>NW_012267221.1:36363426-36374584 GCF_000151885.1 Dipodomys ordii | reverse complement strand
AGGGTAAACAAAAGGAGGAGGCTGCAATGCTTGGTAAGAAATGTACGCATTATCCTGCCCATGTAATTGTAACCCCTCTGTACAGTATCTTCACAAATAAAAAAAAAAATTCTGGCCTCTAGACCTCTGGATTTTCTTACATAAAATACCTATTCATCAAATTTAATTTATTCGCTGCTTCTAAATGTGTTGCTCCTTCAAAAGCTATAGACCTTTCTGTTTATATCTTTTATGATGGTACTATTTCTTCTTTTTGTAAAATTAAGGTCTGAACTCAAGGCCATAGGCTTGGCAGACAAGTTCTCTACCACTTGACTCAAGACCTCTACTCTTCTTGTTTTAGTTTGTTTTTAGGTAAAGTCTCTTGCTCTTCTCCTGGTTGTTGCTAAAATTGAATTCTCTTATCTTCCCTTCCCATATATCTGAGATTAAAGATGTGAACCACCATACCCGGATTGCTTGTTGGGGGTCTTGTGAAAATTTTGTCCAGGCTAGATGGTACCATAATCCTCCCAATGTCTTTCTCCTGAGTAACTGGGATTATATGTGTAAACCAACAGTGTCTAGCTAACACAGGGTTTCAAAGGAAAGGTTTGGAGAGGTCTTGCCAGTATTATGGCGTTTGGGATCACATTTGACACCTGTAAATGGAGACATGGAGAAAAAGGAGTGGTCTTGTTCTGAGAACAAAGATCCACTAAATTAGATCTGTGTTAGAAAAGATATTTTACACTCCATGGCTCTGGACTTTTATCTGACCCCTAACAATGAAAGCCTGTGAGGAAGTCTTACTTTCTGTCTATATTAATGTCTCCTACACACAGATTTTTTTTTCCAGAGATTCCTTGTATCTATCCCACCTCAATATCAGAATTAAATTCTGATTGTGAAGAAGATTTTCATAATTTCTTATGCTATAATCAAATCAGAGGTGTGACTAAATTCTCCTAAATATTTTATAATATTTTATAGTAACATATCTGAGTATCAGCTTAAACCTAGCCAACATTTATGATTCAGATCAAAACTCATCCATCAAGAAGTCTTCCCTAAAAATTTTGGCCTGAAGTAATCTTTACTTTTTTTTCCTTTTTCACTGATAATGAAGGAAAAATCAAACTGTAGACAAATTTGGAAAATTCTATGGAATCAGTCAAAACATACCTATATTCTCATGGGAAATAACAGGAAAATTTTTAAGACTCTAATAATATAAACACCAAAATGTTTACAAAAGAACAACACTTAAGAATTTGATATATTTGTTTCATTTTTTCTATATAGCATTTTATAGAAATTAGATTAGAAGCAAAGAAAGTAATGTAACAAAGGAAAAAAATAAGAATCATTTAATAAATTTAGTTATCATTAAACCAACAACTCATGATTGATAATTAGTGCAGCTAGCCCTAAAATATATCTGAAGGAACATCTACTTCATCAAGTAAAAGGAAACAAGCTGAGCGCCAGCATTTCACATCTGTAATCCTAGGTACTGGGAAGGCCAAGACTGGACAGATTCTAGTTCAAGGCATCCTGGACACAACCCATGGCTGGACATTAGTTATTGTAGCTTCACACAAGGCAGAGATTGAGAGAACTGCAGGCTAAGACTGAGAGAACAAGCCAGCCTAGGCCGAAAATTTCATGAGATTCCATCTCAATGTTGAGCTCAGTCACATAAACCTGTTATCACAGCTACAAGTAGAAAGCCAAATTAGATGGATTGAGATACAGGCACATGCTCAGGTGGGAAGAAAACCCTGGCTTAAAATAATCAGTTAGAAAGGGACAAGGGACAAAAGCCTTGGCATATGCCAAGTGGGAGACACGAGTTCAAGCCTAAGTACTGCACATCCCCTCAAAATGGGGCAATAAACACAAACTTTACCCCAAATCATCCAAACTGGCAGAGGAAGAAAAAATTCCTTAAAAGAAGGGACATCTGAGCCACAATTTTGAATTCAAATCTAGGTTTGATTATACTGCTTGTTAAAACTCTGACTGGGATTGGAGGGCAAAAGGAAGAGGTGGCCTTTAACATTAGTCCAATGACAGTGAAAGACCTTTCCTATATTTCCCACAGTACACCTGAAACAAAGAATATCATGACATTATGAACATAGCAGATGTAGATTAAAAGACACTACTTATTTTTCCATTTATAATTCAAATCTTTAGTGACTATGACAAGAAAGTATTCCTCAAGACTTAGGGAAAACTATGTCAAGTAATGGAGCTGCCACCACATACATATCAAATCTCCATGGCCAGATTCCTGGTTTACTATATCTG
Source organism: Dipodomys ordii (assembly GCF_000151885.1). Lineage (NCBI taxonomy): Eukaryota > Metazoa > Chordata > Mammalia > Rodentia > Heteromyidae > Dipodomys > Dipodomys ordii. Next base: position 36,372,289 of record NW_012267221.1, on the reverse strand, counting down.
GTTAAGGCCCTACCAGACTGAATACTTTCAGAATGGATGAAATCAGAAATGAACTGTGTCATCATTCTCCCTGACCTTAGTGTGTGTATGTACGTGGGTGTGACAGACACAAACAACACAACAATCACTGATTCTAGTAAGTCTGAACACTTTTATGACATAAAGGTAGAAACAGGAGGGAAGCCTTCTTTAAATTATGTTTGGTAACAGTTCAAACCTTATGTCAATGGCATCCAATTTAGTTTTTGTAATACCAGTAAGCTTCTAATTATTAAAACAGAACTCAGGGTTGAGGAATAATTCAGTGGTAGAAAGCACACTCCACACATGCAAGGTTCTAATTTTGACCCACAACATTGCAAAGCAAAATAAAACAACAACAACAACAAAAAACTAAACTTCCAAACAATTTTTAAATATAAGTAATTTTTAAAGGAAAGCAAGTATCCTTTATTGGAAATCACAAATTAAGCATGCTCTAAACTAGTGTTCTACAAAATTATTTGTTCTTATAAAATCAATTTCAGATATCATGTTAAGAAAAACTTTCAATTCTACAAAATAATTACTTTGAAAGTAAAGACATGTACAGCAGGAACTTACAGTCCTTAGGTAACTACAACTAAACCTGAAAACTGTAAATATTCATCTAAGAAATGGCTCCAGCAATTCTCCAAATAATATCTACTTTAAATAAACTCATTGAATCCACTTGTAAATTACTTTCCTTTGGCTGTCTCATTATTCAATATGCTTTCAAGGAACATGGTGATGAAAGAAGAAAAATACCTCTTTCTAACATAACCATACTGGCAAGAACACCAACATTATCAGTATTCAGAGAATGTCTTGGCAGGTTAAACCTTCATAAAAAGAAGGAACACTATCTAATCCAAGTTATCAAAATAGCAATAGTACTTCTCATATTATATTCAATATGATGGTAATGCAGGAAAAAATAAAGACATCAATATTGTCACATTTAAATTTAAAGACAATTTCTTTTTCATAAAAGCATATGAATTATGATGAAAGTAGACACTGAGTAGGAAAAGCTAAAGCGCAATGTTCAAAGAGAGTTATGATACCAGGTAACTATTATTTGGAAGTTTTTTTTGGATAAAGTATTTTAACAGTTTTTTGACGCACAAAAGGATTACTGAAAAACAAAAAAGTAGAATAGCAATCTGTGTTAACAGAAATGTCTAAAGGTAGGAAACATTCTATTTCAGTCCTTGATCTTGTATAGTAATAGCTGATAATTTTTTTATTAAACTTTTGATAAACTTCTATTGCTTTCATGGCATAACATTCTTAAAACTGCATCTTAAATTATTCAAGGCCACAGACTTGCATTTGTTTAATCAAAGTTAAAATATTATGTCCTCTAAAAATAATATATAGGAAATTACAAAATATTGCTTTTCATTCTCAAAAGAAAGCATCTATATAATTTTATATTGAATGGGAAAATGATGTAAGGTTAAAATTATTATAAATTTCACTTTGATTAAAGAATTTATATATCATCTCACAAATATACTTACTTTAATTAGAAAGGCAATAACTATGTTTTGCCTATTGTACTTTCTTAGTAAACTATTCTACTTAGTTGTAATATTTTTCTTTCAGAAGTATATCTCTCATCATATGTAACATTTTCATCAGTTTTCCCTTCCTGATGACTATGTTTCTTCTAACCTTGCTCTTTTCTTAACTTGGGGATATTTAACTTTTAATTACTAAATGCCCTCTGGATCAGGAGGTCATAGGTTATTTATATTAGCAGGATGAGTCTCCATCCATCAACATCATGAGCAATCATAGCATGATAAAACTGAAAGAGATCTCAAGGTATCATTTGGTTGAGCTATATGCCAGCAAGAACAGGTGGCTAGCTATTCTTAATTTTCTTTTCTTTTTTATTTTTTTAAAGATGACCCAATATTTTGATTATAAACATTTACCATGGCCTGAAGACCGAGGATAAAGACTTCTGGATAAATGAGTAAAAAGGATGAGTAGAAAGAAAACTTAATCAAAATGTTTTCTGACTTCAGCACTATTACTAAAAAATATGAAAAAAAATTAACTGATCACTTTGACCTTCAAGTTCTTCACATAAATACTGTTTACCTTACAAAGTCATTGTAAGTATTCTGATATCTGAAAAAGTATTCTATAACTGTCATATAGTACTGATTAACACCAGAAAGGAAGGAAAGTTATAAAGAACAAGGCCTGCCAAGTTTTAACCCACATTGACAATTAACTAGTTGTATAACACTGAGCAAAGAAATTTTTTTTATTTCTGTTTAGAGGACAACTGTAAAATAGATAAAATGTTCATCTCACTTGCTTGTTTCTATAAGCATTAAGGGACACTGATGCACCTGGAATGATCCTGATACTACGCAGGTACTCATTCAAAATTACTATTTCCCATCAGATTTCTACATTGCTGTATGGCTCTGTTCTCCATTAAATATTTCAAAGGCACATGCAAAATTTCAGGAAAAACATTAATCAGAAAAATACATCAGAAAAATACATCAGCTTTATTTCCTCTTAATTTATTACACAATAAAATGATTTTTTTTCCTTATTAGCCTTATTGAAAACTGTGAATAAGTTGGATTCCTTTAAAAAACAAACAATACTCCAACCCTTTCAAATATAAAAAGGTTAGTAGTTGAAAAATGTTACTGAATTGTGAGCTTTCTAAAGGACTAAAGTAAGCCTTACTAATTTTCACATTATTAAAATCTATCAAATTTGACAAGGCACTTAAGTATTTCTTGAAATTTTGTTTCAGGGGATCACTAGTGTAAGGTTCAATTAGATTTCATTTAGATACTGTCAAATTAAAGAGGTTCTTTCTTTCTTTCTTTATTTATTTTTTGTTGGTCATGGGGCTTGAACTCTGGGCCTGGGTGCTATCCTTCAGCCCTTCAGCTCAAGGCAAACACTCTACCACTTGAGCCACAGCACCACTTCTGATTTTCTGGTGGTTTATTGGAGATAAGAGTCTCACAGACTTTTCCTGCCTGAGCTGGCTTTGAACTGTGATCCGATCCTCAGATCTCAGCCTCCTGAGAGCTAGGATTACAGATGTGAGCCACCAGCACCCAGCTATCTCTTCTATAAGGGCACTAATTCCATCTATCTTTGCTCTTCCTTCATGATCAAATCATCTCCAAAGGCCAATTTACTAGTACTATCACATTGTTGATTAGGTTTTCTACAAATGAATTTGGATGGTATGGTGTAACAAAGCATTCAATCTATGGTACATATCTAATTGATTTACTCAAAACATACTAAACATACTATTATTATATTATATACCAAAAATAATATTTTTTTTTTGGTGCCAGTACTGGGGCTTAACTTCAGGGATTCATGGTATTACTTGGTTTTTTGGCTCAAGGATGATGTTCAACCACCTGAGCCACAACCCCATTTGCAACATTCTGCTGGCTAATTGGAGAGTGTTCAATATTTCTGCCTATCTTGGATTCAGCCTCCTGAAAGCTAGAATTAACACTGGCCCCAAAAGAAAAAAAATTATTAAATGTAATAGTGCTTACCTTATTATGTACAAAGACAAGCCTTAAACCAGGTTTTATGATACCATAGCTTATCAGGAGATCCTGGATCTTTTTTATTTCATCTTTACATTTTTTAGTGGTTGAGTAAAATTGCTTTCTTACAGGAAGATTCTTAAATAACCTTAAAGCAGTTACAGTTGTACCTGTTGGCAGATAAGATGAAAGCATATTTAGATTTGGATGAAACTTCAGATTTTCAAATCCATATTCAGTCAATATTTAGCCCTTTGAATCATTGAAGTTAATCTTTATCCAAGACTAGGAAATTTTAAAAAGTTTACTTTTGCAAACTACTCAGATCCACTACTAGATTCTCCCATTTTTAACTTCCTAAATATGATATCCTTTTCTATATGATCTAACAAGAAAAAATAAATTTCTACTACTGCAGAGCAACACAGAATCTTCAATATCTGAAGAAATATGCTGATATGAGAACTACCTGTGGATGTGATTACTTTGCACTTTAAAACATAATGTAAGGAGCTGGGGTAAGGTGGCTCAGTGGTAGAGTGCTTGCCTTGCATGCATGAGGCCCTGAGTTCAATTCCTCAGCACTACATAAGCAGAAAAAGCCAGAAGTAGCGCTGTGGCTCAAGTGGAAGAGTGCTAGTCTTGAGCTGAAGAGCTGTGGAATAGTGCCCAGGCCCAGAGTTCAGGCTCCAGGACTGGCAAAAACAAACCAACAAACAAAAACACAATGTAAGCTAAAGCACTCCTGTAATTCCAGCCCTTCAGGAGGCTGAGGCAAATTCAAGACAAGTCTATGTAATGTAATGAGACCCTGTTCCAAAACAAATACAGGTGGTTTCAGACTATAAAGCATGTGATAACTTTAATCATTTCCTTAAAAATTCTTACCTAAAGTAATATCTAATAACCTGGTTTAATTTACCATATCTTCAACAACAAACATTAAAAACATAGGATAATCAATCAAAAGCACTATTATTAACTTACAAATAAACTGAAAATCTGAATAAAGGTATAATAATGTTATTTACTCAGTAAAGTTTTCTTAGTAGCATATATTAATTGCACAAAACCATGAGACTCATTATGACATGTTCATACTATATATAAGGTACATTGATGACATTTGCAACTACTATAACCCGTATTTCCTGTCTACTGCTGGTCTTTGTCTTCCATTTATTTTCCTGAAAACTGTATGATTTTGTTCTTCTTAATGGCTAAATAATATTCCATCACATACATATACCAAATTTACTTTATTCATGTATCCGCTGATGGGCACTTAGGGGAACTCCCATGACTTAGCTATTTTGAGTAATACCATAATATACATTAAGTATGTTGGTATCTCTAGTGAATTCTGTCTTTAATTATTTTGGGTATATACTAGTAGTAAAGTTAGATTACATGGCAGTTCTACTTTTTTTTGTGGAACCTCTATAATGGTTTCCATAATGGCTGTGTACTGGGAAGAGTCCTACATATAATCATGCTGTAGCTTTTAAGTCAAGTTACTAATTCACATTACTGGCCAGCCTGTTTAGTTATGCAAAATCAAAAACCTTTTTTGCTCTTTGCTTTTTCTTTCTTATCTTCCCCTAGCCACTAATTCCCCCAAGCAGGACACTCAAGAATATCTTTACAGCTCCAGGTAAGGACATCTTGCCCTTCTCCTTATCTCACTGGCCAGGAGTAAAGAAATAACAATAGTGATGAACAGCAAGGGATGTAACTTTATAGGCTCAACTCATCAGGCCAATAATCCTGGGCTTTCCTTTCCTATGTGGACTGTACTTTTGTTTTCTTTGCAATAGTAACATGTGTGGCCTCATACTAAAGGGCAAATTAATAAACATTGAGCTTCTTTTCTCTCAAATCTCACTCTCATTATTTGTAAACTAGCAGTGAGTTTAGGAGACTGAATTTCCAGTATCAGCTGAACTAATTTACATTCCTATGGATAATGTATGAAGGGGTCCACCTCATTCTGTTTCTCCTATATTTTTCCAGTTTCAAACTTTCAGGTTTTACATTAAGGTCTTTGATCCATATTGACTTTTTTTTTTTTTGTCAGTCATGGGGCCTGAACTTGGCCTGGGCACTGTCCCTGAGCTCTATAGCTCAAGGCAAGCACTCTACCACTTGAGCCACAGCGCCACTTCCGGTTCTCTGGTGGTTAATTGGAGAAAAGTCTCATGGACTTTCCTGCCTGGGCTAGCTTTGAACCACGAAACTCAGATCTCAGCCTCCTAAGTAGGTAGGATTATAAACCTGAGCCACCGGTGCCCAGCTTGACACAATTTTTTAATAGAAATGAGGCAGATCTATTTTCTTCTATATGTGGATATTGTTTTCTTAGTACAACTTGTTAAGAGATTTGTGTTTTCTCCCATGTATGATTTGGCATTTTCGTAGAAAATCAGATGGCTAGCTGGGTTCAATCAGATCAGATGGCTAGCTAGTTCAAGCCCCACGACCGACAAAAAAAAAGAAAATCAGGAATACAGCTGTAGCTGTCTATGGGTCTGTTTTTGTGCTAGTACCACGGTGCATTTGTCACTATGGCTCTGTAGCATAATTTGAGTTAAGGTTCTGTGATGCCTCTAGGGCTGTTTTTTGTGGTTGTTGTTCAACTGCCTTGACTATTCAGCATCTTTTGTGGTTTTATATGAATTTTAGGATTATTTTTATAATTCTGTAAATAACCTCACTGGAATTTTTAGAGACTGCACTGGATCTGTAGATGGTTTTGGGTAATAGGCATTTTCACAATATAAAATCAACAATGTATGGAATTAGGATTAATATTTGTAATGGCAATATATAATAGGTATATGTTTTTAAAACTACTAGTCATAGCTATTTCAGACCTATTAAAACAATCTCCCAATATTATGTTAAGGCACACACAGCTGGAGTTGAAAATCACTACTGTGTTTTTGTTTTTGTTGGTAATGGGGTTTGAACTCAAGACCTGGGTGCTGTCCCTGAGCTCTTTTGCTCAAAGTTGGTCTGCCAGTTTGAGTCACAGCTCCACTTCCAGAAAAATGACTACGGTAAGGAGTAAAAAAGTTTATGGATTAATTTATTTAAAAAAATCAACGTAGGTTTCTGCCTTCCTGTTTTGCCATATGAAATCTTCCTTCATGTGTTCCCACCACTGTCATGTCATCCACCATGAGATCCTCATCAGAGCTGAGCCAATGCCAGCACCATGGCTTTAACCTTCCAAACTGTAAGACAAATTCATGACTTTTCTGTGTGTGTGTGTGTGTGTGTGTATGTGTGTGTGTGTGTACAAAAAAATAGGCTAATGAAAAATACTGGTATTAAGGAAAAGGTCTTTGCTATAACTATAGCTTAAAATGTGAAAGCAGTTTAGGAACTTGGTAATGGACAAGAGGTTGTAAGAGTTTTGAGGCATGAACTAGACAAAGCCTAAAATATTATAAGCAGAGCATTACAAACGATTTTGTGACAGAACTATGTCACAATGTCCAGAAGATCCCCTATTCCCTCTGTTAGTAGAAGCCACCTTTGTTAAATCATTGCAAAGAACATAGTGACCATAAGTTACAGCTTTAGAAAAGGCCAAGTTTAAGAAAAATGGATTCGTTTATCTGGCAAAAGAATTTTTAATCAGTATATGGAAGGGGACTTATGTCTGCTTTCAATATGATTCCAGTGCAAAGGAAAACAAAGAAGAAAGATAATAAATTTCTCACCTGTAACACTAGAAGACAAGGTATCTACAAACTACTGAGGATTGAGAAACCTACACCAGTTAGTATAGGGCAAAAATGAAGGCATATTATACCTGTAAAAATTCATAAGCATATGCTCATGTATTTGATGAATATGGAAGATGAAAAATAACCAGATTACCTCAAAATATAAATTTCACAGTAAGAGAAAATGAGAAGATAAATTTGGCAGACAAAGAATCTCAAAAGGTATATGTAAACTCAAGATGATAATGTGGGTAAAATTTGCAATGCAACTGCTAAAAAATAACTCATGACACAAAAGAAATATAAAGTGAGGGGAAAATAACTTGGGTTTTTTGAGGTCAGTTGTGGGGCTTGAACTCTGGGCCAGGGTGCTGTCCCTCAGATCTTCAGCTCAAGGCTAGCACTCCACCACTTGAGCAACAGTGCCACTTCCGGTATTCTGGTGGTTAATTGGACATAAGAGTCTCACGGACTTTCCTGTGTCAGCTGGCTGTGAATCGCTATCCTCAGATCTCAGTCTCTTGAATAGCTAGGATTACAGGTGTAAGCCAGCAGTGCCCAGCTGGATTCCAATGTTTCAAAACACATTTTATTAATAACACTGGTGGGGGCTGGGAAGGTGGTTCAGTGGTAGAGTGCTTGCCTTGCATGCCAGAGGCCCTGGGTTCGATTCCTCAGTACCACATAAGCAAAAAGAAAAAAGCCGGAAGTGGCACTATGGCTCAAGTGGTAGAGTGCTAGCCTTGAGCTGAAGAGCTGAGGGACAGAGCCCAAGCCCAGAGTTCAGGCCCCACGACCAGACCCCCCCACAAAAAAAAACACTGGTTACCTGAAGAAAGAAAGGGATAGAGCATATATCTTTCTATTCTCTACTTTGCTACTGATTGCTACTAGTAATACTCATGCCACTGCCTGAACAACATGCTGCGTAGAAATTTCTTGCCAAAAAAATAAATCCTTCACCTTCAGCTTAGAGTCACACTTATTTCAATCAAAATCTCTCTTTTTTTTTTGTCGATCATGTGTCTTGAACTCTGGGCCTGGGCACTGTCCCTCAGCTCTTCAGCTCAAGGCTAGCGCTCTACCACTTCTGGTTTTCTGGTGGTTTATTGGAGATGAGAGTCTCATGGATTTTTCCTGCCCAGGCTGGCTTTGAACCACGAACCTCAGATCTCAGCCTCCTGAGTAGCTAGGATTACAGGCGTGAGCCACTGGCACCTAGCTACTCAAAACTTCTTTAGCCTAGTATTTTGTCTCTGCATTTTTATGAGCAATTCGTTCTAATTCCTATCAGAAATGTTTGTTAAACTCCATTTACAACATTCTACTCTTTCTCTATCCTTTACACTTTTCAAGACTTCCAGAAACCAAGTCCAAGATTTCTTTTTCTTATTGTGAAAATACTGTACAGAGGAGTTACAATTACATGGGCAAGATAATGAGTACATTTTTTATCAAGCATTGTAGCCTCCTCCTTTGTTTCCCCTTCCCATCCCTTCCCATCCTCCCCCTCCTCCCCCCACGAAAGTTGTAAAGTTCGCTTTT
>NW_012267221.1:36342446-36361871 GCF_000151885.1 Dipodomys ordii | reverse complement strand
TCAGTACCACATAAGCATAAAGAAAAAAAAAGCCGGAAGTGGCACTGTGGCTCAAGTGGTAGAGTGCTAGCCTTGAGCTGAAGAGCTGAGGGACAGTGCCTAGGCCCAGAGTTCAGGCCCCACGACCGGACCCAAAAAAAAAAAAAAGGTACAGAAAACAGGAGTAATGGCAGAAAATAATATGACTAAAATTATTATTAAGCCAGTGCTATTAGAAGAATTTATAAGCTGCAAATTTATTCTACACTTTTTGCTGGTTTAAAAATATCAGGTATACTTGTTTTTTTTGGTCGGTCGTGGGGCTTGAACTCTGGGCTTGGGCGCTGTCCCTCAGCTCTTCAGCTCAAGGCGAGCACTCTACCACTTGAGCTACCGCGCCACTTCCGGTTTTCTGGTGGCTTATTGGAGATAGGAGTCACACGGTCTCTCTTGCCCGGGCTGGCTTAACTGCGATCCTCATATCTCAGCCTCCTGAGTAGCTAGGATTACAGGCGTGAGCCACCAGGGCCCGGCTTATACTTGTTTTTTTAATGAATGTAAATAAAAGATGAGTAATTAAAGTGAGTGCTAAACACACAAATCATTTTAATGGCTAAATTAACTCATAAGACAAATATAGCTAGAAAAACCTGAAGAGAATTTCTAGTAAACAATTTTTAAACAGTTTAAAGTAAGCTTCTTAAAGTAACAATTTTCCAATGCCAAAATAAAATTTTGTAAGTTGTTTCTGTCCCTGCCCTTGGGCTATCTACAGATATCATCCTACCAGATGATATGAAGAGTAACTGCTAAGCAAGGATGTTCACACCACAGCAGTAATTAATCTACAAGAACCTTAAATGCACAGGTATAAATTAGGATGGTTGAATTGCAGTTTTATCTTACACAGAAAATATTTAAATGGAAGCTAATGACAGCTGGTGAAATGTGAGTCTGTGATTTAATCACTCAAAAACTATCAGCACTAAGCAATATAAATGTAGAAGGCTTTTGAAAGAGTGTACGGATTTTAATAATATGTTCACCTAGAGCAATTTGAAATTAAGACGTTGTTTTTGTTGATGTTGTTTCCTAACCAATCGACTATAATTAGGTGGGGGAAAAAAAAGAGCTATGAAAGACAAATACTGGTTTTGGAACTATTGACCTTTCAAGTATGCTGTTTCTTAAGAATAAGGAACAAATATAGTATTCACTTGACTGTAAAACTCCCTTAGAAGAAGAAGCCTACTTCCTTAGGTAGAAGACTGAAGTCAGCAGAAAATGAAAATTCAACAAGCAAAAGGGCAAAGATCAGATCGAGTCCATATTTAAGGATTGTTATTTCATAGTTCCCATGGAGATGAATACAGAAAAGCATGAGAAGTATGAGTGATGCAGAGCCACTTGCCATCCACATTAGACCTGTTACTAAGATAAAAATAAATACTTTTAAGTTTTATAAGATGACTAGATGACTTCAAAGTACTCTACTGGATAGCCACTCAAATAATTCCCAATGGTTTCCTAATATGAACTCCTAAGATCTCAAGTCAGAATATTTCTGAAGAAGAACCACATTCTAAAAAATTAGTCTTCTCTTTGTCTTAAACTTTAACACAAATTGAAAGTACAATAAATTATATTTAATTAAAATATATAATACTATTACATATCAAACTAGCAACTTGAGCTCACTTTCATTATCAGAATGGGAAAAAATATTTCTGAGGCATTTCTATTGACTCTTTTTTCTATGTGAATACAAAACAGATTACTGGTGGACAAAAAATAATCTGTAACTATGCTGATGATTTAGAATGAGTGAAAAATTTGGTATCAGAATTAAGATATAAAGGAAATAAATTTCAACAAATATGTTATTTAGCAAAAGAAAACCCAATAATATGACATTACAACCAGAGGGAAGAAGGGAGGGAAAGAAAGAAGGAACAAAGGAAGAAAGGAAAGAAAGATGGAAGGAAGGAAAACACTAGTTTGATAAGTTATAATGAGGAATTATAAAATTAAACATGAATTTATAATATTCCAAGAACCTCTTTAGATCTAAGAATTATTTTGAATATGACTCTAAAAAGGACTACCTATAATACTCTTTTAACTTTAATCATCCTGTTACAAGATATTAAGAGTAAGAAAAAGATTAAACAAAATATATGAATTGAAACTTAAAGAGATCTCTTCCCTTTACAAGTAAGTAAACTTTAGAGAAATGTTAAAAAAGTATCAATAAAATTACACAGTATATAAAATATGAAAAAATTCAGTTAAAATATAAGTAAAAACAATAATCAAAGATTTATTTGCCTCAAAATAACACAGCAAGTGAATAAAGGTATTAAGAATTCATCAGTAAGTTGGTAATTGTTGAAACTGAGCACTCTATTTGCGCATATATTTGAAGTTCTTCATAAATAAATCATAGTATATGAATGCCATAATATTTAGTTATAAATTTTGGTTAAAACTTAATTATATGTTGATCATATTAAATATTGATGAATATTTAACAACATATTAATGCTATGGCTTATTTTCAGTAGTACAAATCATTGATGTTTGAGACAATAAGATAATAAAAGCTCATAATTTTTTTCCATATGAGTAAGTGATCCACAATTATACAGTCTCTCCTTTAGTTTTTCTTGAGAAAAACTCAAAGTATTTGAGAAGTTTATAGGTAAAGGCTGAATATTTATGTTGCAGTTAATTAGATTTAATTAGGGCCAAGCTTCAAACAATACATTTAAATTTAAGAAGTAACTTTTTTCCTTTTAGTAAACAAAACAGAAAAAGTGAAAACGCTATAAAGCTATTCTCTTACCTTGACCAAGATGTGAAGGTTTTTGAGAAAGTATGTGACCACTGCCATCTAAAACATACTGAGTGCTAAAATTATCAGCAGCTGTTCGTGTTGTAATTAAAACCTGGTAATAAAAAAAGACAATATAGTTAAATATTATTTTATATATTACAATAGATTCACTACCAAATTAATTTGAAATAATTATCATACATTGAATATTGAAAAAATTTGCTTGATAGTCTATGACTACTTTTCCTATAGATTATTTCTAGTAAACAATAGTGTTATTAATTTTTACATTTTAAATCACTGATTTTGAATATTTTAATTCAAGACACTTGAAGCATAAACTGCTATACCTGAAATGACTATTTGTGCTAGATGTATTATATGATTTGCATTTGTAAAAGCAAGTACTCCAACTGAATCAGGGGAATCTGCTTTTAATAAATTACTTTGAGGAGGAGCGGGGAGGATTGGGTGGGGGAGCGGAGGGAGGCTGGGAAAGGATGGAAAGGGGAAACAAAGGAGGAGGCTACAATGCTTGATAAGAAATGTACTCATTATCTTGCCCATGTAATTGTAACCCCTCTGTACAGTATCTTCACAATAAAAAAATAAATAAAAATAAATTACTTTGATAAATGTGTGAACAAAAGAGTAATCCTTGAAGTAACTATTGTCTCATATATTTTGTGCAAAAGTACACTTCTTTATTTCAAGTTTTGGGTTTCAAAGAATTCAAAATGTTTAATCTATGCTCATATACATTTATGAACAATTTTTCTAAAATCCAAGGTTAGAGTTAATTGGTTACATATAAATTTCATTAATTTAAAATTATATAAGTAAGCATGACAAAGATTTCATTCAGCAGGAAAACATTTCCTCAAGATATTTGCCACAGAATATAAATTTAAGCTGTCTTTACTCTTGTGAAATCAGCAGGAGAGTATAACAATAGTAAAACAGCCTTGTCACCAGAAAAAAAATAAACAAAAACACAAACACCAAAGGTAAAGAATAGGAATGTTGCCAAAGAAAGCCCAAAGATGGACAAGTGGAGTAACCACAAACGGTGACCAATGATGACTCCAAAATGAGAGCAATCTTTCTTAGCCACACTTAGACTCAGCAAAGGAGAAATATATCCTCAGATATTAGTCACAGACATATAAATTGAATAATTTCTGTATTCTTCTGAACTCCCCTAAACCTATTTATCTATTCAATGAGATTAGTAGAATATGACAATAGCAAAACATAGCTATTATTATATATACAGAGATATGTTTTGCAAAGATCTAGCACTACTGCTAGAACTCACCAGGTCCAAAGCAGACTATATTGATTGGGTCTATCATTCTGCCAATCAGATTTATACACACACACACTTATAGATATATCAGTAAATATATATGTGTATGTAAATATATATAATATATAAATCTATAATATATAATACATGGGATACACACAAATATATGAATGTATTACATACATATGAATATATTAACATAACACACATATATGAATAGATATTAGATTACTACATCATGTAAATGTCTTATATAAAATAAGTAGATAGGTGGATCTAATAATAAGTGGCTCTTCTGATAAATTGTTAGATTCTCCCTGAAAATTAATTCCATAAAAGATTTTAGGGGTGCTGGACGCTGGTGGCTCACGCCTGTAATCCTAGCTACTCAGGAGGCTGAGACCTGAGGATCTCGGTTCAAAGCCAGGCCAGGCAGGAAAGTCATGTGAGACTCTTATCTCCAAATAATCAGAAAACTGGAAGTGGAACAGTGGCTCAAAAGGTACAGAGCTTGCCTTGCGCTGAAGAGCTGATGGACAGCGTGCGGGCCCAGAGTTCAAGCCCCACGACTGACAAAAAAAAAAAAAAAGAAAGATTTAGTGGTACTATAGTGTTCCTTCTGGAATAACCATCCCAGTTGAAGTATATCTAAAAGAGATAAAGTTATGAGTTTTTGTGTACTACTAAGTGATTGTTCTACTCTGTGCAAAATACATTTAATGTTTCAAAAACTATAATTTTAAGATATCCTTTTAAGAATCTTCCCTGCTATATACCAACTCTAAGGTACCCAATAGTGGAATTGTGAATAAATATTTAGGTAAAGTTTATTTCCAAAGAAAGAGGACAAAATTTGCTAGTGATTCTCTTTGATTTGATGTTTTAATTATACCACAATTGTCCCTTTAAAAAATATTCTACATTTAACCAACCATTTCTCCAAATGCCAAGGTCAATTGAATTCTATTTCTAATTCTCCAAAGAGCCAGCCATCTGACCTAAAGTTGCTGTCACTGAGCAAAAGGCAGCTCTGGAACTCTGAGTTCCAGTACTAACTCTGCCAGTAGCCTCTAGATGGTCCTGAAATGATTACACTATCATCTTTAAGGAGAGGGTGATGATAAGATGGAGATGATGCTAATACTTCATAAGGTTACATGGGATTTTGCTTTAACCACTTCAAAGCATTTTATTTGATATTAATTTCTTCATGTTTTAAACATGTTAATGAATACTAAATATTCTCAAGCCTAGATGAATAAACGAAAGTTCTACATGTGGAAGAAGACTTTGGTGCTCATAATGTAACATTTATGTTAAAATAAAAATAGAATGCAATATATTTCCCACAATAAAATTTCTTAAATTCCAATTTCTCGGATACTATGAAAAGTTATTTAGATGGGAGACACTTTGTAATTCACTAATTCACAGACTAAAGCAGAGAAAGCAAACACATACAAGCTTGTTTCACAAAGTCATGAAATATAGTGTGTTCCTCAGAGGAAGGAATTGAATTTCAAGAGTTTGTTTCATCATATGACCCTGTGTCCTGGGCAGGAAACATTTTCTTGGACTAGGTACAGGTTCAGAATGTGTTAGCTGTGCATCAGCTAGCATCTGAACCTGTCATAACTCCATCACCAGGAGTATTTCTAATATTACAAACTATTGCTAGTGATTCTTACTAGAGACATTGAGGAATTGTAGAAGTAAGCAAATGGCATCCAGAGAAAAATAAAAACAGTATTTTAAGCACAATGTTTTAGAATCCTTTGTAGAAGACTATGTTAGAGGTTATGTTAGCTATCAGTTAAAAATTGACCTAATTTAAAGGAATTATAGAATTATTGTAAAATTAAAATTACAAAAAAAGCACTTACACTTTAGGCAAGTACATTTGTTCTTTGATGTTTAGGTAACAAATGAATAGGAAACTTATAATATCCTGGCAATCCAAGCAAAAGTCCTTTTGATAAAAAGGTAATTATGATAAGGCTAGGTCAATTTTTGGCCCAGGAGTTAAGAGGTGGACAACCAAGTTGTTTTGTTTATGTAGTGTGAGGAATTAAAACCTAATCTCTTTATCCTAGGTAAGAGACTTTTAGATGAACAATTTGACACCGAAATACAAGTTGAAATCTAAGATTATTAAGATAACTAAGATAATTAAGGTATTTGAAATATGGACTTCACATGAATGACTTAAATGTTTTTGATCTTTGTGCATGTCCAGTGTGACTGCCTGCCCATGATCTATACACAAATATAAATACTTTGACTTCAGAACTTATTCCAGTATGGGTAGACCAGTAAAAACAGTCCAATTTTATTCCTTTCAGCAGAGTCCTACCTGTGAGGAAGCTACATGTAGGAAGCAAAATATTCTAACAGCTTCAAAAATTTCCATTCTTCCTCTGACTAAACTTCTATTACCTCTATAAGACATAAAAGGCCACAAGAAATGGAAGCAAGAGGTTTTGTAGTTAATTCTTTTTTCTCTCTTCCTTTTTTTCCTTTGGTTTATTCCCTATTGTCACTGTTTTTCATTTCTGTACACTCTGTCTTGTATATAAGTTTGTCTGATTTGGTACAGTGAAGGAGAATCACAGAATTGGTGGGACAAAGGGTAAACCAATTCAACACTGATACTCACTACTCACCATGTTGGAAATGAACTTTACAACTTTACCTTACTTTTATGTAAACGTAACCCCTTTGTACATCACCTTTACAATAAAATTTAAATTACAAAAGATAAAAGGTACTTTTCAATGTGGAAAGAGTTAAGATCATTTTCTTAGCCTAAAATAATAAAATGACACTGAAGACTTCTTATTCATACATCTGTCTCATTCTCAAAACAGAATGACTTAGTTGCTCATTCTGTATCTCTAACGCATGATAGGACAAATGTTCAGATTCTGTGTTATCACAAAATTATATATAATGAACTCAAAAGATTAGAGTAATACCAAGCAAAATATTAACAACTTAAAAACTGTTGGGCCATACACAGGTTACTCATGTCTATAATGCTAGCTACTGAGACTGAGATCTGAGGGTCTGGGCAGGAAAGTCCACAAGACTCTTATCTTCAATTAAACACCAAAAAGCCAGAAATGGAGCTGTGGCTCAGGTTAGAGCATTAGCCTCAGCAAGACACTCAGGAACAGTGTCTAGGCCCTGAGCTAAAACCCCATGATGAGCTCAGACACACACACACACACACACACACACACACACACACACACACACACACACACACACACGTTGGATAAAGTTAGGTGCCAGTGATTCATGCCTGTAATCCTACGTCTTGGGCACACACACACACACACACACACACACACGTTGGATAAAGTTAGGTGCCAGTGATTCATGCCTGTAATCCTACGTCTTGGGCACACACACACACACACACACACACACACGTTGGATAAAGTTAGGTGCCAGTGATTCATGCCTGTAATCCTACGTCTTGGGGAGCTGACATAGAAAAGATCACACAGTTCAAGGCCAAACCAAACAGAAAGAAGAAGGCAAGGTGGTGCATATCTGTCATCCTAGCTATAATGGGAAAGCTAGAATAGGCAGCTTGTGATCCAGATGTACTTAGCACTAGAATTCCTGCCTAGCAAATGAGAGGCCATGTGTTCAAATTCCAATGGAGCAAAAAAAATTCAAATTTTTTTAAAAGGCTAGAAGGATGAAATAACAGATGAGTGCTATATAGAGGATTTCCCATTTGGAGGAGTCTGCATAAACTGTGAACACTGCTGAAAAATATGGCTTTAAAAAGAGTGTTCAAGTTTGATGATTTCATTACCAGTATGATACAGTTGTGTACCATTGTTCACATTTAATCCACAGCTGAAGTAACTCATCTTGTATGGTATGACAATACTTTTAATGTATACTATTTTATTTGGACCTCAAGTCACTATCCTCACTTTGTAAACAGAAAAAAGTGACTCTCCTAAAAGTTACAATTTTTTATGAAGTTGGCCACATCCTTCACTCAATATTGGGGATTTCGAATTTAGCTCAAGTTCTACACTTAGATTTTGTTCTGGTCTATTCTACCTTCCTCCAAAAAACAAGGTATATTTTAGCCATCAGTCAAGTTTTAGTTCAAAAACTTTAAGTGAGTTTCTTAATAGTTAAGTTCTTAATATTTCTTTAGAGGGGAAATAGCATATATATTATCACCTAAAAAAGCAATATTTTGTTATATGCACTTTATTATGTGTAACTATATACAGTCTTTATAAAAAAATTAAGAACATGTCAAAACTAAATTTTCACTATCTAAAGTTTATTCCAGTCATTATGCTTAGCAATTAGTACCACACAGGTTGAGGGTTTGGCTCAGTGGTAGGGCACTTATCTAATATGGATAAGACCCTGGTTTGATCCTTAGCATTGGGGAAAAAAAATAGTTCCAAGAATTTAACACTGAAAGTGATAAGTACATCAAAGTTACTTTCTAAACACAGGGAATTTCAAGAGAAGTTACCATTGCTGACATGATTTATTAAAAAAATTTTTTTTCGGTAGTGGAGTCTGAATCCACTTACTAGGCAAGTGCCCTACCATTTAAGTTATACCCCTAACAACCTTTTTCATTTTGTTTTTGAGATAGGCCTCACTAATTTTGCCCAAGTTGGCTTCCAACTCTAGATCCTCCTGCCCTTGCCTCCCAAGTAGCTTAGTGTGGCACACTTTAAGCTTTTTTAAAAGTAGTACAATAAATAGTAAATTCATAACCACTTATTATAATTCTTAAGTATAATGTACCGTGCATAACTGGACATGCTATTCTTTTATGACTGGAAATGCAGGTTTGTTTCTACCAGTACCATCACAAACACCTGAGTAATGTGCTGTGCTATGACAACTTTGATAACACTAGGTTTCCATCTCCCTTACAATCTTACAGGATCACAGTTAAATATTCTGTCCATTGTTAACTAAAATGTCATTGTGTAACACATGCATTTTTAAATGTAACTGATGTTAATGCCTCACACTAGCTCTATTTGCTTTCTTGGGTAATGCTCTACCATATAAGCTATACCTCCAGTCTGGATTTTTGCTGGTTATTTTGGAGATAAAGAGTTTCATGAAATTGAGCTACCTTAGATTCACAATCTTTTGGGTTTTAGCTAGGATTAAAGGAGTGAGCTATAATCTCCTGGCCTACCATAGAAACTTTAACTTGATTCTGTAACTTATCTATTGTGCTTACCACTGCAGACCTAGATGTGCTTATTATTGTAATCTGGGTGTGTTTAGTATTTTTAAACTTATAAATACCTTTCTAAACATTCCAGTAGGAAACGTAGATTATTAAGAGTTATGAAAATGGAACTGAATATATATTCCCAAGTAAGCCACAATTTTTCCTATTTCAGTGCAGTTTTTCTAAAATAAAACATCCAGCATGTCCTCCACAATAAGACACAAATGAATGATTATTATAAATCATTTTGAAGATTGAGTAAAAAGATGTGGAATTTGTCTCCATAAGACACCAGTTTCTTCATCAGTAATATAAAGAGACTGAGTGCAGGCTTAATCAGGAAGCATAATTTGAGGGAGTAATCAGGAAACATAATTTGAGGGAGAAATCAGGAAGTAGAGAGTGCTTGGGGTTTACCACTTGTGAAGACATACAATAATGTCCTGATCTGGGTCTAGACCTTAACAACACTTCATTAAGCAGTCACTGGATCCATATTTCTCTCTATGAACCTGGATGAGGTAGCTCTCTTCAGCTAAGGTTAAGAGCAAAAAATGTCAGGAAGATTCAGCTGTGAGTATTAAGTCATCAATACTTCTGGCAACACCCAGTCCTAAAATAGAGGATCTGGTAAGTATACCAAGGCCCATTACTGCTTCTTTGATCACTTTCAGTCCTGTTTCTTTTAACTTTAAAGAACAATCATCTAAATAATCATATAAAACTATGGCAAGTCAGGTACTGGTGGCTCATGCCTATAATCCTAGGTTTCCAGGAGGTTGAGATTTGAGGATCTCAGTTTGAAGCCAGCCAGGGCAGAAATTGTATGTCAAACTCTTATCTCCAATTAATCACCCCCAAACAGGAAGTGTGGGTGTGATTCAAAGTGGTAGGGCAATAGCAATCCCTGAGCTTTTGTGCTCAAGGATATCACCTGAGCCCTGAATTCAAGTGCTATGACCTAAACAAACAAACAAACAAAAAACCTATGGTAAAATATACAAACTCTTTGTTTCCATTTATGTCAAACTAATCTGTATTGATAGAGGACAAAGAGCAGTACCTTAGATAAGTTAACTAGGAGGGGGGATGACAGAGTCTTCCAGGATAGAGATAGTGGTCTTTACCTTGATCTCAAGTATATATGTAAACATTTATTATGCTGTTTGTATGTAATTTTCAGAAGAATTTTAAGAAAGGGGATTCTGTAAAATGATGTCATTATTTTTAAGATAACTAATGCTTAATGCTTGACATTGCAAGCTTTACTTAAAAAGCTAAGTTCGACAATGCTTTTGTAATTTTGGAGAACAAAATTATTTTAACTGTACTCATGGCCATTTGAACGTCTAAAATAAGAGACAAAATTATAAGCAAGATATATAACCAATGGACAAATACTTGCAGATATATAACCAATGGACAAATACTTGCAAAACTACCATCTAAAATTAAAAAAATGGAGATTTAGATAAATCAAGGGTTCGTGTAAAGCATATTTATAAAGACTAAGTATAGTGCTGCCACCTAGTAGGCAAAGCTGATTATGACCAATTTCAGCTTTGAAAGGTCATAAATATATTATACAAAATATAGATAAGGCAAAATATATCTTTTCTGCCAATATTCTACCAAAATAAAGCTTAAATACTACCTGTCAGTTTGGACAACAGCTAAAAATTCAAACATTTATATTCCAAAATAGCTACTAAGAGCTCAAACAATAGTAATAATCTTGAGAAGTTCTGAGGTTCCTTTACATCAATCCCATCTCATTTTAAATAAAATTTTTGTACATGATCCACAACTATGAACTTATATACATATTATATATATATGTATATGTATAAATACATTCTCTAAGAGAAAGATGGAAATTTTCCAGTTGTACCTCTAGTTGCTTTTCTCCAAAATCTATTTGTAGGCTCGGTGAACTCTAAATATAGCAAGTGCTGAATAAAATAGAGAAGTACATGGTGTGCTAGATTTTGGGTAGAGGTTTTAAGTGTACTTAAGAATTTCTCTCCTTAATGAGGTCTGAGTATCTAGAAGCCAATAGGTGAGGGGTAGTCCTAAGTTTTCTAACCTCTAACAGAAGAAGTTTTTGCTTAAACTTCACTCCTTCAATTCTTCTGATATATTTAGGACAATACCTTATAGAGGCTCAGTCAAAAAAGGAGCAAATTGGCTAGGGATATGGCTTAGTGGTAGAGTGCTTACCTAGCATGCATGAAGCCCTGGGTTTGATTCCTCAGTACCAGATACACAGAAAAAGCTGGAAGCAGTGCTGCTGTGGCTCAAGTGGTAGAGTGCTAGCCTTGAGTAAAAAGAAGCTCAGGAACAGTGCCCAGACCCTGAGTTCAAGCCCCAGGACTGGCAAAACAAAAACAAAAACAAAAAAAACAAAAAAAGAAAAAACCCTTACACCATTAACCAATACTTTAAGGACAAAGAGACAGAGTAAAGACCAGAGAGTATATCACCACTGAGAAATGCAGACCACTAAATATTCAATGGTCACAAGAGGAGATAGTGACAGTATCTCATGCTCATACCACTTTCCCCAGCAGTAAATACAAAACACTATCATTTAACTACATTGACCACTCTCAACTAGAGACTTCAAGTCTAAGCACAAATGCAAGTATTATAAGACCATTGAGCATAATTCAGTAATTAAAGAGATGCTTATTATCACCTTGTCATTCCTGCCTGGTACACAGATGCTGAGACACATTAAAACAGTGCCCAATACTTACAAAATAACAGTAGAGTAAAAGAAGCTAGTAAGATCATGCAGTCAAAAACAACTGATATATATATATATATATATATATATATATATATATATGAAAATGATATAGTCTTCTCTATAAACGAATTATAAAATCTGGAGCAGAGACAGTATAGTACAACTGGTATGATGAAACAGTGTCAGGCACTGAACCAAGGAATTTATAGACACTGCAAACACCTACCCAGCAGGTAGAAGTAGTTCCTAAATCCAATTTGTTTTTAATTATCTATTGTGTAGAACAATCATACTTCTAGAATTCAACCTCATTATCTGTATTGACCAGAGTGGTACTGACAAAGTATATCCCATACAATAAACCAAAACCAGTGATGTGTTTCTCAATAGGTTTTATGATCAAGTTGGTGGGAGGAAATAAATCCACTGCATACTGCCCTTAGAGATTGACCATGAACTTTAGTATATAAAGCCTCTGAGAAGTGCTGAAATAAAACATTTTTGTTTTTTAAATATATCTCTTGCAAACCAATGAACTACTAAACTACCTTCTCCTCTAGTAAATACCAATATTGCAAAACACACATTGTAGTTCCTCAAAAACTTAAAGACAAAATTATTACATGGCATACCAAGTCCATTTCTGGACATATACTCAAAAGGCAACAATTATGAACAGATACTTGTACATTCATGTTCACAGCAACATCAATCAAAATTGTTAAAAGGAGCAATCCAAGTATCTACCAGCAAATAAATGGATTAAAAAATACAGCATGCACAAATAATTATTATTAAAAATCAGTCTTCCAAAGGAAACAAATTCTTATAATTTTTGCAACACAGATAACTCTTGAAAACAATGCCAAGTGAAACATGCTGGAGGCAAAAGGACAAATATAGCATGATTCCACTTAAATGAGGTACTTAGTCAATTGAAAAAGATAAGTGTAGGAGAAGGGAGGGAAGAGTTTGGGATAAAAATGTTCTCAAGGGCTGGGAAGGTACCTCAATGGTAGAGCACTTGCTTTGCATGCATGAGGCCCTGGGTTCTATTCCTCAGCACCACATAAGGAAAAAGAAAAAAGCTGGAAGTGGTGCTGTGACTCAAGTGGTAGAGCGCTAGCCTTGAGCTGAAGAGCTGAGGGACAGTGCCAGGCCCAGAGTTCAGGCCCCACGACCGGACCCCCCCCCCAAAAAAAAAAAAAGTTCTCAAGATAAATAGTTACTGGATAAACAATAAAGTGAACCTACTAAATTGGTTAAAATGACAACTTTCATGTCATTTTAAGTATATTTTAAGATAAATTTAAAAAATTATATTTACTTTGTGAAATACTAGGTTCATTTTCTCTTCATTCTAAGAGTTGTTTTTTTTTTTATTATGAAATCACTAAACCTAGCCAATAAAAATGATCTTACCTCTGCCACACAACAAATTGAACCTAAGGCTTCCCCACGAAAACCATAAGTTGTCAGGTTTTCCAGATCTTCATGACTGTTTATCTTTGAAGTGTAGTACTTCACTGCCATTACAGGTGTATCAACAGCCTTGATACCCTCACCATTGTCTCTCACCTCTATTTTATCAAATCCATAGTTCTCCTATAAAAAAGTTAAAAAACATTTTTAATACATAAAAATATTAAACAATCACATTTAGAAACAAACACAAGTAAAACAACTTTATCATTCACTATCTTTTCTATAAGGGTAACAATATATCATACTATGGTACAATGAACAAGTCTCTTACTTGTTCACTCAAATACAACTATAAAATACAAAGGTCTGAGTGAACACCAAAAAACCTACCTACTCAGGAAGCTGAGATCTGAGAATTATGGTTTAAAGTTAGTGGTGGCAGAAAAGTCTGACTTTTTCCAATTAATCAGTAAATGTTAGAAGTGAAGGTGTGACTAAAATGGTAGAATGCTAGCCTTGAGCAAAAACGCCAAACCCTAATACCAGTACACACACACACACAAAAGGGTCTGATCTATGATGGGCCTTTTAATTGTTTCTTTGTCATGAATGTATGTATTTTTGCTGGTACCAGGGTGTTAAATCAGAGCCTTGAGCTCTTCAGCTTTGCTTCATCAGATCTTTCACTCTAGTTGAGAAAAATCTCTTATTTGCCATTTTGCTGGCAGACTGGAGATGGAAGTCTCTTAAGACTTTTCTGCTGGGGCTGGCTTCAAACCATGATCCTTCAAGTCTCATTTTCCTGAGTAAGAACACAGGCATGAGCCACTAGTGCCCAAATATCATGAGTACTTATGATAATTAATGTTAAAACATAATACACATAAAGTTTAACATATAATAAATATTATATATTGTATAAATAGCCCCCCCCATAAGAAATAAGACAAAATACAATCCCATCGGGCTCTGGTGGCTCATCATAGCTGCTCAAGAGACTAAGATTTGAGGATTGAGTTTCAAAGCAACCCCAGGTAGGAAAATCTAAGGAGACTCATAACATCCAACTCACCAGCAATAAGCTCAAAGTGGAGGTGTAATTCAAGTGGTAGAGCACCACCTGAATGCCCAGGCCCTGAGTTTGAGCTCAAATCCCAGCACAAAAACATTAAATAAATAAAAACACCATAACCAGCAACATACCATGTTCTCTCTACCGGAAGTGTAGCAATTATCTATATACAACTATAATCTTAAGACTTTCTCCTCTGTTGCTCTCATAAAATTTTTTAAAAATATTCCTCAATTTTTTTCTGAAAAATCACCAACAGGACTCTGATGAGTAAACACATTTCATTTGGCAATCTAAGTAAGTTTTTTAATTGAAAATTAAGAAAATAAACTAAGTTCATACCTTAGCCCTATACTACTAAATTGTACAGACATAATAAAAACAATTTAAATTCCAACAACGATCTTCTTTTCTATCAATGTCATATTCACCATATCTATACTTGGTAGTTGATGTTACCTTAAGCTTGACTATAAAAAGATTAATGTGTATGGCCATATTAAAAAGGGAAAAAATTCTTACTACAATTACAGTGACTCCATATATTACAAAATAATATCACATCTTAATAACCTAAAATTATACAATACCTCATATCAATATCTTGTAAAAAGCTTTATACATGTAAGATTTGGTCCCTCAGATTTCTCTCAACCCAAAATTTAAGTTCACATTCTGGAACCATCATGTTTGTTGTATTTTATAGAGAAAAAATTAACTAAAATAGACCAATCTTACACTAGAAATAAAAACTTCAAAAATGTAAGGTAAGAACACAAAGATTCATTTAAATGTTTCAAATAGTAAGTTTAATTCATTCAGTAAAAAAAAAAAAATCAGAGCCAACTAGGTCTTATGTAGAGCAGTCTAGCTGTCTAAAATTCTACATAGTCAATACTTCCAAATACTTCCCAAGATCAAGACATGAAAATAATTAAGTTATACTAATATATGTGTGTGCACACGCGCATGCGTGCGCACGAGCGCGCGTGCGCGCACACACACACACACACACACACACGTGCGCGAGCCCCAATCTTGTGGCTTGAAATAGCCTGGGCACTGTACTTGAGCATTTTTGCTCAAGGCTAGTGCTCTATCACTTGAGCCACAATTGCAAATAAGAGTCTATGGTCTTTCTTGCCATCCTCAATTCTCAGATTTCAGACTCCCAGGATTATAGGTGTGGGCCACCAGTATACAGCTGCTAACTTAAGTTCTGTTTATTTTTTGTCAGGCTTGAATTCAGGGCCTGGGTCTGGTCCTGGGGCTCTTCTGCTCAAGGCTATTGCTCTACCACTAGGAGCCATAACACCACTAAGACCTGACAGTTAACAGTGTCTTTTATGTATGTTTATCTGATTTGGGAAGGGGAACAACAAAATGATGAGACAAAGGACAAACGGTGAACCAATTTAACAGTGATATTCACAAGACAATATGTTAGAAATAAACTTTACAATTTTGGGGTGGGGGTTAGATGTTGGGGGAAAGTGGGGAAAAAACGAGGAAAGGGGAAACAATGATCAACAAGAAATATACTCACTACCTTACGCATGTACTGTAACCCCTCTGTATATCACCTTGACAATAAAATTAAATTTTTAAAAAAGGACTTTCTTGCTCAGGGTGGCTTTGAACTGCAATCCTCAGGATTTCTAGAATTACAAACATGAGCCACCAGTGCCCAGCTCTTAATTTTATAGGTCAACTGTCTTAGTAACATCATTCTTAAAAAAACAAATATTTTTCTTCTGGACATTTAAGAACAAGATATACATTTTAAGAAATAAGCCAAGAAATAAGAAATATAGGTCTCATGTTTTCCCTTATTTATAATAAATAGTATATATCTAGAATAATCCTAGCAAATGAGTAGAATAGCTCAATAAATATATTGGTATAACCATATAAGATTATGATAAGCAAAATTAACTCCAAGACACAGACACAAGAGGTTTTTCTTTGTTGTTGTTGTTCTTAATGTACTATGTGATTTCTTTTTTCTTTTGTGATTTTTTTCCCCCTGTGGATTATCCCCTGTTGTCACTACATTTGATTCTGGCTGGGTATTGTATATATGTTTATCTGAATTAGGGAAGGGAAGGGGAACAAAAAAATGGTGAGACAAAGGACAAAAGGGGAACCAAAGCAACAGTGATACTCACAAGAGAATATGTTAAATGATCTGTACAACTTGGGAGGGGATTGGGGAGAAGGGAAAGTGGGAGAAAAATGAGACTGGGGGTACAAAGTTCGACAAGAAATGTATTTTTACCTTGCTTATGTAACTGTAACCCCTATGTACATCACCTTACAATAAAATTTAAATTAAAAAAACACATGATAAAATGCTTTTACCTTACTTATGTAACTGTAACCCCTATATACATCACCTTACAATAAAATTTAAATAAAAAAAACACATGATAAAATGTTCAACAACATCCTTAGCCATTAGTGAAATACATAGAAAAACACTGATATTCAATCTCACTCAAGTCAGAGTGGCCATCAATAAAAATAAAAAAAAAACAGCAACAAAAAAATAAACCAAATAAATAAGTAAATGAATAAGTGATAACAATATGTTTTCTATAGAATTCTTACAATATAATAATATATAACAATATATGTGTAATCTTATTTAGTTATTTATTTTCTGGTTAACCTTTTGTTGTTTAAGATTTCTTTATAAGGATATGTAGGAAGTACGAGGTGAGATTTCATTGTAATACATACATACATATATCTTGAGATTAACTCACCCCTTTATCTCTTTACCATGCTCTTCTACTTCTTAAAACCATTTCCATAGGCTTTATTGTTTTATCTTCACATATGTATATATAGATCTCTATACCCTGTCTCCATTCTCCCACTGATACCTGTCCCCCAACATAGCTTTCCTATTAGAACCCTATTTAATTATTATTAATTATACTCTAATCAGACTGATATTATATGACATGCCTAAGAAAAATAAGGTGTTTTGGGTTAGCTTAATAAAATTCACATTTATTAAAGTGTATTTAATTTAAAAGTACAAATCAGATTTTAACTACTGCAGAAGTATAGTTGTAAGTGTGTTCCTTGGTATAGCAGCATCAGCATTAACTAACAACTTGGTAGAAATGCAAATTCTCAAGCCCTACTTTATAATTGGAAGCTTTAGGAGTGGAGCCTGGTAACTATCCAACAAACGTCTTAGAGAAAAGATTTTAAATGGGTTTTAGAGTCAGAAAGACCATATTAAAATTTCAGCTCTACATTTACTAATTAAGGGACTTCAAATATGTTTTCTCAGATTACTATAAAATAGGTAAAGTAATAGTTAGTATACAATTTTCCTAACAAATGTCTAGAGTCAGATGCCTAGGACTCATGTCTATGATACTAGTTACTTAGGAGGCTGAGATTCAAAGGGCCAAGAATCAAGGCCACCCCTGGCAGAAAAGTTTGCTAGACTTCATTTCCAAAATAATCAGGAAAAAAGGCTAGAGGTGGCTCAAGTGGAAGAGCGTCAGCAGAACAAGCAAACTGAGTGGGCATGAGGCCCTGACTTCAAATTCCAATACCACAAGAAAAATAAAAGTGGCTGGGATTTTTTTTAACAGCCATCTCACAAAAGATAAGAACGGATCAGTTCCTCTTCTATATTCTATCAGTATTCTTTGTAGTGGCCAGTACTAAAAATATCACAAACATTTGATAATTAGGAGAATGTTTTTAAATATCTCTTTAAGCTGGATGCCTGTGGCTCATGACTGTAATCCTACCTACTCGGGAGGCTGAGATCTGAGGATCAGGGTTCAAAGCCAGCCGGGGCAAAAACATCCCCATGAGACTCTTATCTCCAATTAACCACTCAAAAACCGTGAGTGGTGCTGTGCTCAAGTGGAAGAGCACTCACTAGCCTTGAGCACAAAACGGCTCAGTGACAGTGCCCAGGCCCTGAGTTCAAGCCCCACAACCTATTAAATAAATAAATAAATAAATAATAAAAATGTATCTTTACATAATCAATCAAACTTTTTAAATGTGTTAGTTTGTACTAGGGATTGGATATGTAAGGGACACATGAAAATAAATATAGTATTTGCTTCTATAAGACTGCAATTTCTGAAGGATATGAATATTCTAATCAGCTGCAATAAATCATGAATACTGTATAAGCCATACAAATTCATTGATTTAATATCTATCACTTATATGAAAACTTGATCAGGGCATCAGTGGCTTATATCTGAAATTCTAGCTACTCAGGGAGCACTGAAGTTCAATGAGATTTCCATGTCAATTAATAGGTGGGTGTGGTGATACTCATCTATCATCTTAGTTATGTGAAAAGCTGAAATCAGGAGGATCAAGGTTCCAGGCCTTCCTAGGTAAAGAAGTTGACCTAATCAACAGAAAAAGTTGGATGTGTTGGTATGTTCCAGTTATCCTACTTGTGGCAGGAAGCTTAAGTAGGAATCCAGGCTGCCCTGAACAAAAAACAAGACCCTAGCTCAAAAATAACAAGAACAAAAAGGGCTCAAGTGGTAGAGGGCCTGCCTAGCAAGTGCAAAGCCTGAGTTCAAAGTTCAGTACTGTCAAGAAAAGAAAACAACAATAGCCGGGCGCTGGTGGCTCATGCCTGTAATCCTAGCTACTCAGGAGGCTGAGATCTGAGGATCGCGGTTCAAAGCCAGCCTGGGTAAGAGAGACCGTGAGACTCCTATCTCCAATAAACCATCAGAAAACCGGAAGTGGCGCTGTAGCTCAAGTGGTAGAGCGCTTGCCTTGAGCTGAAGAGCTGAGGGAC
>NW_012267221.1:36278639-36339536 GCF_000151885.1 Dipodomys ordii | reverse complement strand
TGGCTCAAGTGGTAGGGCACTAGCCTTGAGCTGAAGAGCTGAGGGACAGTGCTCAGGTCCAGAGTTTAGGCCCCACAACCGGACCAAAAAAAAAAAAAAAAAAAGATTTCTTCTTTGGTGGACTTGAAGCTGTTTTGTGGTTAGTTTATCAACTGAAGCCTTAAACTATGCAGTACTTTGTGCATTCTCAGCTTTAAGTTTTTTTTTTATTATGGG
Source organism: Dipodomys ordii (assembly GCF_000151885.1). Lineage (NCBI taxonomy): Eukaryota > Metazoa > Chordata > Mammalia > Rodentia > Heteromyidae > Dipodomys > Dipodomys ordii. The sequence goes on along the minus strand of NW_012267221.1, from coordinate 36,339,320 downwards.
TTATATAAAATCTACCATTGTATAAGTGAAAATCAAGGCTTTATGTAGTAATAGTTAAGTAAATTTATCATACACACACAGATTCCTCACAAACACATAGTTGGTGAATCATACTATGGTCATAATTTAAGAATAATAACAGCAATTGTACCATCATGAATGTAATCTAAGATCTACAGTTGAGGATAACCACACTGGGATAACCATCACCTTGGGATGTAGATGACAGTCATGTGACCTACACTAAGTTAACAGCTTCATCTACACAATATTAGACATCTATGCTTTGAAGAGTTATTAAGTCTTTTTAAACCATTGAGCTCTTTTGGAGTAAGACTATGTAGATCACTCTTAATCTTTACCAGTCAAATCTTAGATATGTCAGATAACTAATTATCCACTGTATTAATCTTCTTAAAACACCAGTCTAATTATGTATTTTCCTAAAGAAAAGATGGTCGAATCTCTGTGCTGGCATCTGAGGTTCCTAGTTGTTGATACACCAAACGAAATCACTCCGCTGGCAACTGCTTTCGCTACAAAACTTTTAAGTCCAAACAAACAATTTAAAAGCCCCACAAAATCTAGTATGGAGATTTCATCTGAGAGCTTACAGGGAAGGGTCACCTGCCTTAATGACTAAAAGGGTTTTGGAAAATAAATACTAGTTTGACAACATGTAACTCTTCTTTTTCTGGACTCCTTCACCCTCCTAAAAATAGGAGGAAAACACTCTAGACACATTCTTAGTTTAACATGACTAGTTATATGCTCATGTGATGATCTGACCTTATGGAATCTAGTTCTAAACAAATCAGTACAAAAAAAAAGTAACTTTTAGCTGGTGGCTCATGCCTGTAATCCTAGCTACTCAGGAAGCTAAGATCTGAGGATCTTGGTTCAAAGCCAGCCTGGGCAGGAAAAGTCCATGAGACTTTCATCTCCAATAAACCACCAGAAAACTGGAAGTGGCGCTGTGGCTCAAGTGGTAGAGCACCTGCCTTGAGCAGAAGAGCTGAGGGACAGCACCCAGGCCCAGAGTTCAAGCCCCACAACAGACCAAAAAATAAAAAAAAGTGATTTTTCTATTTTCACAGACAACCTTAGAAAGCCTCACATAAAGTAAAAGTGAGTAATGAAGCGGACTATGGACTAAAGGCAATGTAATGATCAGAAGGTTTTAAGGCATGTATTTCTAGAAAGAAGCCAATTTACTGTGTTCTAAAGGTGTTAACTGATCACAATTTATAAATATAACTATGTATTGCTATACACAAAACAAATTGAAAAACCAAACAGAGCAGAGGATAAAACAATGGGCTAAAGGTCAACTTTTGAAGCAAATCATATAAATCCTTTTATTAAAAAAAATCCTTCTGACCACAGTGGAATCAAGCTACTTCTCAATAACAAAGCATACCAGAAATTACTCAAATACATGGAAATTGAACAACACACTTCTAAGTACACCTGGGTAACAGAAGAAATTAGAGAAGAAATTAAAAAGTTCCTACAATTTAATGAAAATGAAGACACATCACAAAGAAACTTGTGGGACACAGCAAAAGCAGTCCTGGGGGAGGGGAATTTATCACCCTCAGTGCTCACATCAAGAGACAGACCAAGTAAATAATCTCATATTGTAATTAAAACAGCTAGAAAAACATGAAAAAAATGGAACCTAAAGTTTCTAGATGGAGCCAGATAATCAAATTAAGAACAGAAATTAATGAGATAGAGAATAGGAAAATTATAAATTAAAATAAAACAAAAAGCTGGTTCTATGAAAAAATAAATAAAATTGATAGACCTTTGGCAAGGTTAATTAAGAAAAGAAGAGAGGAAACCCAAATTAACAAGATCAGGGATGCCACGGGAAAAATCATAAGCACCCACAATATCCAAACAATTATAAAGAACTACTTTCAAAAGTTGTACTCTCTAAAGAAAGAAAACCTAGCAGAAATGGATGCATTTTTAGAGAAATACAAGTTGCCAAAACTGAGCAACGAAGAAGTAAATCAATTAAATAAGCCAATATTTTACAACAAGATACAGGAAGCAATCAGAAGTCTTCCTACAAGGCAAAGCCCAGGACCAGATGGATTCACAACAGAATTCTATAAGACCTTTAAAGAAGAACTAATACCCATACTCCTCAAGCTCTTCAGAGAAGAGAAGGAGGGAGCTATCCCAAACTCATTCTATGATGCCAATATCACACTCATCCCCAAACCAGGCAAAGACCCAACAAAAAAAGAGAACTACAGACCAATCTCCTTGATAAACACAGATGCAAAGATTCTTAACAAAATTCTAGCCAACAGAGTCCAGAAACACATTAAAAAAAAAATACAGGGGCTGGGAAGGTGGCTCAGTGGTAGAGTGCTTGCCTTGCATGCATGAGGCCCTGGGTTCGATTCCTCAGCACCACATAAGCAAAAAGAAAAAAGCCGGAAGTGGTGCTATGGCTCAAGTGGTAGGGCACTAGCCTTGAGCTGAAGAGCTGAGGGACAGTGCCCAGGCCCAGAGTTCAGGCCCCACGACCGGACCCAAAAAAAAAAAAGAAGAGCATTCTCCTTCCCAGTTAACATTGCCTCAACTTCTTTCCTTTGTATGCTTAATTTCAAACTAGTTTATCATCCCTTTAACCAATTATACCCTCTACAACTTTTTTTTCTGGATTATAACCTCTTACTGATCTTCTGAACAGGTATTTCTAAATTTAGATGACCTGCAGGCAACCTAGATTTTTACTGCTCCAAACTGACCTCAAAGTCTTTCTCTAACTCATTTTTCATGTATTTGTTTGATAAAATAGCTTAAGGTGTCAAGGGCATACACCTTTGATCCTAGCTACTCAGGAAACAGCAGAAGGACTGAAGCTTGGGGTCAGCCCTGGGAGACATGTCCAAGAGATCCAATCTCAGAAATAACCAGAAAAAAGCAGGCTGGTGACATGGCTCAAGTGGTACAATGCCACCCTTGAAGTCTGAGGCTGGGGGTAATGTCAAAAAGTAAATTTAAGGGGCTGGAAAGGTGGCTCAGTGGTAGAGTGCTTGCCTTGCATGCATAAGGCCCTGGGTTCGATTACTCAGCACTACATAAGCAGAAAAGGCCAGAAGAGGGGCTGAAACTCAAGTGGTAGAGCGCTAGTCTACAGCTGAAGAGCTGAGGGACAGCGCCCAGGCCCAGAGTTCAGCCCCCACAACTGACAAAAAAAAAAAAAAGTAAATTTAAAAAGGAATAGATAAGAGGCTGGGAATGTAGCTTAGTAGTAGAGTGCCTAGTATCTATGAAGCCCTGGGTTCAATTCCTTAGTTCCACATGATCAGAAAAAGCTGGAGGTTGTAGAGTGCTAACCTTGAGCAAAAGAAGCTTTGGGACTGTGCCCAGGCCCTGAGTTCAAGCCCCAGGACTGGCAAAAAAAATAAAAATGAAAACAGATAAGAACTGTATCTACATAATCTTTCTAACTCCTCTCAACACTTCCATGTATACTCTCATTCCTCTACCACAAAGCTTTAAAGACTTATAACTTGCTCCAGATCATATAAAACTATTAGGTGGCAGATGCACTTGTTGACATGTTTGACACCAAATGTTCTACCCTTGAATACTTTCTATCCAGACACCCAAAACAAATTTAGAAACCTTGAATAGATTATAGACATTCTCATGCTCTATATCTACCTATCCTACTTCCTAAATATTTATTAAATTAGTAATTTCTTCTGGGTACTGCCTTCCCTTCCCCACTTAACATTTCTCTAAACATGGTGGTACTCTTTCCTTAAGAATGTAACTCCTATTTTCCCAGATTTAGTGCAATATCAGTTCTCAAGGAAACTTTTCTTCCTTGTTCTAATAGGGAGGCCTTCCCCCACCTTTAATCCCCAATAATTAGGTTTTGTACTGTCACTGTATACTGCATCTCCTTATTTTGAATCCAAAGTCATTACATGCTTTTCTATTTTCTCTTCTTCCTCCTGACTTGTATTAATCACATATTCCTGAAATGTATACAGTACTCCTTGAAGAGTAGAAGATGCCAGGCTTACATAAGTCACAGCATCGAATGACTGAGAATGTCCGGATAGTCAGTCTTCCATATTTGCTGAGAAGGAAATGGAACACTTTGCAAATGTGGTGATGGCTGGGAAGGCCAGGTAAAGACAACAAACAGGCATACCTAAAACAGAAGTAGTGATGATAATAGCAAAGATACAAAAGAACAATTTGAAGGACAGAATAAATCTAGCCTAAATGTTTTCACAGGACAGAAATGTATTTACACACATCCAGAATTTTCTTCAATCAACTGAAATGTTTTTGGAAGTTATTTCAGAAAAAAAAAAAAGGAAGGAAAAGAAAAAGGTCCAAACTTGATACACGGACAAGGGTAAAGAAAATTTGATTTAAAACATGATTTCAAATCTAACCGAGTCCTTTCCTCTCCACCCTCGGTGCTGGCTATCCACAGTTCCCAAGGATGCAATACAGGTAAACTGCCTCTGAATAGGGATTAATGCAAAAACGTGCCGGCGAAAGCAGTCCTGAACGTCTGTCCGATCACGGGGGGTACAGGCCACCCCCTCTCTCAAGACAAACTGCGGCTGCTGTGGGCTGAGTTTTCTACTGGAAAAGCCCTTTAATCCCGCACCGAAGGCCAAGCCTAGAGCAGCTGGGAAAACGCCCTCCACACGTGCGTGTCCGGCTGCATCCGCCTCCCGCCCCCGAGAAGGGGCCCGCCGAGGCGCGCGGACGCCCGCGCTAGAGCCCACCAGAGGTCGAGGGGCGGGGGAGTGCCAAGCCACCCCGAAGAGAAGGCTGAAAACCCGTTAGTCACAAGACACTACCTTCTTGCTCGCGCGAGGTAGATAGTTATCATCCGCCGGAGGTGAACAGCCGCCCCGGAGCCCACAGCAAGCCTCGCGGGACGCCCCTTTCATTTCAAACGCGCACGCGCGCCCGCGCCCACGGGAGGGGGCGCGCACCTGGCACCTCCCTTAGTCCCGCCTTACCCGGGAGAAGTAGAATTGACGCCGGTGCCAGCCAATCGCTGGACAGCGAGTCCTGCTAGGAAGACTTCCGCCGGCGGCGCAGCACTGGCGCTGCTCGCAGGCATTCGGTACGTGAGGAGACGCAGCTGTCGCCGCCGGGCTGGTCCTGCGCTGTGCGGGCTGCCGGGAGTGGGAAGGCGGGTAAGTTAGCACAAAACAGCCTTGGTGGTGTTACTGCCGTGGTGTGAGGGGGGCTACAGGAGAGGCAGGGCTGGCCTTTTGGAGAGTCGGGGGACAGAGCAGGCTCACGCTGCATCCGCGGCGCTCTGTCTAGCCCGGCGGGCCAAGTGGCCAGAGATGCTCCGCTCACTCTCCCAGCCCCCGTAGTCGCGCCGCGGCCCCGCGGGGACGCGCGGCTGCGACGTCCTAGAGGCGGGCGGGGGTCGGGGGGGGGCGCTTCACGGGAGGCCGCCCGCGGCTGCCCGGCCTCCGGGGGGAGTCTGCTGGTCCCCGTCTTCAAAGGCCCAGCGAGCCTGGGCCGAGCCCAGAAAGCAGTCGTTATTTGTGGTCCCCAGAAGGCGCGGCGCACCTGCTGGGTTTTCCGAATTGGGGTGGCTCGGCCTTGCCACAGAGATGTGATTTTTAGGCCTCTTTCCAGTATTGCCCCGGGAAGTGGACAACCTGTCATTACGTGGGGGCATGTTCTAAGTGTCGTGTGTAACGCCGAAACGATGACGGCTGATAACGACGGATGGTTACGGTACCAATATCGACATGCGTGATTTACACCGACGACTTTTAGCCTTCATCCTCTTTGTGAGGTCTTGAAAGAGTAAAAAGTACCGTAAGCTCCAGAAATTTGCTGGCTAGGTTTATGGGAAATTCCTCTCTGTGCTAACTGTAACGTCGAGTTTATTTTTAATAGGATCTGTAACAAATGTAATCTCAACTCGTTTTCTCCCTCCCTGTGGCGACAGGTATTCTTCAGGGCTAGTTAAAGAGTTCTTAAACCTAAATAAATAGCTTTAAAATGACTGAAAAATATCAGTTCTTCTTTTGATATTTTATCTTAAACAGAAAAGGGGAATGGGAAAACTTAAAAAAAAGAACAACTAAAGTTTTAGAGCAATTGACTAGAGAAATATTCAGAATTCATTGTTTTAATCTACTTTGTCACAGACTGAGAAATAAACATTATCCCCATAACTAGTTTTTATGCATGTCAACAGCTTGTCCCTTACCACGTTCATTGAAAAAACATGTTTTTGAATCCTGACCAGGGAGAATGTTCTATTAGGTTTAAGAGAATATGACTACTAGAACATACTGGCTGGGTCAGTTTTGGTTTTGTTCTTTGTTTATATTAATTTATCATGTTGGAGATTATGATGTTAGGTAAAACTAGACATCAGTATCCCATATTTTCTCATATGTGTGAAAACTAATAATTAAAAAACCTGAAAATAAAAATGGGCTAGACTACCAGAAGGGAGAACCATCGAAGCATAATATAGCAATATTACCATGAAGCCCATTAATTTTGCCTAATTTTAAAAGGTTTATTCTTTTGTAAGTTTACCTAAAGTACTTTGGTAAATTTATCTATTGGCTCTTTACTTTCTTTGTTCATATATTTTTTTAAATGTAGATTTTTCTCTTCCAGGTTGCATTTTCCATGATTGCTTTAGTAAAACTAATATGCTTGAAGACAGCATTAGAAAAGGAAACCATAAAATAAGTGTATTTTATGATAGTCAGATGTTGAGGATTTTTTTTTATATTGCCTATGGCAGCATCTGTAAGAAGCATATTTTGAAGGGTGTGTGTGTGTGCACATGTGCGTTTGTGTGTTTTCCATTTCAGAACAGCAAAGAAAATACATCCTGATAACATTTTGTCATATCAGATTTAGAGGTCTTTTGGCTTAGGTTCCAGCCGTATTAGTGTTAATTCATTTCATTATATTCCTTACAGAGCAAACATGAATGTTGGAGTTGCCCACAGTGAAGTGAATCCAAATACTCGTGTAATGAACAGCCGGGGGATGTGGCTGACCTATGCATTGGGAGTTGGTTTGCTTCATATTGTCTTACTCAGCATTCCCTTCTTCAGTGTTCCTGTTGCTTGGACCTTAACAAATATTATACATAACTTGGTAAGTATTTCGTCTTATTTTAAACACTGAAAACCTTATGGTCTACTAGTTGCCAAGTTAAGGGGAAGAAAGAATGGAATTGATAGGTAAAATTTGTTGTGCAAAATGAAAAAAATTCTGGAGATAAATGTTAGTGGGGGTGGTTATGTAACAATATAAACACACTTAGTACATTATAAACAAAAAAAGTGACTTAGTGATGTTTCTTGGGGCTTCATTTTGTGGTGCCAGGGTCAAAACCAGGGAATAAGCACTCTACCACCAAGCTGCAGCTAGCCAAACAGCTTATTAATTTTAACAGCTTCATTTTAGGTATAATTGTATACTATAAAATTCAACTACTTACAGCCAGACTGCCTCCAAAACCTTGGGCTCAAGTTGTCTTCCTGCCTTATCCTCCTTGGTAGCTAGGAGTGGAGGAAACAAGTCATCTTCTCACATTATTAGCTCTTACTTCCTGTGGGATCACATTTTAATAGATATATTTCTGATTTCTTGTTCTTTTTCCATCTACAGGTTCTGCCCCCCCCTTTTTTTTTAATCTCTTAAATACTGCTAGCAGTTCCAGTGCTCTTTTTCTTCCTCTCTTTTTATGCTGTATTTTTGACCCAGGTTATTTCATCTATCCAAATTTTCAGTGTCTTCTGTAGAATAGTGAAGCTTTTGTTTCTGTTTGTGTGTGTGCACGCACGCACTTGTGCTTGTGCTCATGATGGTCCTGGACTTGAACTCACAGCCTGGGTGCTGTCCCTGAGCTTCTTTTGCTCCAGGCTCGTGTTCTACCACTTGACCCACAGCACCACTTCCAGCTTTTTCTGAGTAGTTTATTGAGATAAGAATATCATGGACTTTGCTGCCCAGACTGGCTTTGAACTGCAATCCTCAGATTTCAGCCTCCTGAGTAGCTGGGATTACAGGCATGAGCCATCAATGCCCTTGGAGGCTTATGTTTATATCAGTAGATTGCCTTACATCTTAAACCAAACAAGAATAAACTAAACTTACTATAATTTCTTATAACCAACAGTCTGCTCCTCTGACATTGTTCCTAATTTTATCTAAAGGCACTACTATCTGCCCTGTAAGGCAGCCAAACAACTGAATCATTGAAACCGATACTGTTTTGAGAAAGGGAGCAGTAGTAATTCACCAAGCTAATAGATAAGCCAGAAACATCCTGTACAAACTAGGACAGATGATTAGTGTAATGTTAGAATAAATATATAAACTCTTTTATGTTCCTTAACCATTTAGCTCTGTTTGTTACTCTGCTCCACTAAGAGCTTGCCCACACCCTCATTTTGTATTTTTTTAAGTACATTATTCCAAGTCAAATGTTCTTTTTTGATATTTCTCTACCCACCTCTATTCCAACTTGACAGAGAAGTATTTTGTTAATGTATGATCACTCAAGTTATGCTGTAAATCCTTCAAGGACTCACCATGGCATTTATGGTAAAATCCCAAGTTCTTTGTGTGACATGCAAGACCAGCTCATAACAGTGTAGAAGTAGAAAGGAACTTCCTTACACCACTCATTTCCAAACACAGGCTCTGCCCTAGCAATAAGGAAAATCATGTTTGATTTGCCTTAAACTCTTTTACTATTTTAATACCCCTACCTGATTCCTACCTGTTTAGGAAAAGTATCAAGCAAACCTCCTCAAGAGGCTATACATCTCTGCATTCTACCATTACATATTTACCATAGTTTTATAATTAGCCATTTATCTTTTTTTTCTTTTCTGTATTTCTTATACTGTGTGTATGTTTTGGCTAAAGCAATTAGTCTTCTTTCTCCAGTGGCATATCTTTAAATGTGTTTTGGCAGCCATCTCCAACTCAAGTTTTCAAATTGATTTGTTGAGATTGAGGCACAGTAGATGACCATGACCAGATACAGACAATAGGTAATTGACACAATGTAAAAGGAAACTTCTGACTTACTTCTTATTAGTTCATCACAGTAGAATTCTAAACTTAACCAACCATAGATGTAGTAATTACATGACTCCCAAATTTAGGTTTCCTTTGAAGGTAGCTTACTTTAAACCAATTAAAAATGTTAGATACATTGTGAATGCTTTAAAATATAGGGAAATAAAAAGTAATTATTGTACCTGTGTAGAAAAAGATACTGTATTTGCCTTTCAGAATCATGGAGTAGAAAGCTAAATGATTATTTTTTGTTTATTTTTTGCCAGTCCAAAACCTGGGAACTATCCCTAAGCTTTTTTGCTTGAGGCTACTGCTCTACCATTTGAGCCACAGCTTCATTTCTATACCTTTTGATGGTAAGATTCTTACAGACTTTCCTGACCATCCTGGCTTTAAACCACAATCCTCACATGTCAGCCTCCTGAGTAGCTAGGAGTACAGGCATGAGTCAATGGCATCTGGCTTATGTAATTATTTTTATTCAGTGCTCCAATTCACTCTGCATAAGATAATGTTAATACTCTATAGGATTATTAACCCAGCTTTAAAATGAAAGAGACTTTTCTTTATATTACTTTACTAAACATTCACTAAATTTTAGACATGAGATACATACTTTTCTAATTCTTTTAATAAATGGATGTTCATCACTAGCAATATTTAAAAAGCTAAAGTATTTAAAAAGCTATTGAACAATATGGGATAGTGGGATAGAGAAAGTGATAGAGGAATTTAATCTGAGTATAATTGTATATGAATTATGGTCAAACCCCTTTGTACAATTAATGTGCTAAAATGAATACAAAGTAAAGAACAAATTTAGAAAATGTTCTAGAAACATACTAGGGCAGAAGATACATGGTCAAAAAAAGATTTTAATTTTCTTTCTTTGTTCTTGTGCTGAGATCTAACTCAGAACTTTTTAAATGATAGGAAAGCAGTAACCTGTTCAAATATTATATTCAGAACACTTCTAAATGCATGTGGTCTTCAGAAAATAGTGAGAAATTGTTCTTTTAGACAAATTCTAACACATGTATGATCTGGAATTGAAGTTCTTCAGTTTTAGAGGTATTAAACTCCTGAGAATTTAAAGGCACACATACTTTCTGCTTCATTGTTCACTTTAAAGCTTTGTAAAAGTGTTTCCCTAGTGTTCATAGCATAAACACTTCTTGCCTTAAAGTCATCTTTCAACACATTTAATACTTGCTGTATATGTACTAGGCCTGGCTTCAGAAGGATTTATAACAATGAGAAAATAAATATGCCAATAACTCAGCCCAATTTTTTGCTCTGCAAGTAAAGGATTTTTGGTGAAATTCTAGACAATCACTTAAACAGGAGGTTAGTTGAGCGATGAGGGTTCACTAAGGAGATATCATCTGAGCTGAACCTTCAAGAATGAGGCACTTGACATGGTAGGACCAAACAGTTTGCATCAGCAACAGGGAACCTTTTCCTCCTGCATTTCTTTAGTACTCTGACTATACCTTTGATAGTAATATCTTTCTGACCTGCCTTCCAGTTGGTTTTTCTCATTTTGTTTTCTTTTTACTATCCTTTATAAGACTAGACTTTCTTTTAAAGCTAGGTCAAATGTTACTCAGTTTCATATGCATACATATATCCTATAACATAAAGCCTCTTCATTAAATATTTACTTACTTCAGCCTTTTCTGCCATAGCTTAGGTATTACAGCAGCTAAACAATTTTTGAATTGTGTAGTAGATTGACTGTAAAACACACTGAAAAATAAAGGGATTTCTTAACCTAGTAAGACATAAAATTGAAAGTCCCTAATTTTTCTATATATTTATTTAAAGCTGAAGCAGAAAAATATGACATCACATCATGGATTCTAAATGGAATATTATTTCATGATAATATTTTAGGTTTATACTTTGACATCACTGCCTCCAACAGTAATCCTGAAATTAAATATTATTTGCCACTCTAAATTGGCATAATACTCTCAAGGAAAAACAAAAGGCAACAAATGTCACAGATAGAATGGCTTTTAATGATTTTTTTTAACTTTAGATTTTAAATAGCATTGAGACACAATAGTGACTACATTACACCTATTAGATTAAGAAGTGGCCATTTTTACTTAGAGAAGTATTTTGGGAAAGGCATCCCTAGTATTAAATATTTAAAAATTTCCTCCACAGAGGCACCTAATACTAAAATGTTTCTGCAAAAATTTCCCCAACAGAGAGATTTTATTATTTTTATTCTGTATGTCTTTGTTGTACAAAAGTCACCAGATTTACTAATAAAATACTCTGAAGAAAATTTTCCCATACATTTGGGAAATGGTAAACCTACATACTTATTTTATCTTTCATAAGAAAGATACTTGGGAACAATTTTCTGAAGCTACCTAAGTAATACTTTTTAAATTCAATTTTAATGAAAACAAGTTACTTCTACTTGTTCTTCCATTGATTTTCATCAAAAAATAATTATAAATCCCAGAAAACTTTATTGTATAGAACTGGCTATAACCTTTCACTCTTAAAAGAAATCTTAGTACTTAAACTACTGAAATAAATTGTACAGTGTCACAAACAGCTTGGAAATTAAAGCTAACTGTCAAGAACTAATGTTCTATTTGATATTGATTGTATTCCCTACTCCCAACCCCCATTGCTTTTTTTCCAGGGGATGTATGTATTTTTGCATGCAGTAAAAGGAACACCTTTTGAAACCCCTGACCAGGGTAAAGCAAGGCTCCTAACTCATTGGGAACAACTTGACTATGGAGTACAGTTTACATCTTCACGGAAGTTTTTCACAATTTCTCCAATAATTCTGTAAGTCACTGAAATACTTAGACTTAAAGAAGGCTGGATAGCATAACAAGGGGGTGTCCAGTTTACCACATTAAATTAGAGTATTTTGTTGAAAAATGTTAGTAGCTATGCCAGATATATATAAAGTTCAATCAAAAATGATTTCTCCATTTATTTGTTTTATTTTTATCATAATAAACTTAAAGTGTTTTGTTTCATTGATTGAAATTTGGCTGGTTGGTGGGCCCTGAAGATTGCTCTTGTATCCTTTTGACAAACAAGATTGCCTATGTTCAGATGTGCTTTCCTTGCTTTAAGCCTGAAATCAGCCATATTTCTGAAGAACTCTTGTTCCTTGAGTAGAAATAGTATTCAGAGAAATCAGAAACAGATATAATTCTTAGCAAGTTAATAAACTACTTTGACTTTAATAAGTACAATTAGAGACAAAAATTACATGATTCTCAGTGTACCAAGAAATTTTAGGGTGTTAAATTTCTTGTAAGAAAATTAAATATTTAATTCTCTGTATTTCCTGTCAGATTAATGGCCTTAAACAGTGATTTAGATGGTCATAAGAATTTTATTGGTCACACAGCCTATTTAGATAGCCTATTTCAAGCTTCTTAGAAGAAGAAAATAAGGTTTATTTAAAAGAGTTTAGGCTTTCAGTGTAGGACAGACCTAGGTTGAATTGTGTAGCTATGGTTTAGTCAGCGTGGTTTGTTCATATTTAAGAACTAGCTAATGATTCCTAAATTAATCTTGATGCTGTAAGAAATAAATTAGTTACTTATTTGTAAAACATTAAATCTTGTATCTGGCTTTTAATTTCTTATTTAGGGGCCTCCACGAAATTGTTCCTATGTCAATTTTCCTTTATGTAAATATTTTATCTTCACTCAATTTCCCACTTGATCAAACATACAAACTCTGCTTGAACTCAGGGAGGGCTTTGCACACTCAGCTTGCTTGCTCATGGCTGGCTTTCTACCACTTCGACAACTCCTCTGGCCTGGCTTTTTGCTGGTTAAAGATGGAGTCTGTCAGACTTGTGTAACTTTTGTGACTGAGCTGGTTTGAAACAGTGATGTTCCTCTTGAGTAGCTTAGGATTGCAGGTATAGGTCATTGACATCCAGCAGGTGTGAAGACTCTTCTAAGTAGCTTTCAGTAATACTTCTGTGCCTTTGTTCAAATTGATTCTAACAAAATGGCATTTCTTTTAGTTTTTATGCATAATATAGCAATTGTTTTCTTCCTACAAGTTTATGAAAGCATCACTTTGAATCACACATGTAGTTTGCATATGATAGCTGTATTTTGCATATTTTTTGTGTGTTTGGATAGTTTTTTGACATGGGCTTAATAGCTTTAAAGTTTGAATCTCAGTCACTTAATGCACCTGATACATATGTTTTACATATTTTTTGGTGGTGACATAGTGGTTGAGACGAGGTCTTATAATCCTGACTGACCAATTCATTTTATTGGCCTTAAACTTGTACTCTTTCTTTGCTTGCTGGGATTATACATAGATTATACATAATAATGTATCTGTTGATAAAATCCGTGCATTCTGGAAAAGTTGAAACACTTGCTGTGGAGGTGTTGCAATTCTTAAATCTGGGACTTAAGAATGGGTAGATATTTTTTAAAGGCATTTTCAAGTGAACAGAATAAACTAATGGTAAAGCAATATGAATGAAAAACATATGGTATAGCAAAAATAAATGCAATAAGAAGAATAATAGTTATTTGGGCAGTCCTAAATTAGGATTTTAAACTCTGCTCCATTTGCCTATCTTTTTAAAAGCTTCAGTTATTTCAACTGTAATTATGTAGAGGATTGTATTATAGGATAAAAAAAAGCTTGACATATACTGACATCTTAATAAGAGCACATTTTTTAAAATGTAATTCTGACCCACAGATATGATTTCAGTTATTTTAACTAAATTCCTTACATCACTGAACAAAGAGAATTTAAACCCATTTATATAGAGAGATATTTTTCATAGTGCTGTGTATTGAACCCAGCCAGGCATGCATTCTGTTATCCCTATTATTTTTCAAAGTGCTTTCTCATTTTCATATTTGCTCATAATTTGTGTTTAAAGAACAAAGTTAAGAAGTAAAGATATTTCGACTATTTAGAGTCAAGTCAAAATAAAACCATATTATCTTAGGTCTTATTCTAATAAACACCTTGAAGACCTCTGAAAGTAAATAAATGTGTTGTCACTGATTCCCACTTGGGTTTTTATTCCCTCAATCCATCATCTAAGTTTGTTTTTTTTTTAACAGTGGGATTACATTCATGTAATTGACAGTTTCCATTAAAATGAAAAAAAGTGAACATTGCCGAATGTAGGGATAGTGGAGAATCCAAACCAAGATTGTTTCCAATCTATCAGATTCTCCATTAAGCTCATAATAAAGACGAGAAATCACATAAACTTACTAAATGTAAATATTCTTTTATTCAGTGAAGTAAATATAAAAACAATCTTCAAGCATATTAAAGCAGCAAGAAAGAATTTAAAGAACGATTTGAGGAACATGATTTCTATTTGTAAAATAAAACAAATTACTCAATCTACAAGGTTATGAAAATGATTCTCTGAAAAACTTCTCTCAGGTGTTCTTTCTAAGCATAGTACACATTTTTCTCCACTTAGAAGAAACTAATAACAGTAGCTAGAAGAAAGGCAACTAAAATATTTCCCTGTGTACGCTAAAAGTAATTGGACAAACATTTATTTAGAAACTAACTTGTTAGTTATGAAGTAAGACACCATATTTTATTTTTTGTATCTGATGTTAAGGCACTCAATAATACATCTGGACTTAGTAATTTATGGTCTTAATGGTAACTGATACTTGTCAAAACAGATTGCCCTAAGGTGGGTGTCTAATGCAACTTTGTATCAAAACAGCTAGAATTTTACAAATGTGTCCTTCAGATTTCTAGGGAAGATAATTTAACACCTCTTCATTTATAGTATGAAAATGAGAATAGCCAAAAATTTATGTTTTTCAAAGATTAAATAGTACCAGTGTACCTAATCCTAACTTTTCAAACGTTTACATCAGTGGTTCTTAACCTTTGGGTGAATCTAAAGTTCTTGGAGAACACAATCAACACTTGAATCCAGATTTTATAAATACAAAACTAACCTGAAACATCAGGTTAGTGTGAAACCACCTTTGATAGCCTTCTTTAAAGGATGCTGATGACAGTACATTCTTAAGTGCATTTAGTACAATTGCAGAAATACAAAATGTACACCTCGAACAAAATTTTAAATCCCAAATCAAACCTGTTTCCTTTCATTTCAGTGCTCAATCATAACTTTGCTTTTAAGAATTTGTGTTTTGTGACCTTAACTCTACCTTTTATTAATTCTAAGTGATTTGATTTTTATATATTGTATGTATTCTTTTATCTCTACAGATATTTTCTGGCAAGTTTCTATACGAAGTATGATCCAACTCACTTCGTCCTAAACACAGCTTCTCTCCTGAGTGTGCTTATTCCCAAAATGCCACAACTACATGGTGTTCGGATCTTTGGAATTAATAAGTATTGAAATGGTTTGCAACAACAATCTGCTTGCAGCTACTGAGGTTCCTGTAAGGAAGGAGTAGTTAGTAAACTGCACTCTCTTTCTGTGATAATGTAAATGAGAGATGTTTACATTGGAGGACCAGTTGCTGGTTCTTCATACGCTGTCTTGAAGTGCAGAATTCTGAAAGATGCCTCTATTTAATGCATCTGGTTATTTCTGAAGAGGCTTTATAGTCAGGCTGGGCAGGCCCAGCTTTTAAGTTAATTACAGTACAGTGAGGGTACAGTAGATAAATCCAAGGAATTACAGATTTGTAAGGAATTAGGACCAGTTTATTACCAATAGGCATTATGTAAGGAAAAGGAAAAGAAAATTTCCAGTCATTTGGGCACAGTCAGTTTGAATAGACTTACATAAAAACCAGAATAATCTCTGTAAAAGTTTATTATAGATCATTTTTTATTTCAATATTCTTATTTTATATGAGGATATATATACCCTCTTGTTTTGTACAAGCCAGTCTCTCCCTGAAGAGTGCCCTTTTGATTCTGCTGGCTTATTATTGTGTGTTGATGGCTGAGGTCATTATTGCATTTATTACATTACAGAGCTCTTGACAGTCTCTCTTCATGACTGATTAGGGATAGAAGATAGCCACATATCTTATCAAGCAGTCTTTGACTCAGCATTCTAATTTTGGAACAAAGAGGGGTTTACTACTTTTATGGGCAGGGCTGTTAAATTAAGAGAACAATTTATTTCAAGCAGTTCAAGTATGATAGTTGAAAGGTCAATTTATTTGGATGAGTAACATAATTGGTAAAGTCTGTTACTTTAGAAAAGGATATATAAAATGGGCAACTATAAAGTCATCTGTGGTCTAGCAGAATCTAATAGCAGTATACTAAAGTCATTTTAGCAAGTATAAGGTAAAAGATAACATTGTCTTTTCTTAGTAATCCTGCTTTCAGCCCTCATAGTTTGCCCATTTATATATTGCCTTTTAAATATGTGGGTCTTTTTGTAGATAACCCCAAATGGCAATTATTTCCAGAGAGCAGCTATATTTGAATTCCTATGATTCAGTGAACCTCCCTGAGATTAATTCCGAAAAGCAACTATATACTACTTTTAGAAGTAAACATATCAAAAAAGTACTACATATCAAAAAATTCCAATATAGGTTAAAACTGAAAATTCAATAGCATAAGTAAAATTGAGTGAATAGTTGTAGACCAACTTAAAAATCAATTTGTGTCAATAAACTGACTTGTAGGGTAGTGATCATTGTTTTATATCTCAAAAGTATTGAGTTTAGAAATGAGTTGTATGATACTGCCTTTGTATGTTTGTGTTTTCCCATGTATTTTTAAATAATTGGTAATTCATACTTTAATAAAAGGTTTCCTTGGTGTAAGATTATTTCAAAAGCTTTCCAATTCAGTCATCAAAACTACACTGCCACTTTTCAAGTTTATTTTTAAGATTAAGATAACTAAAAATGTTCCTTTGTTTTACTTAATTTTAAAGTTAATCTGAAAGGCTTCCATTTTTACACATATTTCAAAAATGGAAGCCTTTTCCAATTTCCCTCATTTTCCCTTTTCAATGGGATATTTGGTGGCCCACTCTGTTCCACGTACTATAGACAGTATTACTGATTTTATGAGCAAGACAATCCAGTTCCCTTCCCTGCAGTTCTTAATCTCGTTGAAGACCAGATAAGGTAATACTTGGTATTTCATAAAGTGTGATAAATTGTATGGGGAAAAAAACAGGTGATAGAACTACCTCTGAAAGTTCTTTCCTGAGGATCTTATTGAGTAACGTTTGAGCAACTCTAGTACAAAGATTGAAGATGATTTCCACTAAGGGTATTGACAATTATTGAAGAATTATTGAAAGCAGGGAGAATGAGACATCTAAAGGAATTGTAAAGACATAGCAAGGAGTAGAAAGTTATAAAATTAGGTCTAAGAAGTAGGTAGAGAGGCCTGATAATTTATTCTATGTATGACAGAACCATTGTAGAATTATAGGGAAAATTAACAGGTTCTAATTTTTTTCATCAACACCACTAACATTGAGAATCACGGGAATGGAAAACAGGAAGAATAAATTGAGACGCTCTTGTAAGAAATAGCTTATAACTGAGGAAGTTACAGATGAAGTAAGACAGTTTGGAAATGTACTTTGTATCTCCAAGCAGCTCACAAGACATTGTTGAATTTGGGATGGCAAGAGGGAATTTAAGTGACTCCTAAGTCTTGGCCTTAACAGGTAGATGAATGGTTGTACTCAATTTGAAAACTTCTAATTTCACTATATACTATTTTTTTAGAGTTGATAAGATATACAGTAACACTTCTTTTATGGGTGCTTTTTTTCCTTAATACAACCTACTAGCATTTTAACTTTTTAGTATAATTTATTTTTTACTATTTTAAGGTCATTGTACAAAAGGATTTCAAATTAACAATTTCAATTTATGAGTACATGCACTTTAGCCCTTTTGATAGCCATATGTCACTGAATTACTCGTGGTGACTAAAATCTGACATCTTCAACATGCAATGCTGTAAAACAGAAGGAATTATCATACCTAATCAAACAAGATGACTAGGTTTTCATACTCTTAGCTCTTGAGTTTTCTTTTTCCTTTTATTCTGGCAGTCAACAATTGGCCACCAGAAAAGTGAGTTATTCTGTCTCCTGGAAGTTAAAAAAGATTTCAGAGCCAGATGTCCAGTCTGAACCATTTTAGGAGATGTGTGACTTGTAAATTACCCCACCCCTGTGCCCTCCTTGGTTGTGAAATGAGGACAGAAACCAACCACTCATGGGGATTTCATTTAATATTCTACCAGTGTTTAGCAGATAAATGCCACTTCATTGATATTGTTACATATAAATGAAAAACTTTGAAAAGCAATCATTCCAACTGAGGTAATTGTGCATCTAGTTGTTTTTATCTGTCTTGGGCTCTATTTTTAAGTTACATACCCTGAGCTTCATACTCTGCAAGGCACAGATGAGCTAGTCCTAGCTAACCTTGCTTGTGAAGTCTTTGCTTACTAAAACCCTAAAGTTTAGCAAGGGAGAAGACTGAGGAGAAATCCATTCAGAGAAATGGTAAGAAGCTCATAATCCAAGCCAGAAAAGACTGAAAAACGTGCAAGAAAGTGAGTCCATAACTACATGTGGTTGCATGCATATGTAGTAAGCGGGAGCTATATGTAATCCAATACAAAAATATATCCTGTTAAAAATTACCACTCCCACTTGCTTGCCTATTTTTAGATTAAAAAATTAAGTCAGCCGCAGACGTTTCACTCAACATGAATTGGGAGAACAGTAATGATTTTCCACTGTTGGCCTGGAAGTACCAACATCCTACTCTCCACGTCCAGCTGAAAGTACTGCATTAGGTATGTCCGCCCCACCATCTCTATTGAGCGTTAGTTCCCCCAAAACGAAATGACTGTACCTCACCCTCTTCTCAGAGTGAAGAATCCAAAGGCAGAAAAACTTAGAATGCGGCAGAGCCGGGAAAATGCTGTTAGTGAGACCCAGTGACAAGGGAGCCTGGTTTCCTGCGGGTCCGGGAGTAGTGAGAGCACTCGCACAAAGTGAGAGACGAAAGTCAGCTCTGCCTACGGAGCGCCGCCTAGCGGAGCAGGAGCGGCCAGCGCGACGAAGGCAGGCACGCTGGCCCGGGCTGTGGCGTCACTTCCGGGCGCCGTCCCGGCTCGCGCGCCGCGGGGGACCTTATGGCCGGTTCAGGGAGAGGGCACGGGGGTCACTTGGTTCTCCAGGACGGTGGGTAAGGTTGTTCATCGCTGACTCCGCGAATGCGTACCCACTTCTGGGGATACGGGTCCAGCCCGAGTCCCCCCCCTCGGGTCAGAGAGAAACTCCTGCTCTCGTCACCCGGTTCGCTTGGAAGCAGCCTTGCCCTTGCCAGGTCTAATTCCCGGCCGTCTCAGCTTCTCCAGACGGCTTCTCATCCCTGCATGGCTTCTTTCCCATTACAATAGTCTTCGCTGCCTTGCTTCATTTTTCCGATGCTGGGAATCGAATCCCAGGCTTTTTGCTTCCTAAGCAAGCGTTCTAACGCGGAGCCACATCTTCAGTCCTTATTTTGATCTGAACCCCCGATTTTCCTTTGAGAAGGAAAGGACTTGCTTTGCATTGTAAAAATACTAAAGTGTTTTAGCGGTAGGCTAAAGAGGATTGGGGACGGAAATTATGGTTACCTGGCAAAAGTGTAAATTTAACTCAGAATAAAATGTGTTAGCCCTCCCTAGGAAGTTCTTCTGAGACCTGAGGACTTCAGAACACATATCATTAATGAGGTTGAAAGGCAAATTAAAGACTGAGAGCGCGAGAGAGAACTAATTCCTGCAGATGTAGCAGGTTTGTGTTCTTTTGATTTTAAATAAAAGTGACTTCTTCCAGGCAGAAATTTTAAAATGTCATTCTGTAATGAAAAAAAAAGTGTTAGTAATTTTAGTCAAGATGTGTTCCTTTAGGTTAATTTTATGTGATGATTGTTTCTAAACTAGAAAACCATATACTGACTGGTGTGCATGTGTGTTCTAAATAATTGTTATTTAAAGGATAACATTTTATTAGGAATTGCCTTTATAAAAAAAATACCACAGTTTGTCTTCATTTTGGTTTCCAAATATTTTTTTTAAAAAAGCATTGGCATAGGGCTGGAAAGGTGGCTCAATGGTAGAGCGCTTGCCTTGCATGCCTGAGGCCCTGGGTTCGATTCCTCAGCCCCACATAAGCAAAAAGAAAAAAGCTGGAAATGGTGCTGTGGCTCAAGTGGTAGAGCGATAGCCTTGAGCTGAAGAGCTGAGGGACAGCGCTCAGGCCTAGATTTCAGGCCCCATGACCAGACCCCCCCCCCGCAAAAAAAAAGCATTGGCATATGTGAAATAGCTTTGGGATGGGATCCACATCTAAACATGAAACTCATATGTTTCATACACTCCTTAACATATAGCCAGGAAGTAATTTTATATTTTTATAAAATTTATATTTTATATTTGCTTAAGTTAACACAGACATAGTTCTTCAGGTGTGGAGTTTTACTGTGCCAGTGTCCATGCTCAAAAAGATTTTTTGAAATTGGGAATCAGCATCTCATACCTGTAATATCTCAGGAAGCTGAGATCTGAGGATCAAGGTTGAAAGCCAGCCTGATCAGGAAAATCCCTGAGATTCTCATTTCCAAACAACTACGGAAAAGCAAGAAGTAGATAAAGTGGCTCAAGTGTTAGAGCACTAGCTTTGAAGAAAAAGCCAAGCAAGAATGCAATTCCTGAGTTCAGGCTGTGTACTGGAACAAAATTGGAGTGTTTTAGAGTTTTGGTTTGGGGTTACTTAAAAATACAAACAAAAAAACCTTGGAAGTGATGCTGTGGTCCCCAGGCCCTGGGTTCAGGTCCCACAACTGACTAAATAAATAAACAAATAACCATGCATAGTGTAATATACCTATAATCCTATTTACTCTGGAGACAGAGAATGAGAGGAGTGCTATTCTAATCTTGCCAGGGCAGGGCAAAATGTTTCAAGACACCATTTCAACCAATATGTCATCCAACTACCTAAGATAAACAGGAGACTTTATTTGAAAAACAAAGCAAAAAGAATTGGGGGCCTGGCTTAAAGTTGTAGATTACCTTTCTAGCAATCATAGGCCCTGAGTTTAAACACCAGAACTGCCTTTTTTTTTTGTATCACACTTCTTTTTTCTATCTTTAAAAGCCTTACATTCGTTAATACTTCTATTATATACAGATTAATACTCATATACACAGACTGCTAGGGCATTATGAACTTTATCATCATCTTTACAAACTTTACTAAATTCTATAGGACAATATAGTAAAAAAAAAGCATTATTTTGCTTAATTAATGGGTTAATTGCTAATATCAGTTCCAAATAATAGCTTTTCTCTCTGTCACTATTTTCTAGAAATTATCTATACAGTAGGAAGCATGCTCATACTGAATAAGACAGCTGGAGTTTTTTCCAAACCATCAAAAAGCAAAGTTTATGGATTTTTAAGAACTTTTAATTTTCATCCTGAACCACAATTTCTTCATAAACTGGTACTGGGAATTGAAACTAGCTGTGATGATACAGCAGCTGCTGTGGTGGATGAAACTGGAAAAGTCTTAGGAGAAGCAATACATTCCCAGACTGAAGTTCATTTAAAGTAAGTAGACATTGAAGTTCATTTAAAGTAAGTAGACATTATTTTATAATTCCTACCTTATTTTGAAAGAGTTAGATGAAACCATTCCTTCTGAAATCATTTGTCACATATACAAGTTAAATTTTAGGAACTTTATTATCTCTTTGTGTAAAAGCAGCTAGCAACTGATATAGAAAGCCACAACACCTCATCCTGGATTTTAAGGCTTCTCATTGTATGATACTAGCCTTTGCTGATGTCTTTACCAAAACTGAACATAAGCTCACTCCAATTGTAATTCAGTGATTTTTGTTTGTTTGTCTTATCATGCTGCCTTAGATTGTAAATCAGTCAGATATTTTTCTTGCTAACAAATTTCCCTCCGAACTTGTTATTGGGAGTAACTCTTTTGTTTTACATGGACCAAAACTATCATCCCAACACTGAATATTCAAACTTTATTTTAGGATTGTGAGCTATCCATTATCCTGGTATTACCTTAAGTGCAATGTGTTTAAAAATCAATTCTTCAGAAACTTTTTTTCATGTTTCTGTTTCTATTTCTTATCTGTTCCATCTTATCTGAATCATCTTTGATGCCTTGGTCCCTCATGACTCTGTGTCCAATTAACTTATTACTATTTTCAAAGCTTTGTCCTCTTTCCATTTCATATCACACAGTTTGAGTCAGTTTGCACAAATAATTTTGAAATATTTTAAATTTCTCAGTGTGTAAAGCACTTAATTTTCCTAAAATATTTTATCCTGTTCTTCCCATGCAGACTGCTTTATTGTGTTTAATATGATTGTGTTTAACTTCTTCAGTATGTTTAAACAAAATTTTATCCTGTCTTTCCTTTCCTCGTGATTTCTTTAGAATGGTTAAAAGTTTGTTTTAGTGACAAGTCTGGGAATTTTGTTGAAAAGTTGAGTCAGAAACATTTTTCTCTAATCACTATGTAGTAAGTTCCTACTATAGTGTGTTGCTTTATAAAGCACATGAATTGAACATGCGTGTTACTAATATTTTCTGCTATATGATGATTGATGTAGAACCATATCAGCTATAACTGCATCATTTTTCTTTCTTTTCCAACATTATTATGAAAGCTGTCTTTTTGTTCCTTTCAGAACAGGTGGGATTATCCCTCCAGTAGCTCAACAGCTTCACAGAGAAAATATTGAACGGATAGTACAAGAAGCTCTTTCTGCCAGTAGAATCTCTCCAAGGGAACTCTCAGCGATTGCAACCACCATAAAACCAGGACTTGCTTTAAGCTTAGGAGTAGGCTTATCATTTAGTGTACAGCTGGTAAAACAGTTCAAAAAACCGTTCATTCCCATTCATCATATGGAGGCTCATGCACTTACAATTAGATTGACTAACAAAGTAGAGTTTCCTTTTCTAGTTCTTTTGATTTCTGGAGGTCACTGTCTGTTGGCATTAGTCCGTGGAGTTTCAGATTTTCTGCTTCTTGGAAAGTCTCTGGACATAGCACCTGGTGACATGCTTGACAAGGTAATTAATTTCATTCTTTTCTATTATAATGCATCAATTAAATAATAGATGTGTTCATCAAAGTATTTTAGTGATATTATATACTGAAAAACACAAAAAGGGTATGGTGATACCTGTCTATAGTCCAAGCATTCTGGAGGCTGAGGTAGGAAGATCTATTTTTAAGGTCTCCCCATACTATATAGGAAAACCTTGTCCCAAAAATAGTAATAATAAAATATTTTAAAGCTAGTACATAATTTTTTAACTTTTAGCCATACTAATAGCAAGTTTTATATCTACATGTAAAGGTGAAAAGAGCTTGCAGCTGCAGTCATTATTGTAGTTAAATGTTTGTGAAAAATGCTTTGTAAGTTATAGCATACTGAAAAAATTAAAATGAAAGGATATGTAAAAATTAACATACCAATTTTGTAATTAAGTTGTACCATATACATTGGTTTTTTGGGGGGGGGTTAGAGTGCTACTGACAACCCACAGTGCTTGTGATCTCTGCCTCTTAAGTAACTGAGATTACAGGTATGTATTACCATGTCCAGTCCTAGTATATTTTACTCATTCAGTATTTTTAGAATATTTTTTCTTTTGTCTTTTGCATATTATTATTTCAAAATGTGTAATTTTAACTAATTAAGTAATACATATGTTTTTGTTTTCGATAGGTAGCAAGGAGACTTTCTTTAATCAGACATCCAGAATGTTCCATCATGAGTGGTGGGAAGGCTATAGAACATTTGGCTAAACAAGGAAATAGATTTCATTTTGATATCAATCCACCTATGCAACAGGCTAAAAACTGTGATTTTTCTTTCTCGGGGCTTCAACATATTATTGATAAAATAATAATGCAAAAGGAAAAAGAAGAAGGTACATACATAAATATACATTTTTTTAACCTTAATATACTGGGATGTTTTCCTTTAAGAAGAAGGTATATATCTAATTGGTAAAGTTGGGCAGATAATCATGGATTTTGCCTAAAAATACCTAATCATTTCTGTAGGTATTGAGAAGGGACAAATCCTGTCTTCGGCTGCAGACATTGCTGCTGCAGTCCAGCACACAACAGCATGCCACGTTGCAAAAAGAACACATCGTGCTATTCTCTTTTGCAAGCAAAGAGACTTGTTACCTCACAGTAATGCAGTAGTAGTAAGTTTTGTCATCTAATCTACTGACAGTATACTTTACAGTTCCTTACTTTTTCTCAAGAATTTTATCCTATGTTTAAGTAAATATAGTTCTAATGGTCTGAAACTATTCAGAGTAGAAAAGACAACCATTTATAGTATAGCCTGGGTAACAAAACCACCAGGGTCACTCCTCTTTCAACTGAAAATATTTATATAAGTAATCAAGTACAGTAATTCCATTCTATATTTCTAGAAAACTGGTATCTTTGAACCTTTATTAAAATCCCTTTAAATATTCTTAAAATTCTTGATATAATCATTTTATTTAATATAACCTAGCTTTATTATTCTGATGAAGTAAAAAATGTTTAAATGGCTGGGCACTGGAGGCTCATACCTGAAATTCTAGCTACTCAGCTACTGAGATCTAAGGATCATGGTTCAAAGCTAGCCCAGACAGAAAAATCCATAGGACTCTTATCTCCAATTATCCACCAGAAAATGGAAGTGGAGCTTGGCTCAAAGTGGTAGAGCACTAGTCTTAAGTACAAAAGCTCAGGGACAGCGCCTTGGCCCTGAGTTCAAGCCCCATGACCAACCAAAAGAAAAGTTTAAATGATTATTTGTGAAAGAAAATAATGAATTTTAACTTTTTGAAGAATCTAGTAGAATGAAAAAAAGTGGTCAGGGTCTAAAATATCAGTAACATACTTGCAATTATGTAAATATTCTAATAAAATTGTTTATATGTTGATATCAAAATTGCTAGTGGGTTTTTTTTGTCAATCTCCACATTTTTATTACGTAGACATATCACTTTATCCATTCCCAAACCCAAAGTGTGATAGTTTATTGTTTAAAGCTGACATTTTCTCCAGTCATAATTAATAGCTTGGGTTTATGTATACATATATATATAATATATTACACTATATATTATGTATAATATATATTACATATCTATATATATGTAATAGTTGTGAATTTTGGTCTTCTTGATTGCTTCAGGTTGTATCTGGAGGTGTTGCAAGTAACTTGTATATCAGAAGAGCTTTGGAAATTGTAGCAAATGCAACACAATGTACATTGTTGTGCCCTCCTCCCAGACTGTGCACTGATAATGGAATTATGATTGCATGGTAAGCCACAGGACATATGTATTCTTTGCTCTAATGATGTAAATAGTACTTACATTTCACCATACTAAGTCATTTTCCTATCAATCTTTAGGATATTGATTTTAACACTTTTTGTTTAGGAATGGTATTGAAAGATTACGTGTTGGCTTGGGCATTTTACATGACACAGATGGCATCCGCTATGAACCAAAGTAAGTGCTACTATTTCTAATTTCTATACAAGTTACATTACAGAAGCAAAGCCTGGATTTTGCTTTCACATGAGGATTTCTTTGATATCTGATGGTAGTTGAAGGAGAGTTACATTTTTTTCATGAAGCCAGTTAAATATTTTTGAGAAAAAGTTAAGAATTAAGAAATGACTTATGGGTGTAATTTTGACATAATCACCATGGCCTGAACTTTTGCAGTATCAAATAGGTTTCAAAACCAGCTGAAAACTCACAGAAAGCATTCAGATGTAATACTGGCCTGTGATTATGCTCTTACAAGAGTAGCTGAGCACTGGACAGAAGATAGCTGTTTACTACAAGCCTTATTTCCTCTCTCAAATCAAAGTTTCAATAGTATCATTTTAAAATTTGCTATGAAGTTCTGCTCTCAGTTAATTCTGTAATACTAAAGGGCTTACCTTTTATAATCTGACATAATTCTATTTAAACATTGTTTTATCTGATATTGATATATTTTAGTCCATAATGAGGCAGTTGTGCTATGTTAATCACAAACTTTAATATGATTGTGAAATTAGTAGTTAAGTTAGTAATGTTTGAAAGAATCTCCTGTGTGTTGAAGAAGATCATAAAAAGGAGGGTAGGAGCTAGACCATTCCAGAACGATAATACACAAAGGAAGGTTGGAAAGGAAAGAAGAATTCACAGAAACCTGGAGAATTTCTAAAATGTAAATGGATGAAAGTTTGACCTAAACTGTGTGACAAAATGGTTTTTCCCCTTTAGTTTTATTATAAAAAAAAATCCTTCATCATTTTTGTTTCACTTATGGACTTATGGTTGTGTGTGTGTGTGTGTGTGTGTGTTTCACGAGAGACTGAATACGTGGTTCAGTGCTTAGGCAAGTGCTCTACCACTGACTGAACTACATTACCAGCTCTCATTTAAGTTTTTAATTTACTAATTTACAGACTTGAGAATAGAATTCTTTCAAAAAATCTCAAAATTTAGATTTCTTATTAATAAGATGATCTTTATTATCTTAATTTGAAAATCAATATAACTGTATCTATGTAGGAACTAATAGGAACTATTAACACAGGATGAATTATATATTAGATTCATACATTATCAAAACTAAGCAAATAGTGTACAGAACATGTGGTAGATGGATATGAAGCAAGTATTGAAATAATGTCACTTTTTAAATTTATGATACAGATGTCCTCTTGGAGTAGATATATCAAAAGAAGTTGAAGAAGCTGCTATAAAAGTACCATCATTAAAAATGAAGATTTGATTTTTACTTTCTGAAATTTTTCTACAGGTAGTATTTCAACATTAAAGTTATTTTAATATTTTATGTATCAGATTGTAGTTATATATTAATTAGCCATCTAGACTTTATTTTATGGGGAATACTGAAGGAAGTTGGTGGAAAGGGGAAAAGGAGCAGTAGAAGAGAATATGATGGTAGTATATTGTATGTACATGTTGTTAAGTCAAATAAAATAACTAGACTGCCAGAGAACCATGCAAGACTACTTCTCACAAGGGAGAAATGAGAAGCAACATCAGCTATAGTCTGGGGTGACCTTATATAACCTAGGTGGTTTTAAGAGGGGCTAGAAGAAGGGAGGCAGAGACCCTGGTGTGGACGTGTGGGCCAGGGGCTTCATCATGTCAGACTAGGATTTATGGCTGTTATCCAAATGGTAGATAAAGGTCCTGCCATTTGTTCAGACAAAAGATCACTTTAAGCAGCTCTTGTTGCCTCTTGTTGTAGCTGCCCCAGAGAAGTGCCATCCTAAGGTAAATGGGATTGGAAGTTGATTATTTACTGCCTTTACTACATAGGCTGGTATCACCTATGAAGGGAGCATGCTAAGCTGTAGAGAAGGGAAGGAGTGGACTAAGCTATGGGAAGGGACTCATTTCAGTAACACATGTAAAAACAATGAATCCTATTTTTAAAAACTGCAAGAAAAATTTTAAAGGAAGACCTGGAGAGATGAATGATAAAAAAAGACAGAGGAAGTGAATATGATCAAAGCACATTATATGCATTAATATATACTAATAAAAATAACTTTTAAGACTCTTGCTATTCCTTATCTTATGTCTGCTCTTCTGAGAGGCTAGTATGATAGTCTTAGCTGGAAGCTAGACTAGACAGAAAAATTCAAGATACTATCTTCAATTAACAAAAGTCAGAATAGAGGCATAGCTTAAGTAATAAAGTGCCATCCATGAATGGAAAAAAGAAGAGAAGCCCTGAGTTTAAGTCCTGATACTGGCATAAAATAAAATACATAGAAGAAACTTTTCAATCACATTTTATATTTGGATTTGTGCTCTATATCTGAATTCATTGTTAGAATAATACAAATTATGAAGTGAAGTTCACCAAAATTTTTCTGTCACATAAACTATAAGAATAACTATAATCTGAAATTTTCAGAGTCTAAAAATTGTTCCAGGTGCTCTCCCAAGAAGGATAAAAGGAAGTAACAGAGAAAAAAGGAAAAGGGAGAATTATCAAGCTTATATTGGCAAACACATGTGCCAAAATTATAGTACAGCTAAAAGGTAGGCAACTGGTTGAAACCTTGCATGTCTTGAGTCTTCTCTCAGCCATTATTTTTGTTTTATGGAAAAGAAAACATGGTATAATAAAAATAATCCTGAGAATGTCATATATTGTAGGAATGGTAGGATGGTCTGATTTAGTCAAAACACAGGAAATACCTGTGACTAAACAAAAGGTTTCCCTTATTCTCAACCTAATAATCATCTTCAAATAGTCTAGAGCCAGGTCACATGCCGATGGCTCATGCCTGTAAGCCTAGCAGCACAGAAGGCTGAGATCTGAGGTTCAAAGCCAGCCAGGGCAGAAAAGTCCAAGAGACTCTTATCTCCAGTAAACCACCAGAAAACTGGAAGTGGCACTGTGGCTCAAGTGGTAGAGCACTTGCTTTGAGCTGAAGAGCTGAAGGACAGCATCCAGGCCCAGAGTTCAAGCCCCATGACCAACAACAACAAGAAAAAAAAAACAGTAACAAAAAAATAGACCTTGCGTGAAACCAGTTTCAAAGTACAAAAAGGTTTTTTAAAAAAATATATATTTAGAGGCTTACACTGTCCATTGATATGAATTCTTTTGGTACTAAATAAAAGGCACAGTTCCTTATCATTTGATTTAATTATCCTTTAGTGTAAAACATTCCATTCTCCCCTCCACCCCCATGTTTTCTATATTTTAGTCCATTAATCAGAAAGTTGTAACTCAGACATAGAAGACAAAGGAAAAAAGAGGCAGTTTGACTAGAGGTATGATTGGAGTGAGGTGGAATAAGCCAAAGGACATCTTGATCCACCAGAAGCTGGAAAAGACAAGAAACTGATTCCCTTCTAGAGTCTTCTGAGGAAATTATGCCCAGCTTTGAACCTGATTTTAAACTTCTATTCTCCAGAATCATAAGAGGATAAATGTTGTTTAGAGCCACCAAATTATAAATAAATAAATAAACAAATAAATAGTTGTGACTTAAAACACTTAATATAATTTGACTTGAATTAGAAGATTTAAGAGGTCTTTTAAGTTGAAGTCTTGCTGTGGTTAAGAACACAGGCTTTGGGCTGGGAAGGTGGCTCAGTGGTTAAAGCGCTTGCCTTGCATGCCTGAGGCCCTGGGTTCGATTCCTCACACCACATAAGCAAAAAGAAAAAAGCCGGAAGTGGTGCTGTGGCTCAAGTGGTAGAGTGCTAGCCTTGAGCTGAACAGCTGAGGGACAGTGCCCAGGCCCAGAGCTCAGGCCCATGACCGGACCCAAAAAAAAAAAAAAAAAAAAAACACAGGCTTTGGACTCTAAGAAAGACCTAAATACATGTAGCTACTATCATTCCCACCATTATTGTAGCATTAAAGCATGTGAATACTAGTTACTGTATGTATTTGATGCTTACTGGAGCCCAAGTAAGAAATGGATATAACAAAACCCTCTGGCAATTGAGCAAAGCAGATAGAGAAAAGGGATGGGGGGGTGGGGTTAAGAACCCACTGAAGTTCAGTTGTACTTGTATCACATTTGTGTGATGTAAAAGTAGAAGCAGAAATACACCAAACCATGTACCCATTTAAAATGTCTTTCAAACAAATACATTACATGGTTTTAAGCCACAAAGAATATTGTCCTTTCTAGCTACAAACTAAACACACTTTGTTTAAATAATGGAGGATGTTTAACACTGGCAGCTAAGTTTTTTGTTTTTTGGATTTTTTTTTTTTTTTGCCAGTCCTGGGGCTTGAACTCAGGGCCTGGGCACTGCCCTGAGCCTCTTTGTGTTCAAGGCTAATGCTCTACCATTTGAGCCACAGTACTCCTTCCAGCTTTTTTCTGAGTAGTTTATTAGATAATAGTCATACAGACTTTCCTGCCTGGGCTGGCTTCAAACTGGGATCTTCAGATCTCAGCCTCCTGAATAGCTAAAGATTACCGGTATGAACCACCAGTGCCTGGCTACATTTTCCCCCCATATTGTATGTCAGATAGGCAATGATTTCAAATTTTATTTTAAATAAATATTTCAGGCACACATTTCAGTTTTAGAAGCCTCACACATTTGTAATATTTATCATTAAATAGCACTAATGTATACTTCTTTAAATCCTCTTTAATCATACCAATTTTAAAAAATGTTCCTAACTCTCATTATTTATTAGTTATACTACTCATGTCAGTTTGTTTTGTTTTGTATTTTGGCCATACTATATTTGAACTCCATATTTTACTCTTGCTAAACAGATCCTCTCCTGCTTGAGCCACACCTCCAGCCTTTTTTTGTTCTGGTTATATTTTTATATTTTAGTTTCCCTCTTTCCTCAGTCTGGTGTGTACCACTATCCATCTGTTTATGCATTCCAATGGTAGCTGAGTATGCACCACCACACTTACCTTTCTCTGTTAAGATGGAACAGTTTTGTGAGTTTTTCTCCCCTGATGGCTCAAAACATAATCCTACTTCTAAGTAGCTAGAATTATAGGTGTGAGCCACTGGTATTGGTCTTCAGTTGATAAATCTTAATGAAATCAAGTACAGGCATTCTATTACAAAAATTCTACTTATTTTTTGAAATAATAGCTGACTTGCTATTAATTCCAGAAAACGTGCCAAGGCAAATCTATTTAGCATCAATATCAAGAACTTCCATTTGGGGCTGGGGAGGTGGCTCAGTGGTAGAGCGCTTGCCTTGCATGCCTGAGGCCCTGAGTTCGATTCCTCAGCACCACATAAGCAAAAAGAAAAAAAGCCAGAAGTGGCGCTGTGGCTCAAGTGGTAGAGCGCTAGCCTTGAACTGAAGAGCTGAGGACAGCACCCAGACCCAGAGTTCAGGCCCCACGACCGGACCCAAAAAAAACAAACAAAAAAAAAAGCAAAAAAACCCCAGAACTTCCATTCAAAAAACTTTATCCCATTATGTTATTAAAGATTAAAATAAAAAGATATAAAAATATTGCTCAGATATCCTTTCATACTGAAATGCTTTTTTATTGGCCTTCGGTAGGCTCTGGGTAAGATCCATGTTCATGTTGCCCAAGTCTACTTAAAACTACTATTCTTGGCCTTGATACATTTATGATATCTGATGACATCCCAGATGAAAAAGAGAAAATGTTATGGGAGACAATGGTCTTTTTTGTTTTTCTGAAGAGTCCCATGAAGTTAGTCACAGGAGGTATTAAAGTCAAAGAGTCTTTTGGTTGAATTTTAGGTTTTGCTTTCCTTCGATGTTCTTTTCCTAAAAATTAGAAGGCCACAGTTAAATGTCTCTTAGGTGTTAAGATTATAGGTATAGTCTTATTACACCCTATTTTGTTTACATAACTAAAATATACTTTAAAAATCAGATTTATAACTTACAGATGTTAAACGCCAAAAAATTGTGAGGCCCAGGATATGGTTTTCCAATTCTTTATACATGATTTTGTAAAAAATAAATAAATAAATGGTATTTTAACGCCAAAGAGAAGTTTTAACGCATTTTTATGCTTTTTTCCAGCCAAGTATAGCAATAAGTTGTTAAACAACATGAAAGTATGGTTTAAATGTGACTTGCTCTTGTTTCACCAAGGATACCCCATCTATAAATTCCTAAAACTAAGACCATATGTTTTCCATTGATACATTATACAATTTTGTGTGATAATCATATTTTCCTGTTGTCAAATTTGAAATGGCATAACATTAATTTTATCATAAAAGTGCCTATATTGTCCTTATTTTTTCTTATACTATCACAAGCCTATAAAAGCTCCATCGATATCTTAAAATTTTGGGCCTGATAAAATATAAGCCACTCAATCTATGTCAGTAATGATACAGATTATTGTTCTATACTGTTTAGAATACTGTACCAACACTGTTTAGAAATCAGTATTAAGTGAAAAAAGGACAGATGTGTGTGTGTAACTCATACTAAAGAGCTAAAGATAAATGCAGTCTTCTACTCATATTCAGAAATATACCCTATATACCCATTCTTAACATCCTTTTTCTTATCTCTAAAATAATGTATTAAATAGGTTTAGAAAAGAGAGTAAATAAAGTTCCTTCTCTCATTTTACTGTCTCTATTCTCTCCCTTGCTGTTTCTGAGTCCAATACTCATCTTGATTTCAGTGAATGTTCTGAATAGTTCTGTGCTTGATTTCAACTATAGGACAACATAGTCAAACTGGTTTTGTCCTACTCTAAGCTTAATAGATGAGCAAGCATATACATGAAGTTAATAAGTAAATTAAGTTCTTTATTCAATGTCTAGTAATAGGAATGAGTAACATAAGATCAAGATTTAAAAATTTCCTTATAAGATCAACTTTGCATCTACCAACTACGTATGAAATTGTATAAATTATGAATGTGTTCTGTGCTCTAAAATGTATAGCTAAATAAGTCCTAGTTACATGTTTAACAACTTTCTTCATGCTCAGCTGCAGAAAAGCAAAAGACAGACATTTCTAACAAGAGATAATATTTTGGTATAATTTGTGGAGGGGAAGGGAATAAACAAATCGTTTAAATAGGGATACAGGCGGACCCATTGCAACAATGACATGTACAAATCATTATGTGGAAAAACGAACTTCCCAGTAAGGGATAGGAAGGGGAAACAAAGAAGGAGACAACAACGCTTGATATGAAATGTACTCATTATCTCGCCCATGTAATTGTAACCCCTCTGTACGGTATTTTCACAATTAAAAAAAAAAGAGATTCATATTATGGTTAGTAAGAAATGAGGCTTGTAAATGGAGAAGTGTTTTAGGTACATTAAATATACAGAGACACTGTTTTATAGTTGCCTCCACATTTCAGATTTTGAGATTGGAACACAGAATTATAAAATGTTAGTATTAGAAGATACCTCAAATTTTAAAAAAAAGTTACCTTTTTTAAAGACAGGAATTATTGATGGTCCTCCATTCTTCTCCAGACTAAAAAAGGAAAAGATTTTAAATCAAATGATAAAATTATTGAAGACAAAGTGTTCCCAGAGAAACATATGAAGACCTATTTATTTCAGGTACTTAATTAGGCATCCATCTAGGGCCTAATGGCCCTTTTCAGACATATGTGAAACTACACATATTATAGGTACGCGAACTACAGGTATTTTATATTCAGTCACTTATTTACTCAATCCAAGCAGCTGAAACATTAAATCTGCTCAAAGTGATTACAAGAAGAGACACAAGTTGTTTTGAAGAAAACAGATTTAAGAAATTAGCATGTTTTCCAATTCCCACAGTTTCTATTAGGACTTCAAATGACTATGTAAAATACTACTTAACATCATAAATTAATTTTTGAGCCAATTAAAGTTATTTAACATCAATTATAGGAATTTAAATTTTAGATTCCATGGCTTATAAAAGATGAGGCTGTTTCTGGGAATTAAAGTGACTTTAAAGATGTTTTCATCTTTATACTTAAATTTGATAAATGTTGTTGTAAGAGAACTCAAGTCATGAGAAACAGAGAAGCCAGCACTTAAGAGGCAGAATTGGGAGTCTTTATTGGAGAGTTGTGGACTGCTGGTAGACATCTCAAAGACCAGCAGCCAGGAATGCAGCTAGCACAAAGCTTCTAAGCTTCTATAAGCTAAAACCACATAAGGTGTGAGGAATTTATCCTAACACAAGTGTTGTAACATAAGCAAAGAAAACCAAATGAGGACACTTTAATAAAGGTGTTAAATATAAGCAAAGCAAACTTTCTATGGAAACAATCAGAGGAAATCAAGGGCCAATTATTTTAGGGAAGTTAAGACTTTCCAGGGGCTTAACAATATAGGATTGAAGGAAGCAAATAATCCACAGGTCACCATGACATTGCCCAATAACTTTGGTGTTGGAGAGGAGGCTGGTAGACAATCTATGGACTTTAGTACTTACCATCACTAAGACAGTTCTGCCTTTTGGATCTGGAGAGACTCCATCCTTTTTGGAAGCTTGGATTACCAGCCAGTTATCTTTCCACAAAGGATCTGTACTCTCATAGGGTGGTGGGACTCCTGCCTGTCCCAGGGAAGCTTGCAATGGAGCTCACTGCACTGAGACTGATGGAAAACATGCTGCAAGTGGGTAAATGTCACCCTAAGTCTAGGTGAAGAGCAAACATGCCTAGTGCTCTAGGAAGAAGAGATGTTTCCACTGCTGGCCCGTCATATCATGGAGAAGATGGAGGAGTTCATGTGTAAGATTTAGGAAAGATGAGGAATGACATCCATATGATGTACTCCCTGACTGGCTGGAAGGTGGTTCACCCATGTCCTCCTTTTAGGCTTGCTTCAAGAACATTTTCCACATCCACCCAACACTAGCACCATCAGGACTCATGAAACTTGGTTTTGTACTCTTCATTTCTTTGGGAATGTTGGGTTGTGCTTAAACCATAGGTCCTCTCCAGAAGGTGGTTTGGAGAATGCTTTTGGGGAGTCTATGCTCAACCTTATTCTTTGATACCATCTAATTCGTAAAGAATGTCTCTTAAGACTTTTCCCAAAATGGACTCCAGGGATTGCTTTTCTGGTTATGGGGAGCTTTGTCTCTCGATTCTATTGTTCCTTCTACTGCTCCTTACAGGTTTGGCTAATCTACTTCATCTCCCTCTTCATCTATGTTCTGGACATTTTGCCAGCATTGTGGCACACACAACAGGCCTACTAAACTCGGGGTACTTAATTTGAGTGGTAGTATGCCCATCCTATAATGGATGGGCACAACCCCAGTGAGGGCCACCCCAGTGGGCCAGTTGGGCTGGTACTTCCTCACAGTTATCATGCACATGACCATAGCTGGCCTTGAAACTCCTTGAATTCCTCAGTGTTTTCCCAGATAATTTGACATATGGTTCCAGTCTCATTAGATGTTCTATGTCCTGATGATAACAGTAGTTTTTGTCCACTCTTAAGGGTTTCCAAACTTCAGGGATTGTGTTATGGTCTCAGATGTGGCTGTACAGATGGCTTCCTTCTCTTGCCTTCTCAATCAGGAAGAGGAGGGCCTTTTAAAAAATTAACTACTGAAGTATGAGGAAGAGCCTGAGTTCTCTGTCTCCAGAAGAAACACCTTAGGGAATTCAGCTCACTGTCATTCCCACTGGCAATACACATTACATTCTGATTGTCCTGGTGAAGAGTGGGGCAGTGGGGCTGGGAAGGTGGCTCAGTGGTAGAGTGCTTGTCTTGCATGCATGAGGCCCTGGGTTCGATTCCTCAGCACCACATAAGCAAAAAAAGAAAAAAGCCGGAAGTGGCACTGTGGCTCAACTGGTAGAGTGCTAGCCTTGAGCTGAAGAGCTGAGAGACAGCACCCAGGCCCAGAGTTCAGGCCCCACGACCAGACCCCCCCAAAAAAGAGTGGGGCAGTCATCCTTCTCAGTGTTTACTTCCTCCCCGGGAGGTCTTCTATCACAGAGTTAGGACTTTGAAGCTTATGTTGAGATTTTACTCCTCCAGTCAATTTGAGGGAGAAAAAAACATGAACCAGAACTCTAGAAATGGAAAGATTTTTCAGACAAAGTAGTCCTTCCTTAACCTTATCCTTACTTTGTAACCTGATTCATAATAAGCAGTATGTGTGTGTGTGTGTGTAGTATAAAATAGTCCCTTTTACATCTGCTTTGTAGATGTTTTTACACAGCAGAAAGAATTAAACCCACAAACTTTTATAGCCTGACTAATCGTGGCTTCAGATAACTTGAGCTTTTTTCCTTGTTAGAGGAATGTAAAATTAAAATGGGAAGAAACACTTAATAGTCAATATTAAGCTTTGAAATAAACCTGCTGTGTACCTTGAAGCAAAGACTGTTGGTAATAAAAGGACAGTAAGTAGTTGGCATTAGAAAACAACTACATATGTACATACATACATACATAAATGCATTCATGCATAAATAAGAATAAATAGACCATAATAATGGACATTTAAAGTGAAGTTTACCCTTTTTTACACAGCAGGTATAGTCATATCAAGGATACTACTCCATGGTTGATCTTCCTTAAACTTACATAAAATCTTTAATAATAATTTCCTTACTGCAATTCCAATGAAGACACAATACCTTAAAGAAGGAAGTCCCACCATTTCTTGCATTTGAAATTCCTTTAAAAATGCTGGGTTAATCTTAGCATCTCTGCTGATATTATTTGTTAGACGAAGGAACTGATTAGGTTTATTCCTACATTCTTTTAACAGGATACGGAAAGCATTTGCATTGTAAGTTAAGTAGCCAAGTGCACAGGAACAAGCTGTACGAACCTAAATAAAGGACAAACAATTCTTAATGGGCTTTCTTAAATTTTCTAATTCTAGGCTTTAAATGGCTACTTCATGGGAGTCTCTGTAGATAGTATGTAAACAAATGGCAATCTTCAGATGAAAGCAATTTTTAAAGAGGATGGTCAACTGTCATTGATTTCTAGTAGTTTTCACAATCCTTGTGTGTGTGTGTGTGTGTGTGTGCAATACAAGTGAGGGACTTTCAGTCCCCCTATCTCAGCACCCCTAATGCTGCTATTACAGTACTGAACTACTCTGCTTAGATGATTGCAAACTTGGCTGTACATTATTTGGAAAGCATTGACAATTATTATGATTGGGTTCTACCTCTAGAAAAACTCCCTTAGTTATTCTAGGGCATAACCTGGACTTGAGATTTTCTCAAAATTGCTCAGGTAATTGTCATAGGAAACCAGGAAGGAAACTGTAGGTGAAAAAGGAGGTCAACAATAGCTATAAATACAAAGTACTATGTTCCATGGATAAAGAACAAAGAATCACAAGGATGAGGCTACAGAGCTCTAGAAAAAATAGTTTTCTTTCTTTAGATGAAGTACACATTGCTTTGCTTATGACTCTACATACATTAGGTTGATAATATGTTTAAGGTATACTCTAGGAAGTTGGTAATTGGAAGATTAAAATTTTTCATAAAATGATCATGAATCAGGATTATCAGGATACCAAAGGGTTGATAATGGCATCCCAATGCTCTCTATGTCCCTACGTCTTCTACACCTTAAACTTTTGATTCTTTTCAATGTGTAGCTTCTACATCCTTAGCTTCTGCTGCTAAGAACTTAGATACAGAGTTTGGGGCCCTCTTTAGATGTACTGAATCAAGAATTCTGGAAATGGGGCCCAACAATCTATGGCCCTTCAGATGATTCCAATACACCCTACAGTTAAAAACATACTGCTTTAGACCTTAAGAGAATAAAGGAAACACTTGCAAGCTAACCACTGCAGAGGTCAGCATGGCCTCTTTCATATATATCCTACATCCTCCAACTTTGCTTGGAAGATTAAAAAGAAAACAACAACAACAACTGCCCTTTGGTGTTCCTCTTTCATTCATTCATTTCAAATTATACAAATGTCTTAGAGCACAAAGTAACCAGAATTATTTTGTCGTTATTGTTTGCTTTGTGGTACTGGAGAGCAAATTCAGTGACATGGTGCTTAAAGAGAATGATGGCTTGGATGTTAATATCACATCCTTGCATGCTGACACTTAATAAAAGGAGTCATGATGTAGAGCAAGATCTTGTTGATAGTTCCCAAAGCCTGTAGAAAAGGAAAATCCCAAGAAACTGGGTCCCTTTCTGATGTTCCAAGTCTAATAACATGGAGGGCTCATGTTATGTATATGCTTTATTAATGAGCTGTATATCCCAGCCTTTAGTTATTTGTTTGATATATGATCTCACTAACTTGCCCAAGCTGCTGTCATGCTTTCAATCCTTCTACCTCGACTCCCAGAGTGACTGGAATTATAGATTGCCACTATACCCACCTCAATAATCAGTTTTATAAAATATTTTATACTTTAATTACAAATTTCTATATCATCAATGTATGTATTTGAATACTGACTTAGATCATGCATTAAGAAGACCATTAGTTCATAGTTTTTGGTTTTTTAATTCAATGACTAATTTGGACAAATATTTCTTTTAAAATCTTTAAGTATAGTTGTTTTGTACTGCTTTTATAAATCAAATCCAAGAAAAATCTCAGAGTTAAGGCATATGTGTACTTTTTGTGGGAATCAGAATTGTGGGTGTCATATGTGGTTAATAATAGAAACTTTATTGAGAAATAAATTTTAAAAATTGTCTAAGTTTTGAGTTAGCATCATGATCTGTGTTATGTAATAATCAACTGAAGGAGAAATTATTCCATACTACCAAAGGTAGATACTGAATTTTATAATTAGTTTTGTGTTTACCTCTTCTCTTCCAGAGTACAAGTGGTAGCAGAGTCGTTGGACCGTTCCCATTGTGGTAAATGCTTCTGGAATACCAGCTCTAGAATGAGCCAGGCTAGCTATTAAGTTACCTATAAATTAAAAAATGAGGGAGAGTGGTCATATCAAATAAGAAACTGATACTTTGTGCTCTTGTTCACTTGTACATAGCATTAAAAAGAGTTACAAGAAGACACAGTAAGAGAGAACATGTATATGTAAATTTAGAGTGAACATTCCCTAAAACTATGGTTTGCTTTTCCATTTCATATAGTAAAGGTTAAGCAAGTTTATGTGACAGTTTCACTTTTTTTTAAATCAGATAATGTACTTTTTCTTGTGGCTTCAAAATATCTTTTGTTTTAAGGTTTTTAAGGGTTCTTAAAGTGAGAATGAATGTAACTGTTGAGTTATAATTAAGAAAATACAATATGTCCTTTCTGAAGTTCTAATGACTTTATGAGATTAAAATCAATATATCGCTGATTGAAGTTTAAAAATCATTGAACTTTTTGTCATAGAGGGGAAAATGTTATGGGACTGTAATTAAAATAATTAATTTGCAGGTACCAACTTAATTTGGTTTCATTTGTTTTTAAAATATTAATGTAGTTCTATGTGGATACTTTGTTCAGAGATTAAGTTTGTTCAGAGATTAACTAACTGAGAATAGAAAGCACTATTCTAAAGGAAAAGTTGTCTAAAGGCAACCACTCAAAAAAGGTAAAAAAAAAAAAAAAAAAATTACTTTAAAAGATGGAAAGTAAGAAATGGGAAACTGAGGGGGTATAGAACCTAAAACTAAGAAGAACTTGGTTTATTATTCCAAAAGAATAGGAGTAAAACTTTTAATAGAAAATAAATAAGCGTTACACATAGGAAAACAGACCACTTGGCAACAGGAACTCCAATCTCTGAACCTGTTTTAGGTAAGGCTCGCTTCATGGTAACTTGGATCACTGAGGCCTGGCCTGAGAGCCCAAATGTGCAGGTGCCTCTGGATTCATATGACTCTAAGTGCAGAGAAGGTCCAGTACTTTTTTAGATTGAATTTTCCTCTCCAGATTGAGAGAATTTGAAAGCAAGTATAACATGTTATTTCTTTTTAGTTGTTTTGTTTTTTGGTATGGCCTCATGATGTAGCTCAGGATGGCCTCACACTCTATTTTCCTGCATTAACCACATGAGTGCTGGGATTATAGGTATAGCTCACATACCTGAACTTTTTTTTTTTTTGGTTGTGGGGCTTGAACTCAGGGCCTAGGCACTTCCCTGAGCCTATTTGTGCCCAAGGCTAGTACTCTACAACTTGCACCACCGTGCCACTTCCTGTTTTTAAGTGGTTAATTAGAGATAAGAGTCTGATGGGGACTTTTCTGCCTGGGTTGGCTTTGAGTCGTGATCCCTCAGATCTCAGCCTCTTGAGCAGCTAGGATTACAGTGTGAGCCACCAGCACCTGGCCTCGCATGCCATATCATTTCTTAGACAAAAGAATTTGTGGAGCAAAATTTAGGTACACAACAATCATTTTATCAGAGTCAGAGAATTACTGTGACTTTGAATCAATATTATTCTTTTTAGGTCATGGGCAATAATGTTATTTTGATGAAAATGTTTAATAATTTCTTTTAAATATGTTTTTCTTAACTAGTTTGCTTCAGGAAAGTTTTTCTTTTGCTTGACTTTTCCTCTTTTCCATGCAAATTTACTCCATAAAAAATGTAATTCTATAGTGCAGTAAGTAGTTTCCTTTGCTGCCTCAGTGATCCAATTCAGTTAAAATACAAATATTCTTTATTATAGTAATCAAAAACAAATATAAGCTGAGCACCATGGCTGACACCTGTAATTCTAGCTATTCAGGATGCTGAGATCTGAGGATCATGGTTCAAAACCAGCCGGGAAGGAACATCCCTGAGATTCTTATCTCCAATTAACCACCAGAAAACCAGAAATTGTGCTGTGGCTCCCTCTCCTCTCTCTCTCTCTCTCTCTCTCTCTCTCTCTCTCTCTCTCTCTCTCTCTCTCTCATACACACACACACACACACACACATAATAGTGGCACTACTGACTGTCATTATTGTGTTGCTTTTAGTGTTATATCAAATCAGTTATATAATTTGTGTGAGCAGAAAAGTTAGGTGTAAAGTAAATGTAGTGACATATTAGCACTGTTGGACCATTTTTCTGCTGTGTGACATAGCAATATAAAGATTTTTTTTTTCTGGAAGTACTGGATTGAACTCAGGACTTTGTGCTTGCCAGACAAACATTCTACTACTTGAGCCTTTAAATGGTAGCAAAATATACACCAAAAGGAAATCAGACCAGAGGTATGTCATTGTAATCTGTCACTATTATTTGTTCATGGTAGTATACAGTTTAATGCTCATTTTATATTCTAGAAAAACAAGTGATTGAAAGAGGAACTATGAAAACAAAAAGATGCTGAGTGCAGGCCCACTATTCTCTGTAGACTTACTCTGAAGTTTAATGTAGATTAACTTGAATTCAAGATGTGTAACAAGGTACTAGCCTTATTATTTCATTATTGCTCAGATTACAAACTAAAAACATTGAAAATAGTTTTATAAAATAATTAGCTTCATAATTTCTTACCTGTCAATATAATAGTTGAAGTATTACGTGAGAACAGACTATTAACTAAAATAGTCACACCTCTTGCACACAAAGCAATGTGATCCACATCTATAATAACCTTAGCTAATACAACAATCTAAAAATAAAAACAAAACATACAATCATTGAACATTTTCTTTTCAGCTTCTTATTTTTTATGATCAAGAGGGCACTTCTTAGGAAGATACAGGTATTGGGTAAAAAAAGAGAGAAGTGAGTGGTAGCATTGAGTTAAGAGTACTTATTCCTAACTGCTCATAGCAGTGACCATAATAGACCATATTATTCTTTACAAAATATTTGCACCTTTTGTAGTCTCGAAGTATAGGTTCCTGTAAAATACTTCTAAAGCTTTTAAGATTGACAAGTGAGAATACGACAAAGAAGAACCACACACATACACACACACACACACACATATACACACACACACACACACACACGACAAAGAAGAACCACACACACACACACACACACACACACACACACACACACACACACACACACACACACTGGTGGCACATGCTTGTAGTAATAGCTACTTAGGAGACTGAGTTACCCAGAAGATTGTTTTAAAGCCAATTGAGACAGAAAAGTCTGTGAGAATCCATCTCCAAAATAATCAACAAAAAAGTGGAGCTGGAGATGTAGCTCAAGCTACATTAGGCATATGGCCTGTAGTTTAAACCTGACTACTGCCAGAGAAGGAAGGAAGGAAGGAAGGGAGGGAAAGAGGGAGGGAGGGAGGGGGGAGGGAGGGAGGGAACCCTGGCTTAGACACTAATGTAGGTTATCTCTTTATCTAGACCCTTATAATATGGAGTGATGAAAAATAAAACTACCTGCCTATTAATCTCCCCAGTTAGTTATACATATCAGATGAATTGCAAAGGTAAACTGATAAAATTCCAGTAAATAAGAAATCCTCATGGATTTTTTTATGAGGTAAAGGGCTGATGTTCAAAGCACTAAATTTTGTAAATACACACTTTTCTATACCTCTCAATTTAAACTTTCTCATTAAGAAGTAACACTGTGGCTCAAGTGGTAAAGCACTAGCCTTGAGCTGAAGAGCTGAGGAACAGTGCCCAGGCCCAGAATTCAAGCCCCACGACCGACCAAAAAAAATTTTTTTCACAAAAGAGACATTTATCAACTTGAAATGACAACCTTTAATATTATACCTGAAATGCTGCCATTGCCTTCTCAGTTTCAACTTTTGATTGAAGAAAAGGTTCAAAAATAGATATGGTCATCATTCCACTTTCCAAAATTAAGTATTGTTGGAAGCGATTATTGAAAGCAAAAAGGGTCAATGCATAGCCTGCTCTTAAGCAAATATCCTAAAATAGAAGAAATATCTTTAACTTAATTCATTTATCATGATACTGAACATGACACATTTTTGAATGTTTACCTATTTAAATATATTACATCCCTAACACCAGGAATAAATATGGCATTATTGGAGAAACAGTTATTTTGTCTACAAACAGAAATGTTATTGAGCATGTGAAAATAGAGAACTGACTATGTGGTAGAAAGGAAAAAAGAGAACATTTTTTGAATTTTTCAAAGAAAATGTTAGATTACTTATAATTCAAATGAATACCTGAATAGTAAGAGGAAGCAATACTTTTATTTACCTTCAGTTTTTTTTTATTTCAACAAATTTAGTTTCATTTCAAGATTGCAAAGTGCAATTGATGAATTAAAACTTCACTGGTAGCTGTGTGTGGTGGTACATGCTATAATCCCACCACTCAGGATGCTGGGCAGGAGACTCAAAAGTTTCAGGCCATCTTGGACTACATAGGTAGAGACCCCATCTCACCAGGCATTGGTGCCTCACACTTGTAATCCTAGCTATGAGGAGGCTTAGATCTGAGGATGATGGTTCAAAGCCAGCCCAGGCAGGAAATTCCATGAGACTCTTATATCCAATAAACCACCAGAAAACCAGAAGTGGCACTGTGGCTCAAGCAGTAGAGAGCTTATCTTGAGCTGAAGAGCCCAGGGACAACGCCCAAGCCCAGAGTTCAAGCCCCACAACCGACCAAGAAAAAAAGGAAAAAAAAAAGAGACCCCATCTCAAAATAAACTATAACAAAAAACTTTATTTTATACTATACCATACATTGCATTTTATGCATTGTAGAATTATCTCCACTTTAACATTTTTTAGACTTAGCAAACAGCAAAAGCCAACTAAGTTGTACAAGTATAATAGAACTTCTAGAAACATAAAAATAAAATTTGTATACTAAATTGTATTTTTCATATTAAAACAAAAATAATTTTAATTTCAACACTGTAGCATATAACACAGATAACTCATTAATTAATCAACCCAATCAGTAAATTTTATTCTATTACTAAGCATACTAAAATGCTGTTATGTATACACTGAAACATTTATAAATCAAATGGTATGATGCCTGGGGATTTTTTAAAATGTAATATAGGGAAAAAATGGGTCAATCATTGCTGAAACTTGGCTAAGTAATATTTAAGTTCACTAATCTATGTATTAGATATATTTATCCATATATAAATTTTATAATAAAATTATAAATTTATAAAATTATAAACATTATACACAGTAATCACTTGGCTCTAGGCAAGAGAAATGGTATCAGTGTAGTTAAAGTATTAAGGAACTAGACCTCAGTCATAGAGAAAGAATGGATTAGCTGATAGCTAGATAGAACCTTGAACCTAGTAGGAAAAATGGTAATGGAAAAATGTGCCAAAGGAACAAGCCTTATGAATCTAACTTGGGTAGGAGGGCATGAGAGAAGTACGTTTGGACTCAACCCATTCTCATTACTTTTCCCTGTAGGTTTTACTCCTGCATTATCACTGCAAGTCTACATTAAGTCTTTATTCTAGTATACAACATTAAAAAAAGAATAAAGAATAACTTATTTTATTTCCATGTAGGTAACATCAATATAGCTAAGAGTTTTTTTTCCAGAATCTAGGTTAACTGACAACTTTTATTGTACTTTTGTCATCATCAATAAGATACCTATTTATTCATTTACATATTTGGTTCCTAAATATAACTTCCTCTTCTAATTCTTACAAATATCCCATTATAGATTTAATTAAGAGCCACAATGGTTCACATAATCTTAATGTACCCTTGTGTTAGTTTTCCATCACCATGAACAAATACCTGAGATAAAGTTTTATTTTGGCTCATGGTCTCAGAGGTTTCTATTCCACAGTCAATATCTTCAGGGACTGAGATGAAGCAGTTCTGCCTAGTGGCAGAACACTGTCACTCACCAAGTGGTGGCTAGGATATAGGCAGAGGAATGCCCTTTATAGTACAATGACTTACTGCCTCCAACTTTAGGCCTAACCTCCTAAAGGTTCTACCACCTCCCAATAGCACTATTAGCTAGAAGCAAGCATTCAACACATGAGCTTTCAAGGAACATTCTAGATCCAGACCTAACTGCCCCTATGAGGTAAGTAGTTCTTTCATATTTAAAATGTACTTAAAGTATGTGGGGTAAAATAAAACATATAATGTACTGGAAAAAGTTGTGAACTTCCACATTGCTTCCAAGATATTCTTGCCAAAAATATAACTTAAACATGAAAAAACATCAGATCAAGTCAAATTGAGAGATAATCTATAAAATAACTGACCTGGACTCATCAAACATGTCAAGATCATAAAAGACATAATGAACTAGATACTAAAAAGATGTGATAACTCAATGTGAGATTCTGGATTGGATTCTGGTATAGAAAATGGGCATGAGGGAGAAAATGGAAAAATGCAATAAGATTTATAAAATGTATC
Source organism: Dipodomys ordii (assembly GCF_000151885.1). NCBI lineage: Eukaryota > Metazoa > Chordata > Mammalia > Rodentia > Heteromyidae > Dipodomys > Dipodomys ordii. The sequence continues at coordinate 36,294,400 of NW_012267221.1, read as the reverse complement.
AGTATATTTTGGTCTGTCATGGAGTTTGAACTAAGGGTTTGGATACTGTCCCTGAACTTTTGTGCTCAAGGGCTAGTGCTCTACCTCTCGGAGCCACAGCACCACTTGTTGTTTTCTAGAAGTTAATTGGAAATAAGAGTCTCATGGACTTTCCTTCCCAGGCTGACTTTGAACCATGATCCTCAGATCTCAGCCTCCTGAGTAGCTAGGATTACAGGTGTGAGCCACTGTCACCTGGTTTAAAATTTATCAGTATTATTGCTACAAGACCAGTGTTAATTTTTCAGTTGAGCTAAATGGAGGATTTACCAGAATATTCTCAAAGACTTTTACAAATAGTCTAAAATTATTTCAATTAAAAAAATCATAACCCACACAGATTCTAGGGTAGGAAAAAGGTTATTTCTTTATCACAAATATTTGGAGTGTTGATAGGAAGTGATGACTGAGGATTGAAAGGACATAAATTTACCTTAACATTATAAACCTATATCTAATATCTTTCACCTCTGTAATTTCCAACCAAGGTTTCTAACCAAGAAAGTGAAAGATCTTTACAATGAGAATTATGAAACATCAAAGAAAAAAGTTAAAGCACTAGAAATACTATAATACCCAACTTTAAGTTTTACTATAGATCCATAGTAACAAAAACATCCTAGCACTGGTACAGAAACAGTCACAAAGACTAGTGGCTCCCACCTACAATCATAACTATGAACTACAAAGGAGGCTAAGATCCAGAGGATTACAGTTTAAAGCCATCCTAGGCAGAAAAGGCCTTAAGACTCCATCTCAATTTCTATCATTGCTGAGTTCTCACTGTAGTCTTAGCTACTTGGGAAGTTGAGCTCTGAGAATTGTGGTTCAAAGGCATCCCAAGCAAGAAAGTCTGTGAGACACTTATCTCCAATTAACCAGAAAAAAGTCAGAAATGAAGCTGCGTCTCAAATGCTAAAGCACTAGCCTTGAGCAAAAAAAGCTCAAGGACAGTGCTCAGGCTCTGAGTTCAAACCCCAGGATAAGAAAAACAAAAATATTTACCAGCAAAAGACAGGGCCCAAGTAACAGACCACAAGCTGAGCAAATAAAAAACCAGTGACAGCCCTGGTACTGAAAAACAAAACAGAAACAAACAAACCCACATCACTGTACTTTACAGACACTTTATTTTCAACAAAGGTATAAAAAATCAACTTTAGAGAAAAGAGCTTTTGAAGTAAAGCTGTATATCCATGGATAGAAAATTCAAGTCTGATCCATATCTCTTACTCTATATGAAAACTAATGCAAAATGGCTTCACTGTAAGGCCTGCAACAGGACTCCTGTGGAAGACACGGAGATATAGGTATAGGTAATGGCTAACAGGGCTCTAACAACTCAGAAAATAAGAGCAAGAATTGAACAATGGAATTGAAACAAAGTAAAAAGCTTCTGTACAGCAAGAGAAGCAATATCCATTAGCCTTTCAGAAGGAAAAAAAAAAACAACCAATTAACAGGTACCTACAATGGGAGAAAAAATTTTGCCAACTATTCCTGTCAGGGATTTAATACTCAAGGTATATAAAGAGCTCAAAACAAAGCCGGGCGCTGGTGGCTCAGGCCTGTAATCCTAGCTACTCAGGAGGCTGAGATCTGAGGATCGCGGTTCAAAGCCAGCCCGGGCAGGAAAGTCCGTGAGACTCTTATCTCCAATAAACCACTAGAAAACCGGAAGTGGAGCTGTGGCTCAAGTGGTAGAGCGCTTGCCTTGAGCTGAAGAGCACGGGGATAGCGCCCAAGCCCAGAGTTCAAGCCCCACGACCAACCAAAAAAAAAAAAAAAAAAGAGCTCAAAACAATGAAACACCAAAAGAATGAGTTATTTAATCAACAAATGGGCAAATTACTAGAACAGATACTTATCAAGAAGTATGGCCAATAAATACATGAAAAAAATGTTCAATATACTTAGCTACTGGGAAAGTGCAAATAAAAAAACCTCTACAGAGGGGCTGGGAAGGTGGCTCAGTGGTAGAGCGCTTGCCTTGCAATGCATGAGGCCCTGGGTTCGATTCCCCAGCACCACATAAGCAAAAAGAAAAAAACCGGAAGTGGCGCTGTTGCTCAAGTGGTAGAGCGCTAGCCTTGAGCTGAAGAGCTGAGGGACAGCACCCAGGCCCAGAGTTCAGGCCCCACAACTGGACCCCAAAAAAAAAATCTCTACAGAGATTCTATCTTACCCCAAACAGAATGATTATCATCAAGAAAAGAAACACCACCAAATATCCAAATATTAATGTCAATGCTCTGTTGGTAGAAATGTAAATTAATGTATCCACTATAAAAACAGTATGCATATTATTCAAAATACTATATATAGAACTACAATATGATCGAGCTACACCTTTTCTGAATATATACCTACAGGAATGTAATTATCATGTAATAGAGATACTTGGAAACTGATATTTATTGCAGCACTATCTACAATAGTCTAACTATAGAATCTGCCTATGTGTCCATCAACCAACACATAGGCAATAAAAATATGGCACACATACTCCATGTAATATTATTCACCTATAAAGAAGAATTAAACCATGTTATTTTACAGGAAAAGAACTGGAGATTATCACATTAAATGAAATAAGTAGACTTAGAAAGAATATCACATTTCCTCTTCTATATGGAATCTTAATTTTAAAAAGGGGACTATTTGGGAGCAGGAAGGGAACCACCAGGAGGGGTTATTGGGAGGTATACAATATTCAAGTATGAAAATGCCATAATGAAACCACTATTTTGTATAATATAAACTAATAATAAAAAGTTAAGTAAAAATAAAAATAAGCTTAACAGTGGTTAAACTTGAAAGCAAAATTTTAGTTTGCAAAAATAATTCATTCTTAAATATAACCACCTTCTTTGATCAGTAATGGGGCTTTAACTCAAGGACTGGGTACTGTCTCTGAGATTTTTCACTCAAGGATAGTAGTACTCTACCACTTTGAGCCATAACAGCACTTCCAGTTTTCTGGTCATTAACAGGAGATAAGTGTCTCAAGGACTATCTTGCCTGGGCTGGCTTTGAACTGCAATCTACAGATGTCAGCCTCCTGAGTAGCTAGGAATACAGTCATGAGCTATGGGTGTCTGGCCCATGGCAATCTCTTTTATTGCCCTTTCCAGTAGTAGAAACTTTCAATGATAATATAGTAATATATATTTATATGTACATATATATAGTAACAAAAAAATCTTTTTACAACACTGATATTTTACATTTCTTAAATAATGTATTGGACCATGTAATGAAGAACTTGATCATTTGACTGGATTCTCTAAAAACCATTTTCTTCTAAAGGAATGCTAATGTTTTGTAAAGGTATTACCTTATCTGATGAGTGAAGAAGATCAAGGACATCAGAATACTTAAATCCTTCAGATTGTTGTAATTCATTCTGCAAGGAAGCATTTCCTAGGACAATGCATGCCAAGGAGAATGCCACTTCAACCTAAATAGTTTTTAGAAATTATTTTTCACTTATTGTTTTCAAATGACATATTCCATTATATAGAAATGTACAGTGATATATTGTGGAAAGATGTTAGTTAACATATAACTTGATTCCAGTCGTCTGACCAGTGTTTAAAGAGTTAAAGAGTAACACCACTTCTGGAGGTACATCATTCATCTTTTTTTTTTTTGGTCCTGGTGTTTGAACTTAGGGCCTGCGTACTGTATATGAGCTCTTCTGCTTAGGGCTAGTGTTCCACCACTTTGAGCCACAGCAACACTTCAGGGTTTTGGGTGGTTAGAGTGTCTCATGGATTTTGCTACCTGGACTGGTTTTGAACCATGATCCTCAGATCTCAGCCTCCTGTGTAGCTAGGATTACAGGCGTGAGCCAACACCCTGCTTCATTCATCATTTTTAAGAACTGGGAAGGAGTCTTCTTCTGTGTGTGCAGGGACAGACATGGTGGTCCATTTCTGAGAACACCCAGAAGAATGAGCAGGACATTATAAGGAGATACCTTCCTAATCCTAAGTGTAATAGCTGCATCTCTTTATAGCTAAATTTTATAACATTGATTTAAAACATTGGTTTAACATTGTTTGCGAACTACTGAGTTTCAAGGCTTTAATGAAATTCCTAATTTAAATAAAGCCTTTGAAGTAGAACTTCAAGTTTTGAAATAATTTCCTTTCTTAAGCCTATTAAGAAGATGAAACTTGCATATGATTGATACTAAATATATATTTTTTAAATGCTACACTATGAACTTATAGAAAAATACTATGAATTTGGAAAACATAATTATTGAAATGTTGTGAAATATTCTGTCCACTTTAGAATCTTATTGTGAGAGAAAATATTGAAAAATATTTATGTAGGGCTTTAGATGTAGCCCATAGTTAGCTGAGAGAGAGCAGACAGAAAAGAGACAGAGGAGGAAGAAGGAAGAAGGGAAGGAAGGAGGAGGAGGAGAGAGAGGGAAGAAAGAGGAAAGGAAGGAAGGAAGGAAGGAAAAATGGAAAAAAGAAAAAAGGATGTTTATATTCCATTTTTGATGTTTCAAAATCCACTGAAAATACATACTGAAGTACAGATGAATGTGATAGAAGTGTTTTGACAGCAAAGTACACATTTCACAATGCAATGTTTTTCTATATGGCATTTTCCCATTGTCATGCAATTTACTTATACTTGGAAAATATATATTTATTTATATTATTTATAATACAAATATTATATATTATAATTAATAACAAATTATTTATAATTATAAATAATATAAATATAATATATGTAATATAAATATAATGTATTTATATTATTTATAATTCAAACCAACCAAATGATTGCAGTACATGTTGTTCTTTTTGTTGTCCTGATGGAATCTGGTCTTTCATAGTCAGAAAAAAAACCACATAACTTATGACATTTTTTCTGACTTTTACAAAAAGGAAATTTGTTAAAAAGAAAAATTGCTGTTTTACTATCATGTTTTTCTGTAATTCTATTTCTCTATTTTCCTCTTAATTTCCCCTTTCATTTTGAGAAGAAAAATGTTTTTATTATAAAAATTCCTTCCCTCACTAACTATAGAGTTCCTGAATTTCTGAAGCCCAAGGAAAAGGATTTGAACTTATATGAAATGAAAATCATATGATTAAGGGCATTTTACTAGAAGTAAATGAAATATGAATAACTTTTCAACACTTGTAGTAATTCTTTGTAACATCCAACTCGGAAAAGGCTATGGCTGCCAGCCACCCCTTCTTCCACCTCTCTCAGGGTGCTTTGGTGTATAGCATTGAGAACATTCACTTATTTCTCTGGGTGTCATGCAAGTTCACATGCCCACTATCCCCACCCAATTTTAGTAATAAGTATCTCAGGAAATAAACAATCAAATATCTAAGGGAAATGTGTCTTTAAATAGTCAGGACATAACTCCCACTCCCTGTCTGGGGAGCAGGAATTATTTCTTTTTCTGTGTTTTGTCATGTTTTTACTAAAATGCCTACTTGCTAAAACTTCCACATTAAAAAAAAGGAGTAAGGACATAAGCCTTTATCATCATATTTGAATATTTTAGTAACATTCACAGCTAACTTTGTAGTTACTGTTTACAACTTTTAGGATTTGGTTTAAAAAGACTATGGTTGTGCACTTTCAGAAAGGTACAAATTTCTCTTAAAATTATATTTATGTTACTTTTACTATATGAGGAAAAATGTAAACCCTGATAAATACCTTAATATTAGGTGAAGGGTGTTTTCTTAGTAGTTGTATAAGTACTGGAAGGGCATTTTCCTCTACAATATATTGTTGGCTAACAGGATTGCTTGTATGGGCTACACCTGTAAAAGTCCATATACCAATGAGGTAATATGTTCCAAGCTTGTAAATGTAAAGTCAAATGCAGCTTGGTACTGTTTGACAGAGCATCCTAAGGTTAATATGGTTAGTACATTACAAAAGGAAATGCTATAATAACACTATCATATAGTCCTGTTAACTTTATAAAGTGTTAAATAAACATGAAAAATTTATTATAGAATTGTGGGTGGTCTTCTAATAAATACCCAGGAAATAAATTTAAAAATTGATATATTTATCAAAGAATAATAATAGCTAGCACTTACTGAAGAAATAATTGTGCAGTGGTGTTAAGTTTATCATTACTATTTTTCAATAAAATATTTTATTTCTACAAAATTGCTAAAGTAATTATAAAATCAAAATTTCTTGATTCTTTAAGTGACATGTGCTAAAAAGATAATCTTCAACTTATAACACACTCCTTTAAGTTGTAGGACTAATACCAATGGAAAATTCAAGTAATCTCTTTTGGAGATTAAAACAACATATTTACATACTTATGTGTAAATATAAGACTCAGCTTCTCTGAAGCCACCCACATATTACTATCTGGAGAAGTTTAAGCAGAAAAGAAGTAACAGATGCACTTAATTTTCCTTTTTTACTGCTAGACCTTTTTTTACTGAAAAGCTTTGAAGTAAACTAATGAAAAGAAAGTGTGTGGATATGGATGTATGTGTATTGGACAACTTTGTACAAGTGTTTTCATTTACTAAAATTTTAGAGAAAACTATATTTTATTCCATACCAGTAGCCAAAAAATGAAAATGTTTTCTGTGGGTGTTTTCCTTAAAATTGTTAATGAATTTCTACAAGTAGTATTCATAAGAGAAATAAATGGAAGCTAATTCCTGTTACTTTAGCCAGACTAAAGAAAATACATTGACCTAGAAAAAAGTCATCTTTTTCTGTCATCCTCAAGAAGCAGTCTACAGCCAGTCTCATGTTTTCACAAGGATTAGAAAGAAAACATTATTTGGCATGTCATTCATTAAAAATTCCACATCTTCAGGTATGCCAAAAAAGCCAATTCCTTTGCAACAAAGGCCACTTTATAAACAAGAAATTATTGTGTGAAGAGAATGGAATCAGAAAAAGTATGCTAGCATTAGAAATTCTTCAAAAATACACAGCCTCATTTTTCTTGTTTTTGTTTTTTTGCCAGTCATGGGGCCTGAACTCTGGGCCTGGGCGCTTCCCTCAGATCTTCAGCTCAAGGCTAGTGAGCCACAGAGCCACTTCTGGCCTTTTCTGCTTATGTGGTGCTGAGGAATCAAACCCAGGGCCTCATGCATTCAAGGTAAGCCCTCTATCACTGAGCCACCTTCCCAGCCCCAGCCTCAATATTTTTTTAAAAACATAATGTTTTCTCTTAAAAGATGAGTGAGGATGCTTATGTCATAATTTTCCATTCTCTCAAGAGTTCAAGAGCAAGACAAATTTGAAATTTGTAATTATACTAATTTTACTCACCAAGGTCTTTAGAGTTTGTTTATAAACTTCTGAAACATTAAATATGGTTTAGGGCTCTTAACAGTGGGAATGGAGAGGAAGAGATTGATTTCTGTTTATCTAATTCCTTTTTTTCTTACCTATATTTAAGAAATTGAGAATGTGTACAAACCAAGACAAATGGATCCGACTGCTCTGATGACACTGAGGAGTGTGCCTTCTGCTATCTTACTAATTCTTAGTAAGCGAACCAGAGGAGCAATTCCATTCCCTTCACAGATCTGATTTTGATGCAGCCTGCTGTCCTTACTTAGAGCTATGACTGCTTCACCTCCTGGTAAAGAAAGGTAAGAGACGGGTATGATATTCCAGTGTCTTTAACTTTGTGTAGATTAATGTATAGAAAATAACGTACCCACATACTGCATTTTAGCTGATGATGACAAAAGCATATTTATTATAAAGTTGTATCCAATCTGTTCTGCCATATACTTTTGTTGTTTCAGAGTTTGTCCTGCCAAGGCCCAAAGGGCTATGGCTCCTTGTTCTTTAACATCTATTTGAAATGCCTGTTTTAGAAAAGATTCCATTCATTAAATGAATATTTATTGAAGACTTGGGGGAAGGTGTTTGCAAAATATTTATTCATTAGTTTTGGTTCTCTATTCACTAAACAAAATCCAAAATAGAATTAAATCCTCTAAAAATAAAAAAACAGCCAGCAATGATAAAAAAAATTCCTACCTTTAGGAGTTTTAAAAGGTATTTAGTTAGGTTTCTTTCCAGAAATTCCTTCTGTATTAAATAATTGTGATTTGCCAGTGACTCCACAGCCATCGCACCTTTCACTTGAACACTTAGTTGCTTCCCTTTGAAAAGGGCAACGAGGGGAGGAATTGCTCCTTGAGTAGCTAAGGCATCCTGAACCTTCGCGTTGTTACGCCCAACCTCAGCAATTGTAGCAGAAGATACAGCCTTCAACACATCTTCAGATGAACCCAAGAACAAGTCAAATTAGTCTTTTAGGAAGTAAAAGCATCAGGTACGACCTATCATTAGTTTCCCACATTACAAAATCAAAAGTATATAAAACTTGTGGAAAACTCAGAAAGTCAAAATAGACATGAGAAACAAAACTATCCAAATTCACCACCTAAACCCAGTCGAACTTTAGGTTTATTCTCATTCATTATTTCATTTGTAGATAGATAGGTAGATTTAGATAATTATAGTCATTTAACATATTCCAAAAGCAATATTCTTCATTTTTACTTACCATTAAAATATCCCATTCCTTTATATCAATGTTTATAAAATATTCCATTCATGAGTTTATTCTTATTTTCCACTAACATCTTGAAAAAATCTGTTATTTCAAAATTTCCATTTCTTGATATAATTCCCAAAGAAATCTTCTTAGTACATAAGGTATTTCTTTATTTTGTATGGTCTCGGGAATTACAGGAATGTCTCAATATATCCATTAAATAAATTGCTTTTCAGAAACATTAATAGTGTTTCTATATGTAGAGTATCAATGTTTTGTGCCTTTTTTGTATGCATTATCATAAAAATATATAAGCAGGCACTTGACTGGTCATACTGCCCCACCTCAGTTTCCATTGGAAAGGTATTTTTGTAATCACTTCTGCTTCAATAAAATCTAGCTTTTGTTTAAATAAAAAATACTTATAGCATGCATGAGGGCTGGGTTTGATTCCTCAGCATCACAGAAGCAGAAAAAGCCAGAGTGGTGCTGTGGCTCAAGTGGTAGAGCGCTAGCCTTGAGCTGAAGAGTTGAGGGACAGCGCCCAGGTTTAGGCCCCACAACCAAAACCAAAACCAAAAACAAAACAAAAACAACCAACTTATAGTGTTAATTTGATAGGCAAAAATGGTGGTCATATAATTTTGTACTTTTCTTTACTGATAAGTCTGAATATCTTCCTGTATGCTTATTAACTATTTGTATTTTTTCTTCTTAAAACCTACAGTAAAGTTCTGATAATGAATCAGAAATTTCCTGTACACTTAAACTTTTATAAATGTCATATTTATATTGATTCATATATATTCTTATTTGTACAAATTTATATTAACCATGATTTATAGCTATTCATCTATACATAATACTATAATATACATAATAAATACATAAACTATAATTTTTCTAAGTTTTAGAGAACATTGAACACATATGCCATGGCCTTTTTATCTTCTTAATATATCAGTATGTACTTTCCTAAGAACAAAGCTTTTATGTAACTGCAGGGCAGTTAGTATATGCAATAGTTTAACAGCACCTTGCATTTGCTAGGTAGGAACTCTTATCACTGAGCCAAAATTCCTGACCTTTTCTGGATTGGCTGTTTTTGAGTAGGGTGTCATTTCCTCCCCCAAGCACATTCCAGAACTGCAATCCACCAATTATGACTCCCTAGGGATGACAGACCTGTGTTACAGTGTAGTCTTGTCTGTCTGGAATTGTGATCCTCTCAATCTCAGCCATCGACATAGCTAGGATAACAGGTGTCTACCACCATCTCCAGCAGCTATCTGTTGAGAAGAGGGTTTCACAAACTTTTCTGCTGGAGCTGGTTGCAACTTGCTATTCTTTCAATCTCAGCATCCCAGTATCTAGGACTACATGCATTAGCCATCAGCACCCAGCTGACTTAGACTTTTTAAATCAATATTGGATTATTTATTTTAGAGAATATTCCTCAATTGGGTTGGGTTAATAATCATTTTTGATTCAGGATATGCACTTTGAACTAGAATATTTTTAAATGGCATTATGTTCTTTGGGGGATAACTCATGTAGAGTTACTTGATATCCTTGCATCCCTCACTGGTAGTGTTAATTTTAATCTCTAGTCTCTTTACTGTATTTTCCCTTTGCAACTGATAAGGAACACAAGATACTTTAAACCACAAAAACATTCTGTTCCTTATCAAAATTTGTCTTCAAGACTGAACAACTATTTATATTTCACCTGAGACAATCTTTAATATTGTGTTTTCAAAATATTAGTTTTCTGAATCTATCACACCTTTCACATTTATTAGCATTCCACTATAAAGAAGAGTACCCTCTTACTCTTTGTTTCCCTGTTTATCCAAAAATCCATATCTTATGAAGATGAAGACGTGGATTTTTACTTTATTAAATGCATTATAATCTATTAATTTTTTTTACATTGTGCTCAAATTGTTGAGTATTTGACCAGCGAGATCCCCTTCAGATAGTTCCTGTATCCTTGAGCTATGCTTCCACATTTTTTTCTAAAAAAAAAAAAAAGCATTTTCCTACCTTTTGTCATACATACATGTTCTTGATTCAATGCATACCTCCTCTGACCCTGCCCTGACTCTTCAATGAGAGTTTATTTTAATGAGAAATGATACTTAGACACTAAGATTCACATGATGGCTGTTCTCATTGTTACTAACATGTAATTGCTTCTAGACATTTCCAATTCCAATTCAACCCCATAGGGTTCATCATCATTCTTGCATGCACCCCACACATTTTTTCACAGTAGGAAACCCAACAATATCCATGTTTTTTTTTCAAATATTTTCAGTCTTTCAATAACTATAACACAGGTTCACCCATTTCCCTATGAATACAAAATTCTTTGGAATTCAAGATCTATTTTTTTTTACCCCTAGAAGAATACATAGATAAAACCCGTGTTCAAAAGTTACCTATACTATTTTTTTCCCAATCTGATTGGGAAAACCACTTTACTTAAAATACAATTAGGTTATTGTTTTAGTTTTAGTTTTCCTCTGCATTGTAGATCTTTAAATATGTAGAATATCAGTATAGCATTTCTAAAAACAAAATTTACATCAGCAATATCTTTCAGATGGTACAATACAGCATTTTAATATAACATCTATTAAGGTTAATTTACTCTATATAAAACACTATATCAATTTGTATACTCACTTTTTTTTGGTAATGCTTGAGATTGAACCTAGAGTTTTACAAATGCTAGGACAACCACTCTAATGTTGAGCTATATCTCTCATCTTGTATACTCACTTTAAATCAATTTATGTCAAGTTCATTAATCACTTTTGTTGAGAATTTTTTCTTCATCTAGTAATTCAATTATTTATTTATCAGTCTTTTATTGAGTAGTCATTGTGTGCAAAAAAACTATCGGAGGCATTGGGGCTATGGTGATGAATCAACAAAACAAGGTCCTGAACTTTGTGGATCAAAATAAAATAATCAATAAATTTAATAGTTTCAAAAATACTTGAAAGAAAGTGATAGATAGATGACAGCAGATGACAGGAAACTCTAAGCAGAAGTTTGAAGTCATTATAGTCAATGCTAGAAATGTAGACTTTATCGTAAGTGATAATCAGAGTAACTTAAAGGGGAAATAAGTCAATAAGTAATTAATTTACTTTCTTAATTTAGAGAAGGTTGAGTGATTAGTGTTGCTTTATATAGATTAATAGCACTTGTAATGTTAAGACAATTAATTGCATAAAATTAAGAGAGTGCGAGTGAAACATTCTTTTTCTTATCTAGTATCCTACATCAACACAGAAAGTAAAGTTCCCCACCTTCAATTCAGAGGAGATATTAAACTGTGTAGGAAAAAGAAGCATGCCTTTTGCCTATTTTTTCTCTTCTCAAAGTTAAATCATATGCAGATATATATTACCACTGGAAATTATTCTTTCTACAGCTATTTTTAATAGCTGTAGAAACAATGTTTTGGTAGTGGGGTATATATTAGAAATTGATATTTAGTCTAATACCTCATGATTACATTGAAATTTGGCATTAAATGTATAACATCACATATGAACTCTACATAATTTGCAAAACAGCTACCAACCATCTACCTATATATCTATCTCTTGTCTATGTATGTTTGAATGTATGTATGTATGTATGTATCTATCTATCTACCTATCTAATTCACATGAGGAGACACCTATCCCCCTAGAAATATAATTCTTTGCATTACTTTCATTGCTCATGCCATAGTTCCATTCATATATTAGATACTTTAAAGGATGTTTTGAGGATCTTTTTTTATAAACCAACTAAAGTGTTTAGATATTGTTAAGTCTATTTGCAGACAAATTCTGGACAAATGTTTGTATAGAACAAGTCCAAATCTACCCTTGCTTCACATAATACATCCGGTTATTTTAAAAAGTCAGAGGTTAATGCTCACCAGAATCAGAACTCAAGAATCTGATAAGGTGTTGGATGCCTTTATGTTCTATCATTGCTTTTTGATTTTTTTCATTTCCCATACATAATACTCGTATGCAGTTCATTACATTTATCAGCACATTTTCTATATCTAAGTCCAAGAGATTTATCAGAGCTGGAATTCCATTCTAAAAATAAAAGAACAGTAATTACACTTTAATTTATTGAATATAAATGCAGCCCTTATTTAAAAACACAGCCTAGAATCATTCTTATTGTAAATGTCTGCTTATTTAAGAAAGAACAATTGCCTATAAATAAATACAACTCTGAGAAAGTCTTATACTTTCACTTAAGGTAAGTATTCAGTAAGCATAATTAAAAATATTATCTGTTGCACATTACTATAACATTTAATAATTATCTAAAAAGTACAGCAAGATTAAACAAGTTTCTCCATTTGGAAATGTTTGCATCTTTGGACAGTACATTTGTAATTGCTAATTATATTTGCCCAACACACAATATTATGTTTACTAAGAATATAATTTTCTTTTTATTTAATGAAGTAAAAATAGTATTTCTCCTTACCAACAAAACAATGCAAGAACATTACAGAAAATAAGAAAACATGCAATAATATTTTCAGTAAATCTAGGAGATATCCCAATGTTGAACCATAAGTAATGTGGACAAAAAGCTAACAGAGATGACTAACAGATCTGCTATTGCCAGTGACCACAGAAAATGCTGGAAGAGCCCAATTTCTCCAGTCAAGTGACTTGCTTGAGTGGAAGGAAAGGGGGGCATAATTCTGTGCTTGAAACAATAGGATTAGGTATTCAAGATGGCAGTAGAATCTTCCCTGGGCCAGTGTAGCATGAAGTTTAATTAACAAAAAAGCATCAAAAGCAAGTATGATCAAGGAGTTACACCTGCAAGATATGTTTGGATAAAAGGCTGCTGGTGAGGTAAAGGGAAAGAGAAGAAATTTCATTTTGTAAGGGAGAGTCAGTTCACTTTATGAGATACTATGCAACATTCATTTCTGTTTCTAGGTAAGAGTAAAGGTAGAAGAACTCAACTCTAGAATAAGAATATACAGTCTTCCACGGACTATTTTGTGGTGAAGAAGACAGTGGGAGGAAGGAGAAAAGGAGGTAAATATGGTTAAAATGTACATAGTATGCAACTATGCAATGTTATAATGAAACAAATTATTTTGTATGATGCATAATAACAAAATTAAGGAAGAAAAAGGAGGAAGTCTGTCTAAGCCAGAACATGTGTCAAGACTCTCCTACATATGTATTTCTTCAAATACTGACTCACAAAGAACCCAAATAATATGAGTAATATTCAAGAGGGACTTAGCACAGAATCTGCCCAAATATAAGAAAAATAGGAAAAATTTATGAAAGATGAAGAATGGCATTATAGTTTGAATATATATGTTCTTCCAAAGTTCTTACCTAGGAACTTTAACTCCTTTGTGATAATATTAGCAGGTAGGGCCAAATAGGAGGTGATAAAGTCATGGGATCCTATAAAAATTAGGGACTCCATAAAAAGCCTGGAGAGTAGTAACTGGACTGTTGCTCTCCACAATCCGGTCCAGCACAAGAGGATACCAGAGCCGAAGAAATGAGACCAGAGAGAGAGTTGATCATGTGAGGGACAGGAGGTGCAAGGCCCACTGGCCCTTGAACCCTGAGTTCCTTTAAGCAAGACTACTTATTTAGTTCAGTACAGGGAAGATCGTTATAGGTATATGCAGAAAACAAGATATCAGTTTATTATGTGGCTACAATCATTGACATGAGACAGTTTGTGTACACAGTAATAACTAACTCCCTTATTGTTAGGGGGCAGTGGGGAAAGGGTGAACAATTTTGAAATCTACAATGTAACTTAAGACATTTATCTTATTCCCATTGTTTCAAGCTTCATAATGTTCAACTGTAACTTAGACATTATAGGGTCCAGTCAACCTAGACATTTATCTTGCCTGGCCTGTTTGACCTTTTCAAGGTCCAGTTCCCATCCTTATGAGTACTGATGAAGTGGTATTCCAATTTCTTAGCCCTTTCCTGATTTTCCAGATTGGCTTAATAGTTCCCTACGTGGAACCTCTTGATCCTTCCACCTTCTGCCACATGCATCCACAACAACAAAGTGCCATCTTAGAAACAAGAGCAGCCCTCACTGGATATGCTATCACTGAGTTACATTCCTAACCCAAATGTTTCCTTCTAAGTGAAGTATTTTTCACTATCCTACATACATCCCCATTTCTTGTTTATCCTTGAAAGATTTGCAAATGTATAATGTCATGAGTCATTAGTTTTCTATGTTGTATATGATAGAATTACTTTTAATCAAAAACAATGTTCTATAAGACAACTCACATATTCAGCAATAACATCCTTGTTTTCATAGTGAGCAATGTCATACAGAATAACAGCACAGCGGGAATGCAGTTCAGGCTCATCAATAGCCAACAACTTGATCAGAGCTTGAATGCCTCCTGCTTCTACCAAAGCATGCACTATACTTTCATGGGTTGAGATATTACTCAATAACCCAACAGTTTTGCACAGCAATTTAATTCTATTACTTTTTAATAGATTGACTAAGGCAGGAATGGTGCCTGTAAAGAAAAGACAATGATCATGAATTATTTGGAATAATTGGTAATCAATTTTTAAATAATATCAGTATTGCAATATAGACAATTATATGAAATACAATTATGTGAAATTTTGTGACTATATTTTTCTGTCTTATCTATATTATAGGAAGTTCTCATTGTTTATGCATTTGATTTCACATAGCACTATTATACACTATATATTAGTAGCCCTACACTATCATTATCATTTTAATATCACTATCATTTTAATATCATTGGTAAATTATTTTTGTTTGAATAACGTGCTGACTTCAAACTCACAATTCTCTTGCTTCAGCCTTTTAAGTGCTGGGATTGTAGACACCCCCCCCCCACACACACTTGGCAGAGTTACAACATGGTACAGTTAAGCTTTGATTATTGCACCAGTTTTCTGTGGCCATTTCTGTACAATTATTTTATAATTTTATTTTATTTTTGCTGGTCATGGGGCCTGAACTCAGGGCCTGGGCACTGTCCCTCAGCTCTTCAGCTCAAGGCTAGCACTCTACCACTTGAGCCATAGCACCACTTCCAGCTTTTTCTGCTTATGTGGTGCTGAGGAAT
>NW_012267221.1:36274714-36276451 GCF_000151885.1 Dipodomys ordii | reverse complement strand
CGGCTTTTTTCTTTTTGCTTATGTGGTGCTGAGGAATCGCACCCAGGGCCTCAGGCATGCAAGGCACGCACTCTACCACTGAGCCACCTTCCCAGCCCCTACTTTGTTATTATAGAGGTAATGTACAGAAGGATTACATTTACATGAATCAGGTTAAGAGTACATTCTTTTGTGCAGTGTCTTCTGTTCCCTCATTCTCTCCCAGTCCCTCCCTTCCATCTCCACCCACAAGCTTTATAGTTCTTTAACCAGTGTCCAGTGAGCTCCACTTCTGTACTTTTTCACCCTTTTTCCCCTAATGTCCATACCCCCCAACCCTCCTGAAGATATATACATGAATACACCATACATAAGGTAAACAAGGCAGAATCATAAAAATATTAATAAATTAATTGAAAAAAGAAAATATGCATTAAAGTGATTGGCCCCAAGTATTATTTAGCTCAATTTAAAGTGGAATAATAAAAACACAGTTAATAGATTTGCATTACCTGCATCCAAAATACATTTCCAGTATTCATCTTTTGCTAAGCAAATTACTTCTAAGGACATGACAGCCATCATTCTTCGTTTAAAATTTTCACATTGTAACATTTCTGGAAAGTATTCAACAGGAAAAAAAACAAGCTGTAACTTAGCAAGAGGTAAAGGATTCATTGATGGTTTTATTTCAACTCAACAGTTGAGAGTATCACCTTGACTGCTAAAACTGCATGCATTACATTCCCTCTGGGCATGCCCCTCTGTGAGGTGATGAACAGATTCATATATGCTATAATTTTAATCTGAAATGTCCCTCAAAGGTAGGTAGTTACCTACCTAAGCATATTATGTTGGGAGATAGTGAAACCTTTAAAAGGTGGAACCTTATAGAATATTTTTGGTGATTGAGTCATGAGCTTGAAGGGGATTGTGGGTCTATACCCCTTCATTTTCCTGTTTCTGTATTTTCCACACCTAAAGGTGAATGGACTTCTGCTACAGTCTCCTGCTATAGTATACTACCTCACTACAGGCCTAAATGCAATGAAGACAGCCAATTAAAGACAAACTTCTAAGTCTGTGAGCCACACAAGAAACAAACAACACACACACACACACAAACCTTTTCATTTCATGATTTCATTATCTTAGGTATTAGTTATAATTAAAGAAAGCCAAAAATACATCTATGAAGGTTTATCCTGTGTATAGCTAATGAAAAACTAATCCTTAAATTCTTTCTTTGGCCTAAGTAACTTAAGACTGGCTGGACATAAATGCAAATAGTACATCTTTCTCCTTCCTAAAATATATTCTGAATATAAATTGTGTGTGGGATTTCAAAGATGGAAAAGTACACTTCATTATCATTAATACATTTTTAATAATGATCAAGTTAGACATGAAGTTTCATTCATTTATTGAGTATGAAAAATATGTTTAAAATCTGGGATGAATTTGTAATCTAAACAGAAGATAATATGTATGTTTCTCAACCATACCTTTGAACTGAGAAAACTCCATACCTGTTACTATTCTTCATTTATTTATTCAACTACTGTCTGACCATATTTGTCAAGATTTTATCTTAGCTAGATTATTCTATAAAACTCTTAAAATTCAGCTTCCACTCCAAGGGCTAATCCTGGAAACTTCTATTTTGGGGGGGGGGTCCAGTCGTGGGGCCTGAACTCTGGGCTTGGGCACTGTCCCTCAGCTCTTCAGCTCAAGGCTAGCACTCTACCACTTGAGCCA
>NW_012267221.1:36209140-36273229 GCF_000151885.1 Dipodomys ordii | reverse complement strand
CCCTGGGTTTGATTCCTCAGCACCACATAAGCAAAAAGAAAAAAGCCGGAAGTGGCGCTGTGGCTCAAGTGGTAGAGCGCTAGCCTTGAGCTGAAGAGCCGAGGGACAGCGCCCAGGCCCAGAGTTCAGGCCCCATGACTGGACCCCCCCCCAAAAAAAAAAGAAACTGGAAGAAATCTATTCCACTTGAAATTTAACTTGCTCCTTTATTTTTTTAATCACACTTTTTCGATGGTGAGGATGTTTTGACTTTGGAGGAAGTTGGAAAATAAAAATAAATTTGAGATATGTGAAATACGATTTGGATCATGAGCCACTAATTTTAACTTAAAAATGAAAACTTAGCCTATTGGCATGGAAATGGTAAATGGAGGCATAAGGAGAACCAAAGTTCAATGTGATGCCACCAGGCAAGAAGGTGGTAAAATGCTGGGGTTTTTTCATTTTTTTTAAAATTGTGATTAAGTGATTACATAAATTTCACAGTATTATGGGATAGTGATACTTTGTTAAAGTCACAAACACATTTTAACCTTCATGGGGCAAATTGTCTTTATCGTGGTCAATAAAGTTTATGAGTTCCATGAGCTTTGACAATACAGTTATTTCTTCCACATTGGGTGATATGTACATTTCTTTCCTTTTGCTTAGTGTCAGCTGTTCCCTCTTTCCTTCTCTTCCTTACCTCCCATTGGTACCACTGAGTTGCTTCGTTTTGATGGATGTCCAGTGCAGCTGATGTGTTCCACTGTTATGTTTTCTCATTTTCTGTTTCTGTGTCCTCCTCCTAGTTTCCCTCAGATGTACCCTATATGTGGTCAGCAGCATGGGGTTATTTAGTAATGATTTGATCAGATGAGTAGAGGTCCTTTGTTTCTCAAATCTTGTTTACTTTGTTTTGGATATAACATCAACTTATCAGGGAGACCATATGACATTTGTCTCTTTGCTCTTGGCTTACCTCACTCAACATGATTTCTTCTAGTTCCATCCATTTCCCTGAGATTGCCATTATTTGTCCTTTCTAATGGCTGAATAATATTCCATTGTATATAGGTACCACAATTTTTGGATCCATTCATCTGTAGTGGGGAATCTGGGTTGTTTACGTATCCTGGCTATTGTGAACAGTGCTGCAACAGACATGGAGGTACATGTGTCCTTATATCCTGGTTCCTGTTATTCAGGATAGATGCCTAGAAGTGGTATAGGGGAGGTCAATATTTAGCTTTCTGAGGACCCTCCAGACTGCTTTCCAAAGTGGCTGTGTAAGTGTACATTCCCACCAGCAGTGTAATAGGGTTCCTCTTTCTCCACACCCCTCCAGCATTTGCCATTGGCTGACTTGAGGATGTGGGCCATTCTGACTGGGGTAAGGTGGTATCTCAGGGTTGTCATTATTTGCATTTCCTTTACAACCAGGGATGGTGAACACTTCCTTATGTGTTTCTTTGCCATTTTTAGCTCTTCTTCTGAGAAGTCTCTCTTTAGTTCTCTTGCCCATTTAGTAATTGGTTTGTTGGGTTTGGGAGTTCTTGAGTTCTCAATATATACTGGATATTAACCCCTTGTCTGATTTATTGCTGGTAAATATTTTTCCCAGTTAGTTGGCTATCTTTCTAGTTTGGTTGCTATGTCTTCAGCTGTGCAGAAACTTTTTAAGGTAGCCCCATTTGTCGAGTCTCTCTCCAATTTGTTGTGACCCTGGAACTTTGTTCAGGAAGTTCTTGCCTATGTTCAAGTGTCTCTCCTACTCTGTCCTGCAGTAGTTTCACAGTTTCAGGTTTGATATTAAGGTCTTTAATCCATTTTGAGTTGATGTTAATGCATGGTGACAGGCTGGGGTCCACTTTTAGTTTTCTGCATGTGGGTGCCCAGTTTTCCCAGTACCAGTAATTGAAGAGGCTCTGATTCTTTCACTGTATGTCTTTGGCTCCTTTGTCAAATTTCACCTGCCTGTAAGATTGTGATTTTATTTCTGGATCTTCTATTCTATTCCATTGGTCTTCAGGTCTGTTTTTGTACCAGTACCAAGCTGTCTTTGTCATTATGGCTCTATTTTTCAAAATTAATAAATTAAAATTTCTTTTCAAAATTGTTGTAAAATGCTGTTTTAAAAACAAAAATGCTTGCCTAGGATGTACAAAGGCCTCTGCTCAATCCCCAGTATTGTATGAAAAAAAAATCAAAGAAAGCTACTTTTGCATTCAAAAATATAGCTCTTTATTATCTGTATTTCTATTTCTTATTTTAACTCAACTTATTTCAGTTATTTTAATGTTTAAAATATGCATGATTTTACTTCTATATATTAGTTAAGTATCAATAGTTAAACAAATAATAATCAGAAAATTTATTTACAAAGAAATCATGAGTTCCATACTTACCCACCAAAGTTTTCCAAACTGGGAGCTCAGGAATATCTAACTCTATTATATACTTTAGTATCTCTGTGTGAAAAGTTAGCACTGACAAGTGAATTATATTATTTCCTTTGGTATCCGTTTTTCTCCAGTTAGCACCAAGAGAAAAGAGGTATTGAATAGTGTCCAGTGCTCCTGAAGTTGCAGCAAGTAACAGTGGAGTACACTGATTCCTAAACATCAAGGAACACATTACAATAGGATTTGAGCATACCTATGGTATCATACTTTTTGTAAAACTCTTGAAAGTACTGTTAGAAGAACTCTTGATTTATACCATTGCCTTCCTTCCATCGGAGTTTTCATCCTCTGTATTCCCCATGTAAATAGATTTGCCCCCCTAGCTCTTCATAGTATTGGTGCCTATCCTCTTTCCCAAATTATTGTGTTTATTATGATTTCTTTGAAATTCGATGTTGTACCAAGTTCTTAAAATATGCTATCCTGTTTATTCCCTATAATAACTCTGAGTGAATGAAAAATGAAGGCAAATCTTATCAATCTATTTTACAAGTAACAAAAATGAAGCTCAAGTAGTAGTAGTCAACTCATTTCTTCACATTTCATATCTTATTACAAATCCCAGTTTCTTCATTGCGGCAGAAACTAATGGTTTATCTAAAAATTCTACTCTATTCTATGTGGATAGTGAAGGTCTTTAGGTCTCTAGGTTCAGCATATGGTGCTGCTCAAGTATATTATTATGTTTCCTATCTTCTGCCATACAACTATGTCAATGTGTGAGCAAAGCTATCATGTATATGAACATGTTTCTAGGGTTTGAACTCAGGCCTTGCACTTACCACATAAATGCTTCACCACTTGAGTCTTACCCCCAGCTCTAAAAATTTATATTCTTACAAACAATGACTTACTCAGCTGTTGCTTCAGCCTCTAATAAACTAGGTTCTTTTCTACAAAGAGCAATGAGGATACAGATATTGTCATAGAAAGCTGCAAAGTGAATTGGCATCCAGCCTCTTTTTTCAGAAAGAGTGTAATCAGCTTTGAAACAGAGTAGACAGATGGTTGCTTCTAAGGAGCAAGCCTGTGCAGCCAGGTGTAGAGGTGTTGGACCTGGAAATGATGGACAATTACTGAAGTGGTCAAAGAACTAGTGTTCCTTAAAAAATACCTGTGTGGCCAGGCACTGGTGGCTCTCATCTGTAATCTTAACCACTCAAGAGGCTGAGATCTGAGGATCATGGTTTATAGCCAGTCCGAGTAGGACTTGCTTTAATCTGCAAAATAAGCACTTAAAGAATTTATTCAGGCAATCCTATATTTGCTTAACTCAGGATGGCTTACCATTATAATGTCATACTAGTTTACATGAAAAAAAAATCAGTAACATTGAAAATATTAAATATTTTAACACAGATAATATAAAATATTCTGATAAAATAAGCCATTTGTTGTTTAAATTATTTTCTATTTTATCCAGATATTTAGGCAATATCATTTGGATTTTGAAAAAAAAACACACTTATAAAAAGGCCTCTGTTAATAAATCCAGTGAGTATTTTAGAAGTCTCATCTTACTTACCTCTCAAGAGTAATTAAGCCTGGCGCCCAGTGGCTCACACCTATAATCATAGCTACTCAGGAGGCTGAGATCTGAGGATCACAGTTCAAAGCTAGCCCGGGCAGGAAAATCTGTGAGACTTATCTCCAATTAACCATTAGAAAACTGGAAGTGGAGCTGTGGCTCAAGTGGTAGAATGCTCGCCTTGAGCTGAAGAGCTCAGGGATAGTGCCCAGGCCCAAAGTTTAAGCCCTACTACTGACAAAAAAGTATTTTATATGATGGGCACTTATTCCTACTTAAAATAGTTACTCCCCTTGGTTTTTGTGATATCACACTATTTTCTCCTAACTCAATGATACTCCTCAGCCTTCTTTGGGGACTTTCTCATTGTTTCTATGCCCAAAGGAACATTAAAGTTCTAGCTTAGGTTTTTCTATCTTCTCAGTGGCTTCATTTCTCAGCTATAAATTGATGATTCCCAATATTATATATAATACCGTCCCTGAACTATGGATTGATTTCATCATTATTATATGTCACATAGAACCATTTTTCTTCCTCCAAACCTGGTCTTCTTTGATTGCTCACTAAATCTGTGAAATACATCACGGTCTGTTCAGTTCTACAATCCAGAGACCTGGAATATTCTTTGATACCTCTTTTCATTTCTCCATAACCAGTCTATCACCAAGTTTATGTATCTCAAGAAGCTATCTCTACAACAGCCACCACTACTGTAATCCAAGCCATAATCAACTCCCAATTAATATCTGCCTTGTTGCCCTTCTCAATCCTTCTCAATAACTCTTCAGTGGCTTCTCAATGTATTTTGAAAAACAGTGACAGAAACCACTGGCTCCAGATTAACTTTTACAACTACTTCAACTAGGTCAGCTCCCTTCCATGAACCCACCTCCAACCAAACCTACTCTGTTTGGGTTTCTTGTAACTCCTGGAATGTAAGATGATTACATATTGCAGGTTACCATGGAAAGTGCTGGTCAGTACCTGTTACTCTAGCATAATTTTCAGTAGTGCTCTTTCACGTTCAAGTCTCTCTGATCTGGATCATGCATTATGCAAGTTATCTTGGGCCATTCCTGCTTTCTGACATCTTCTTTTTCTTAAATACTAACTGACTCTCCTTCCTACATCATCTTAAATGGTAGTTAAGGACTTTTTTCCTTAAATCTCTCTCAACTCATAAACTTTAAATGACCTTCTACTTGTTTAACGATCTTTTTTTCATAGCCTTTGGTATCTATACTATCTAACCTAAATCTACATATTTAATTTTTTTACGTATTCTTCCTATTTCTGGTCTGGAATGTAAGGAATTCAGAAGTCACTATTCTACCCTAATAATAATATCAACAATCCTTATTTAGATTTACCAGGGAAGTTAGGTCACATGGAGAACTAATGCCCCCAAACTGAGAGTCAGATGAATACAGAGAATCATAACTTAATGAAATAGAAACCAACAAAAGCATTAATGGGATAGGAAAACCTTAACTGTAAGATTTTTCTTATAGTTTATTATTAAGTTAAAAATGCCACTAGTGGCTTCTTATCAGTATCTGTCAATGGGAAGCAACAGCAAGAGATTGGTGAAGTGAGGAAAATGAAATCAGGTTCACTGATGTCATATCAGCTTTGCCACGTCTACCTACTAATGTAAGGTGGCCAATTCAAGTTGATCCCTTTCTCTCTCCATTTTAGAGTATTTTCTCTATAAATTTTACTTTAATTATTCAGAAATGAAAGTACAGTCTCTTGAAAATTTTTGTTTCCTCCCCACTTAGCACTGACCCCACGATTACTCCAATAAAGCTACATTTTATTAACTGTTGGTTGTGGGGGCTGAACTCTGGGCCTGGGCGCTGTCTCTCAACTCTTCAGCTCAAGGCTAGTGTCCTACCACTTGAGCCACAGTGCCACTCCTGGATTTTTCTGCTTATGTGGTGCTGAGGAATCGAACCCAGGGCCTTATGCACACGAGGCAAGCACTCTACCACTAAGCCAACTTCCTAGCCCCTATAACTGATTTTTTTAAAAACTAGTGTCAATTAGCTTTACAAAGGCATTTCATTTTGACATGTCTCTATATGCATAAATGTACCTGGATCAGACTCACCTTGTTACTCTTCTTCATCCCCATTTTCCCAAATCAATCTCAATAGATTTCATTGTTTCATTTTCATACATTAGTCATATGAAGTATTTTGCCTATATTCATCCTCCTTCACTCTCTGTTCTTCCCTCCCCCCATACACCCCAGATGGTATGTTCCATCTTCCTAATATTAGTTTTTGTTAAAGTGCATGTCTGTTATTCAAAGAGGCTTTCCCATGGTACTTTAATCAGATTGACCCCCCCCTCACCTATTTTCACATTCCCCAGCCCTTTCTCCTTATTATTCAATAGTTTTACTGAGTTTGGTTTTGCGTTTTTGATTCACATATTCAATGTTTACCCTTTAACACACACATATGATCCCAGACATGGTTATGTATATGTTTATCTTTTAAGTGTAACATCATATATGACGGAGACATTTTGGGGATTGAATTTGTAAAAATTAAGAGGTATAGCAAATTATGTATTTAAAAAATGAAAGAAAATCCTAGAAGAATATCAATAAATAGTTATTATTTCAAGCAACAAGGAATTTTCAGATGACATGCTATAAGCAAAGCCTCAGTATACACAATAACTTTTTAAAAATACACTGAATATTTTATTCATGTCTTACCATTTCTTTCTCTTTTCATGTCCACTTTGGATGACTCTGTTGTAAAAAGAAAAGACCCATAAGAAGCATGATTAATAAAATGTTTCCTACATGAGCCCTAAAGCCTCATACGAATAGAATAAAATGGCTATGTGTAGAATATGTCTGAATTACATGAAAGAATACTGAGACTGTTAGTCTACTAACTACTGCATGCACCACATACCACCACAGGCCTGGAAACATTGCCTTTCAAACAGCTGTTCAAAACTCAGTGTTGGGATAATTTTGTGGTTTTTAAACTATAAAATGGCAGTATAGTTGAACATTTCCCAAACTTCAAAATCTACCATTATCAACAAATAGAAAAGCATGAAATTTTATTTTGGTATGTGAGAAGTTTTAATCATTATCTTAAGGTAGCTGTCTTCATTAAAATATAAAAAAATCACCCTTTCTTATCATCATTATTGTTGTGCTACCCATTCCCAATAATATACCTCTAGTTTCCTTTATAGTTATGGGGGAATCTATGCTTTCCTTTTCAAATTATTTCTTGGGCAAGTTGAATGTATTCTAGTAGGTACAAAAATACAAAAATCAATATGCATTTTTAATACTAAGAAATGACTGGACTTTTTTTTTTTTTTGCTTTTCAAGACAGGTCATACTATATAGCCCAAGCTGGCCTTGAACTCACAATCCTTTCTCAGCCTCAAGTAATAGTATTACAGGGTTGTCCTGCCATGTTCAGCTTAAACAAATAGCTCTTTAAATCTGAAACTATCTTTGTAGGAAGCTATTAATCTTTAAAATTATACTACAAGAATGAACTAGTGTTATTAAATATAATTATGAATATTTTGACTATTAGTGTATTCATCTTACTAAATGTAATTTTAGAATTTTTTATATAAAGAAACTAGTCCCTCATTGAGAACTTTGGAATAAGGCTAAGAATGTTCTGAGAGCTGATGGTCATGGTCATATTTCTTTCTCTTTTCTCTGAATTTCTACAATGCATTAGTATTTTTAATAATGCTAGTGTTAATCAAATGTTGTCCTGTAGTCATTTGTCCATATATTCAAATACTTCCTGGTCAACTACTAATGTCAAGCTTTCTTCTGGATACTAGGATATTGGCAAAGTAAAACAGATCCTTGCTTTGTTGTTGTTGTTCAGTCATGGGGCTTGAATTCTGGGCTTGGGCGCTATCCCTGTGCTCTTCAGCTCAAGGCGAGCACTCTACTGCTTGAGCCACAGTACCACTTCCGGTTTTCTAGTGGTTTATTGGAGATAAGAGTCTCACAGACTTTCCTGCCCGGGCTGGCTTTGAACTGAGATCCTCAGATCTCAGCCTTCTGAGTAACTAGGATTACAGGCGTGAACCACTGGTGCCCAGCTAGATCCTTGTTTTTGATAAAGCTTACATTCAAATGAGATACAAGCAAATTTAATAATATGTAAGCTAGCAACAAACCATACTTAAACTAAAAAGAGCCCTTCTTAAGTGAAATAAAAACTCTCCACTTTGCTAAAAACACCAACAACAAATTTTAATTTGCTGTACAAATCAACATTAATTTTTTTTTTCTTTTGCAGTGGGTGGGGCTTGAACTAGGGGCCTGGGAGTTGTCCCTGAACTCTTTTTGCTCAAGAATAGCAGCAGCACTCAGCCACTTTGAGCTACAGTGCACTTCCAGTTTTCTGGTTGTTAACTGGAGAAATGAATCTCACATACTTTCCTGGCAATAGCAATCCTCAGATCTCAGCCTCCTAAGTAGGCAGTATTACAGATGTGACCAACCAGTGCCTGACACAGATTAATTCTTAATGTTAAATAAGGAGAAAACAGGTAAAAATTGGTTGAAAAACGTAATGATACCTTGGCTGAACATAATAAAGCGTCTCTGGTTGACATTGAAGTTAGCATTGCACAGTTGACATATAACAGAAACTCTGTTGTGTAGAGCTGCATGATGGAAAATAGTATAGCCTGCTTCATCTGAAACATTGATTGATGAGCTTGAGGTTTTACGGCCAAATGTATGAAAAACAGCAGATAAGCCTCTTTCAACAGCAGACTTCATACCAAATGGAATACTCTAAAATTATTAAGAAAGCCAGAGTTAGTTTTTAAAATAAAAAGATATGGTATATTAACATAATCACATGACATCTATTCACAAAACCCAGGTGGAAAGTTGCTCATTGGGCAATGCTTAAAGTTCTTAGAGCTATAAAATTTTAAGCTAGGTGATTGTGGCTTAGGCCCAGGACCATAGCTACTCAAGAGGCTAAGACGTAAGGATGGAAGTTTGAAGCCATCCTAAGCAGGAAAGTCCATGAGACTCTATCTCCAATTAATCTCCAAAAACCTGGAAGTGGAGCTGTATCTCAAGTGGTAAAGTACTAGCCTTGAGTAAAAGAGTTCAGGGACAGTGCCCAGGCCCCGAGTTAAAGCTCCAGGACCAGCAAAGCTCCAGGACTGGCACACACACAAAACACAAATAACTAAGAACAAAACAAAATAAAACCATGGAACTTAAAAAATATATATATATTTGGGACTTTTCAGTTTTTAAGGTAAATTTTATAAATTTCTTTATATACAATTTAAAGAGTAGATAAATATTTTGTTTTTATTTCTTCATTTGTTTTTGGGGGGTTTCGGTAGTGGGGCCTGAACTCTGGCCTGGGGATTGTCCCCCAACTCTTCAGCTCAAGGCTAGCACTCTACCACTTGAGTCACAGCTCCACTTCCAGGTTTTTTCTTTTTGCTTATGTGGTGCTGAGGAATCAAACCCAGGGCCTCATACATGCAAGGCAAGCACTCTACCACTGAGCCAACTTCCCAGCCCCTATTTCTTCATTTTTAATAATATATAAATGTATATAGATATACATCATTATATTTCATTGTATAGATATGCCATAATTTATTTCATCAATCTCTACTGAATATACAAGCTCCTTTCAATAATATGCATAATACTGTGCAATAATTACTTGAAAACTTATCAGACTGTTCCTTAGATAAATGTCTGAAAACATAAATCCTAGACCAGTGTACATTTTCACGTTTTAATCTACATTGCTAAATTATACCCATAGAGTGCATGAGGCACCTAGTACAACAAATGACTTTTCTAATATCCTTTAAAAGTAGATGGTGATCATTGCTAACTTAAGTGCAATGTAGTTTATTTAGGAATTTCTTTGCTCCAGGTCTCAAGATGGAGAGGTAAAACACCAAGAAGTGGGTACGCAAAAGGGGTGGGGAAGGATCAAGGGGAAAGAGGTAAACAAATGAAGAGGAGAATGGGGGAAGAATGCAGTCAAACTTGATGTATATCCTACAAAATTAAGAAATATGAGTGAAGGGGTAGATGGGGATGGATGGGTGACATTGATCAGGATATATTGTATTCATAAACTGCTTTACTGAATGGCAATTCCTTTGTACAACTACTTAAAGACAATAATAAAGAATAAATTAAAAATGTTACATTCTTGTTATAGACATTCAGACTACTATTTAAATTTAAGCATGTTGCTTTGTTGAATGACAACTCCTTTGTACAACTATTTAGATAATAAAAACATTCAAAAAATTGAATATTACTAAATTTGAATGTATTCTTATTAAAATAAACAGAAGGCAAGTTAGTGAGCATATCTGATCAGTCCCACAAGCAGTTAAGTCAAGGTATGTTAAACAGATGTAAAATTTGGTTCAGGATAATAGGTTTGCTCCTTTAGGTTTCAATCCTAGGACTGAAGCCAAGCTCTTCCAGTTACAAACTTTTTGTATGTAGAATCAGATTTATAATACTACTTTCCATACAGTATAAGAAGTCAGTAAGTATTAGGTCTCGTTATGATTAACCAGTTCACTAATAGTTTGTGTTTATTGATAAAGAATCATAAATAGAACTGTACCCTCAGTTATTAAAGTGTGGAAGTTTTCTTTTATATTGAAGGTTTTAGTTAACCTATAAACTATTTGTTCAAAACATACAGACATATGCTTGATCATATAAAACTTCGTACACTAAATTATGTGATAGTCACTGATATACCTTGCATTTCATAGATTTTTTGAAACCAAATTTCTTCTTAAATTGTTCATGTAATTGAGCTTCTGTAAGGGGAAGTCTTTTCACTCTCAGAGTGTTCACTATCTCATTTATAGCTCCCCACCATTGTGTCTTATATAGTTGCTGATAAAATATTTCAAGATCAAAACAGATCACGTAGTAGCTATAAAAAATAAGAAAAATGACTTTTCTAACTTTGAAGTGATATACTATTTTTTCTATGCTGACAAAACTCGTTTTTTTCCCCATAGTAATCAAATACAGAATTGTGGTTTAAATTATACTTGATTGTAAATGTGGCAGTAACATACTTACCAACTATGACTAATCAAATCATATATAGAAATGTCTTCTTACTGATGATTTGACTCTATGCCACACCAGAGATTTGGGCACACCAAATAGCCACTGGTTCAAATTCTGGGTGAAGGAGTCTCAAGTTTATCTTTTAACTGTGTGCTTCCTCTTCTCTTATTCTTTGTCAACATTTACTTTCTTGGGGTTAGTTTACCTTGAGTCTAGAATGATATGTTGGGTAATAGTTCCTTGGCTCTTATTACAGCAATGGCTTATGGAACTGCACCTCCAAACCAACCCACCAAGTCCCTGGACAAGGGGTGGTGTGGGAGAGATACTTGCACAAATCCTGCAGGGCCTCTATCACTATTCAGTGGAAGCAGTATGAAACTTAAGAATTATTCTGCTCTATAGGGTTGTTTGTCACCACAATAAAAACTGGCCTTCCTCCTCTCCTGCCTCCCAATGAGTATTTTCCCACACAGATTTCAAAAGTGAGTACTTCAGCCACTGATGCTGTCAGTTTCCTGGGTTTCTTCTCTAAATGCAGCTTGTTTTTACTGTAAATGCAGTATTTGTGACAGTTGTTCCCTTCTCCTATGGATCTTGACTCGTATTCTTAGGAGGTCTTAGAGATTTGCTCCATTAAACTAATTTCTGGAAAATGACCTTGTAATTCTCTATGTAAGAAAACTCTTTACCATTTGCCGAAGGAGAAAAATGAGGCCTGCTAGGTCAGTTACAGGAAAGGCCATAAAGAACTACTGTAAGGAGTGAAAAGTCCAAACCTACCCTTCTTTAATGTTCACTTCAATTCCAAGCTTATGAGACAATAGGTCTCAGTGTGTGGATGGAGTTAGTTTGAGAACCTGTTCACTTTCATTTGAGGATGTGATATAATTCTTTCTATCTGCCACCCCTCCCCATAAATATATACTAAAGGCTACTTTCACCCATTCAACAAGTGTGGCTAGTGTGGATAATTACTGAAAGCTCCTTACCTCTTTCCGTTTAATTCCATGACTGGTATTGAGTAATGTTCTTTATATCCTGAATCTTCTGCAAATGTCTTAGTAGCACAATCCTGTATTTTTTGTATGTTGTTCTAAAATATGAATTATATTACTAAACATATCTTTAAACAAATTTAAAGAAATTACAAAATTTCCTTTAAATGAAATTTTATACACATACATGACAATTTTCAATACAAAATCCTGGAAAATCCTGATCATGACTACATCTAATCCCTATTATGAGACTAAAGTTGAAAAAACATAGAAAAACTGTATATAATATAGACTAGATAGAAAAGCAATGACAATTGAGATATGATGTTTATACAAAAGTATATGTAAATTAAAATTTCCAAATGCTAGAAACTGAAGGGAAATTGACGAGCTATACTAAATGTTCAGGAATTTCTTTCCTTTATCTCTTCTTTCATCTTTTCCTTCCTTCCTTCTCTTTTTCCCTCCTCCTTCTCTTTCTTCATTCCGTGTTCCCTCCCTTCTCCCTTTCTTCATTCTTTTTTATTTAAGTGGTGATCTCACTATATGGCCCAGGCTAGTCCTGACTAATGATCTTACTGACTGATGTACATAGGTATTTGTCATTATCATTTCATTGTGTATATATGCCATAATTTATTTCATCAGCCTCTATTGAATATACATGTTCCTTTCAATGATATGCATAGTGCTGTGCAATAATTACTTAAAAACTTATCAGACTGTTTCCTTAGATAAATGTCTGAAAACACAAATCCTAGACCAATGTACATTTTCAGGCTTTAATCTACATTGCTAAATTATACCCATATAAAGTGCATGATCAACTATTCTAGGACAAATATGCCTCATTGGAAATCTCTAAATTCTGTGAGGAAGACAGCTATACCTAGCTTATTTATCTCTTCATCTTTGGCATCCAACACATCTTATAGATACAGTTGCATTGAATTTATGTATATTAAGGTACTGTAAGTTAAGATGAATAGTGAGGTATAAGAATAATCTCCTTGAAAGTTACTTAATGCCTGTACCAATAGGAACGATTTCCAACCAAAGAGCAGAATTAAAAAGAGATGTAGAAGGCCGAACCATCCTGGAATAAAAATAATTTAAACCTTAAAATCTTCCAAAGCATTCTCAATTGGAGGTGTGCTGATATCAAATTCAATTCCTCCATGAACATGAAAATATTGATTTTCTTTGTAGTGAAAATTCTGGCACTTAAAATCTTTTCCATAAACAAATGGAGGAAGTTCCCGCTCTGTCTTGACCTTGTCATCTCAAAAAATGAAAACAAAATTTTATTTTAAAAAGTTAACAGCACATATACAATCATATTTTGGATATCTAAATTCTCATTCATGTATACAAACTAAAACAATCTTGGAATTTAAATATTGGCAATCACTGCCTATTGAATCATCCATACTCTTAGTATGTATACATACAAATAATGAATAAGGTGTTCATATAATAAATTTTTAGTATTTCTGAAGCTTACTGTAAGACATTTAAAATGCATAATCAAAATATTATTCTAGGAATGAATTTAAGACATATTTATCTCATAATATGAGAAAAGAGCTGCAATTATGTGTCTTAGAAAAGCTAGTTAAATGAATTAAAACATATGAGTTAGTGTGTATAAAAAGACATGAAAAAGAAACAAGTCGTTATCTCTCATTTAAGTAAAATACCAGACCATATTTCTGTAATGAAACCACACATACAACTTAATTAAAAAAAATTTATAGGCTGAGTGCTGATGGCTCATGCCTTTAATCCTAGCTACTCTGGAGGCTGAGATCTAAGGGTTGCAATTCAAAGCCAGCCTGGGCAGTAAAGTCTGTGAGACTCTTATCTCTGATTGACTACAAACTGGATCTGGGACTTGAAGTGTAGCTGCAGGCTTTAACACAAAAGTTTAGGGACAGTGTCAAGGCCCTGAGTTGAAGAACAGCACACACAAAAAAGTCTCAGTGTCAGTGTGGGAGCACGCACATTCATACACACACATGGACAGGCAGACACAGACACAGACAGACAGACACACACACACACACAGCCTTCTTTTACTTTAGTTTTACAGATATTTCAATCTTTGTTTTCAGAAATCAAAAATGATTCCATTTAGCTGGGCACTGGTGGTTCATGCTTGTAATCCTAGATACTCAGGGATGAGATCTGAGGATCATGGTTCAAAGCCAGCCTAGGCAGGAAAGTCTGTGAGATTCATCTCCAATAAACCACTAGAAAACTGGAAGTGGCACTGTGGCTCAAGTGGTAGAGCACTAGCCTTTAGCTGAAGAGCTAAGGGACAGCACCCAGGACCAGAGTTCAAGCCAAAAAAAAAAAAAAGATTCCATTTGTAAACTTTAAACAAAATATGCTATGTCTTTGAACACTAAATTCTAATGAAATTTTACTGTATTCACAGCACCCATCATAAATATAGCATACTTCTCTGTTTACTTAGAACTTTTCCAGTAACTTTTATAACTGGCATAAATATATGTAAAGTACTAGATATATAAAACAAAAAACTTCATTATATTGGAAACATCAGATTGTATTTTATTATTTTCACAGGTGATAGGTAAATTACCTTACTGGACCAACATACTAGAAATTATGAATTATTCATTTAATATGTAGTTATATTATACATTTGATTTTGGTGACATTCTTACCTGAAAAAGGCTGAAGTAGACTGTTTAAATATGGAACTTTCATCTTCCTTTTTAAACTCAGTAAAAATGGAATCAAAAAACATATTAACTTTAGATAGCCTATCCCTCTTCTGATTTCTTTCTTCTTCTCAAAGTGTTTTTGAATAACCTTTTTTTGAAGATACAACCTTTGCTGTAGTCTTTGGTAGGTACAAATATCAAGATAATCCTGAGTATATTTTATAGCATTAGTAAGCCAGTACGCTGTTTCAAATATGAAGACATTTTCATGCTGTTGAACTTGTGTGGTACTGAATGTCATCTTTAGCATAATATGCTCAGCGTATTTCATAAATACAGCCTTTTCTTCAGGGCTATTGGGATCATATGTTGGATCTTCATTCATGTCTTCATCATAGATTCCACTAAAGTCTGGATCCTTTGTAATATCAACCAAACCTTCATAGAGAAAAATCATAGCATCCAGGGAAAGGCACAGGTTCAGTTAGTAGTATAGAAAACAAACCAACACCTCTATGTTTCTAATCCTGAGATTCAAAATGTTCAGTGGTATGAAGACTAGAGATAGCACTTTCCTCTGCTGGATATAGCTACTT
This sequence comes from Dipodomys ordii, assembly GCF_000151885.1. NCBI lineage: Eukaryota > Metazoa > Chordata > Mammalia > Rodentia > Heteromyidae > Dipodomys > Dipodomys ordii. The sequence goes on along the minus strand of NW_012267221.1, from coordinate 36,257,847 downwards.
AATTGTAGTCTTTGTATCTATGTATCATCCTGAATGGACACATTTTCCACTGAAATTTTTTTTAAAGTTCTTGAAAGGTTGGAAATAATTATAACACGTGGTATACTTTTTTCTTAAAAAATGGTACAACAGATGTCTTATTTTTACCATGGATGTCAAAATTGGACAAACAAACATCATTGGATCATTTTTTAAAAAGAAAGTTCAAAACTTCGATGTACACGAAACTTTAGGAGGCCTACATTTGTCATGATACCTTATAACATGAAAGTGTCTGTGATGCTTTTTCTGAAGGACTGCTCCTCTCTTAACAATTATTAAATCCGGGCTGGGAAGGTGGCTCAGTGGTAGAGCACTTGCCTTGTATGCATGAGGCCCTGGGTTTGATTCCTCAGCACCGCATAAGAAAAAAGAAAAAAGCTGGAAGTGGCGTTGTGACTCAAGTGGTAGAGTGCTAGCCTTGAGCTGAAGAGCTGAGGGACAGTGCCCAGGCCCAGAGTTCAGGCCCCACAACCGGACTCAAAAAAGAAAAAAAAAAACAACAACAAACAAAAATAGTTATTAAATCCCCCTCTTGAGCTAGAATTATAGGTTCCTAGTTCAATGAATATTTTTAAATTAATGTTTTAAATAGGTGTGCTTTATAAATTATGTTTTTTGTTTTACAATGAATTATAAAGGAAACAATAAGGCAACAACTATATGAAATTACATTACCATATTAATTATATTTGATGCTCTAATGATGATACTTATTCTATGTTTTGTTGAGAAGAGAAAACAAATGAGCTTTTCACATTTTTTTTTTTTTGCCAGTCATGGTACCTGAACTCTGGGTCTGGGCACTGCCCCACAGCTCTTCAGCTCAAGGCTAGAGCTCTACCACTTGAGCCACAGCACAATTCCGGCTTTTTTTGCTTATGTGGTGCTGAGGAATCGAATCCAGGGCCTCACGCATGCAAGGCAAGCACTCTACCACTGAGCCACCTTCCCAGCCCTCAAGGTATTTTTTTTCTAGTAACTAGCTCTACACTGACAAATAAAGGGATTTTTTCTCTAAATATTTTTCTCCTCAATTATATGTCCAATACAGATAAAAGTAATTATTTCCAACTAATTTACCAATAAAATCTTCAATAACAACATATAGCTAACAGAAACCTGGCTAACTAGGAAAAGTATTTTTCATTTCTTGTGTCAATTAATAAACAGTATTAACACTATATAAAATGGGCTAAAGAGTGAAAATATATTTTTGAATGTCTAACACATTATATATAACCAATTAATATGTCATCATACAAATCAATGGCTTTGTTCTCAGAATTGCCAAGAATGTAACCATCTGAGTGATATTTAATTTCTGAAGAATTGGAGAACATCCATTCTCAGTTTGTTAAAACCTATCATGTAACTCTCTCCTCTAATCAAATGAAATTCCAACACAGATTTATAAAAAAGTGAGATTTATTTTTTAAACTGTGCCCCAAACTATGGAATCCAATTTAGAAAATTATTGGATGTATGAGATCAGTGAAAGCATTGGGCAGTATACAGGGCACAAATGTCTCATTTCACACCCCATTCTCTACTGTCCACTGAGCTTGCTATAAAGGTACCATGGGACATTTTTTTTTTTTGTTGGTAATGGGGCTTGAACTCTGGGCCTGGCCTCAGCTCTTCGGCTCAAGGCAAGAGCTCTACCACTTAAGCCACAGTGCCACTTCTGGCCTTTTCTGCTTATATGGTGCTTAGGAATCAAACTCAGGGTCTCATGCATGGGAGACAAGCACTCTACCACTGAGCCACATTCCCAGCCCCTTCTCCAACATCTTATTGCCTGTTTTCTTACAACATAAGCACCAAGAATTAGGTACTTTCAAGAAGGGTGGGGGCCAAAGGGAGAGGTGTAGAGGACTGAATGGATGAAGAGAGGGAAAATGAAGTCAAGAATTTATTGTATATACCACAAAGTTAAGAAAAGTAAGGGAAGGGATGGGTCAAAGGAGGGGTGAAGTGTTGAAGAGGTGAATTGATCAGAAGCCTTGTATTCATAACCTGCTTTGCTAAATGGCACTTCCCTTGTACAACTTATTAAAGATAATAAAAAAATTAAGAAATGAAAATTCTTTAGAAATGATGGCAATATTTAGAAATTTATAATAAGAAATGATAGCTATATAAACTGCAGGTAAATTGCCTTTAAATATTAAAGTGACTTGTAATGAAAATAATTAAAAAGTGTTTAAGTTCTCTTACCTGCTGAACTAAATTCTGAAAAAACATCTTTAGTTGTTTGAGGCTTCCCATCTGGATCAATGTCCATAATGGTGCGCCACAATTCAGAGAATCTGGTTCTTTTCTCTTTGGGCATGTATATTCCATGCCACAGTGCTTTCAGCATATAGTCAATATGGATTAGAATCTGGCCAATTCTAGTATCATAATAGGCAGGAGGCAAATGACAAGAAGAACTCTGATCATAATTAGCTTCTAAACTGATGGAAGGTATTTGATTTAAGCAATAAATCCCAACAGCCAACTCTCTTATGATCTGATGGACTTCTCTATAGTCTAAGAGGGCAGAAGGATCCACAGGAGTCAGTAGAATTGCAGTAGAGAAGCCTACTGTATTCATTTGACTCATGAGTCCACAAGGGCTGTCTATTTGGAAGCGAACATCCTCTTTGGAAGATAACCAACTAACTAGTGCCGTAGCTAGTAATTCTTGTACTTCACTCCGATCATATTTTTCAAATAAAGCAGAAGCATTTCTCTGTATTGCTAAATTTTCCAGATAAGTTTCTTCATCTTGAACTTGATCAAGTCTAGGTACTCCTTTTTTGGGCAACCTTATCATTTCTGATTAAACCTAGTTCCTTGGTGAAGTTTCTGCAACAAATAAAAGTGAAAAGACAAATAATAAAATTTACTGTGGTAAAGAATCTTGATTTCCCTAGGAATAGATATCTCTCTAAAGTTCATCTTTTCATAGTCAACCTTCTTTTTTCAATTTTTAAAATAATTATATCATGAAAAAGCAGAAATCTGAATTGAACTAAAATTGTAAAACCTTTAGTATCCATCATGTTCTGCTTTTCCAATATAAGAAAATATTGAAAAGTATAATCATTTGCTGAATAAAAATAGTTTTGGAACTTTACAATTTAGGCAGGGGCTGGGAAGGGAAGGAATGTAGTTGTGGATATGGGAAGAAAGGTATGGTAGGGGAAAATCAAAGGAGGAGGCAACAATCCTTGATAAGAAATGTACTCATGACCTTGCTCATGTGATTGTAACCCTTCTGTACAGTATTTTCACAACAAAAAACTTATTTTAAAAAATAGTTCTGACAAAACCAGATTTATTTTATGGGTGGTTCTATAGATTATATTGCCTCATGAGATGGTAGACATGTTTGTCTCAGAATGTGTCAAGTGTTAAGAAACTCATGAGAATGTCAGGAAAAAGGCTGAGTTTATATATAGAAAGGTACTACTAAACATTTACTGTTCTATTTTTTTGTTTAGTTTTGTATATATCTTGTTTTTTTTTAATTTTATTTTATTTTATTTGTGAACATACTGTACAGAGGGGTTACAATTGCATGGGCAGGATAATGCGTACATTTCTTACCAAGCATTGCAGCCTCCTCCTTTGTTTACCCTTCCCATCCCTTCCCAGCCTCCCCCCTCCCCCCCATCCCAATCCTTCTCCTTCCCCCCTCCCCCCCCCCCCCCCCCCCCCGCACCAATGTTGTAAAGCTCGTTTTGGACATGACAACTTGTACTTCTCATTGTTGCATCAGATCCACCTGTATCCTTAAACAACTGGTTTTTCCCCATCTCCTCCACAAGTTATACTGACATCAAATATAGTGAAAGCAGGGGTTATACTGTGGGGGAGGGACATACAAAGCAACAAAGAGATAATCTTATAAATGTGTTAGAAACACATGCATGAAAGAAAAAACATTAAAATACATATCTAAGGGTTCATTTTCCTGACATCACATTATCTGACCTTTTCCGCTTGACTCGTACATATACTAGATATTGCAAATAAGGGAAACCATGGGACCTATGTTTCTTTGGGCCTGGCTTACTTCACTTAATATAATTTTTTCCAAGTCTTTCCATTTCCTAACAAATGGGGCAATGTCATTCTTTCTGATGGAGGCTATATCTTGTTTTTTTGAAGTTAACAGAATGAAGACTTGGGTTAAGAGGCATGGCTGTAGTGATGTGTCTGCTGTCTAGCAAGCACAAGGTGCTGAGTTCAATTCCCAGTACTGCCAACAGAAAGAGGCAGAGACAGAAAGATGAAGGATGAAGTGGAGAAGGACCTGCTTTAAAAAAAATGAAAATACTACTGATGCCAGGCGCTGGTGGTTCCCGCCTGTAATCCGAGCTACTCAGGAGGCTGAGATCTGAGGATGGTGGTTCAAAGCCAGCCCGGGCAGGGAAGTCTGTGAAACTCTTATCTCCAGTAAAACACCAGAAAACCAGAAGTGGCACTGTAGCTCAAGTGGTAGAGCGCTTGCCTTGAGCTGAAGAGCTGAGGGACAGCGCTCAGGCCCAGAGTTCAAGCCCCACGACCACCAAAAAAAAAAAAAAAAAAAACTACTGAACCTTCAGTTTGTTTTCTTTTCTTAAAAAAATTTTCCCTATTGCTAAGAAGCCAACCCAGATTCTCAACAAGCACTATATGACTGAGCTAAATGCCCAGCCCAGCCCTCAGGTTCTGTGGACCCAAATATTTTTAAAATATTTAAAAAAATATATAAAATTTCTACTTATTTCATTAAATTGGCCTCCATCATACAGCGATTCTCAAAATTTAGCCTGTATCAATTCACTTGAGACTTGTTAAGACACACACTGTTGGATGCCACTGGAGTTTCTGCCACTGTTAACTGGCCTGGGGTCAGAGAACTTTTATAAAGAAGATGCAGAGGCTGCTGGTCTGGGCATTGGATACTAGATAGGTGGTATTTTTCCCACTTTATAGACTTTAGGCTGACAGACTTTAGACTGACAGACTACAGGACATGTCTGAGGTTAAACAACTTTCAGATTCAGAACCTGGTGTCTAAATTCAAGCTTAACACCCATGGCTACAACCAGGTGGCATCTGCTATGGACATGGGAAAGGACAAGGAAATGAGAGAAGCCTACTTTACAAAGAAGTCATATTCTTCATGGTCCCGAGTATCCTCAGAAGCTTGAGGTGGTACTGTCCAAGTACATCTTCTTTCTGGACCTTGACACTTGGTCAAGCCCTCCACAGAGAGAGGGAGATTCTGCAGAAGATTCTGAATGGCTTTCCTGGGTCTGCTTGCCCTCTGAAAACTGTCTGCCTGGTCTTGGACACCTGTTGCTCCTCTGAAGCAGGTCAAAGCCCTTGGTTCTCTTGCCCTTTGGTTGGGCTTGCACACACTGGAGATGAGGCCAGAGGAACATCTATATAGCTGTGGTCTCACTTAATACACAAATGGCCTCATGGTCATTTGTTAGTGCTTACATTTCTGCCATATTGATGAGACCCCCTAAGCTCTAGAACTCAATCCAGCATCATGCTGAGGCCTTGTTTCTGTTAAAATAAAAAGAATGGCAGAAGTGAGAGACAGGCTTTGAGGGAATTCCAAATTGGAATCCTTTGTTCATCATCTGTCCAATGAACATTTATGGAATACCAATTATGAGCCAGGTACTGTGCTAGAAGCTTGAGATGCTAGAACAGAAAAACAAACACAAACCTTGAGATTATAGTTAAGCAGATAACCAAACATGTATATTTGTTAATAAGTGGAAGCTCTAATGGGTTCCTAAGAAAGCAACTATTCAATCATTTCTTTTTTTGTACTGGTAATTGAGTTCTGAGCTTAGAGCTTGCTAGACAAGTACTCTATCACTTCAGCCATGGCCTCAGTCCTGAGTTTTTAAACTGAGCCTGGTAGAGGAAAAACAGCTATCTAAGCAAAGAATTGAAGTAGCTCTTGAGGGTTAGGGCCCACTAGCAGGTAAGGATGAAGTGACAGTAAAGTTACGTATCTTGATTAACAGAACAAAACTAAATAGAGAACAGGAGGTGTGGGTACCAAACTAAAGCTCACGAGGGATAGGTCCCTTATCCTTAAATATTGGTCTAAGATGGTGGTAGCCAGCTAACGGCTAGGATAGTTGCAACTGGAAATGGTAAGGGTACTCTGGGTCAATTTCAGAAATTAGGAAGCTTATTAGGAAAAGATTAAATGAAAAGGTATCCAAAGGGAAGATGCCAAGATGACTCTTCAGTTTCTGTAAGGAGCCACAAGAACAAGATTCTGAGTTGTGACCACAATTCTCCTTGAAGTAACCTAAGAAACAAATAGAGGTCAGGTATACCTTTTAGATATCTAGGTATGGACCAAGAATAAAAGCTAGGGTGAAATAAATATGGGCAGATTTATAGTAATGAAATCTAAGAGAATGGCTACTTATCAAGAGAGCATAAAGTTGGGAACCCAACATGGAGACTTTTGAAAGTTACATTTAATGGTCAGGAAGAGAGAGGGTAGAGTCAGCAGAGAAGACACTGAGAGCCAGGAAGGGAAGAGGAAAACTAGTCAGAAGCCAAGAGAATGGTTTAAAAAAATAACACAATAATCACCTTTGTTGGATTTTGCTGCCAGGTCAGAGATGAGAAATTAGAACTTCCACTGAATTTAGCAACATGGAGGGTCTTGGGGAGTAGACCTGACATGGAAGAATATGTGAAGATTTGTGAAATTAAGTATTTACAAGTTGTTTTGTTAATAGTTTCTGATGTGCTAAGGCAAACTTACTAAGACAAAAATACTACGTATTGCTCAGGAATATGAACTGTAAATTGTTTAGCTTTTCAAAACCTGTTCTACAAACAAGGCCTGTCTAAACCAAGGTACCCAATGATAACAGAAAATTGAGTTTTTGAGTGTAACTACCATAATGAGAGTTAGTGTGGGAAAAGCAGTTTCTCTACTTTCCCACAAGACTTCTGACACCAGATGTACATTCAATTCTGCAACTTAGACTATCACTCAGGTGTTCAATAACTTAATTCAATTTTAATTCTGATTCTACCTACCCACTGTAAGATCCCACAAATTATGGATTTAGTCCCACAAGACAGCCTCTACTTCTGTCAATTACAAGTTGTAGCTTCTAACAAACAAGCTACACATTGCGGGGAGGGGGCTCCAAAAGCCTTCTTCAGTTTTGATAATTTTCTAGAAAGGCTTACAGAACTCAAGGAAATATATTTGCTGGCTTGTTATAAATTGATGTGGGGCCTGAACTCTGGGCGCTGTCCCTCAGCTCTTCAGCTCAAGGATAGCACTCTACCACTTGAGCCACAGCGCCACTTCCAGCTTTTTTTCTTTTGCTTATGTGATGCTGAGGAACTGAACCCAGGGCCTCATGCACGCAAGGCAAGCGCTCTACCACTGAGCCACCTTCCCAGCCCCAACAATCTTAATTTTTAAAAAATGACTTTCTATTAAATATAAGCCAGGAGAAGGCGATGCATAGGACAATGTACTTTAGGGTGGAATGGCAGACAGCTTCTATGTCTACTGTGTATGCTGCCTCCTAGAACCTCCATGTTACAAAACCCAGAAACTCACGAAAGCTTCTTTCAAAAGTTTTTAATACAGATTAGTCTCCAGCCCAAAGTACTTTACGTCCTAGAAACAGATTCCAACTCTTTATATAAACACATGGTCTTTTACATCCTATGCTGTGTAGGATTAATGCTCCAGAAGTAGCTTCAGTATGGCTTAAAAGGGATTATCTTAAGTAGCAGGATACTGCCATCACATTTTATAATAATAAGACAGTATTTTACTTTTATTTCAATAATGTGAGATCATATTATTTAATATCCTTTCAAAAGAAAGGCTTTCTAAGAAATATGGAGCCTTCCACATTTATCAGATGCTTTTTCATTATTTTTTTCCATTTTTGCAATTCTGGATCCAAACTGCATGGCCCGCTTTGGCAGAACAGCGGAAGCTGTAAGACCAAGTTCCACAGCTGCTAGACGTAGAAGTAGTTTTTCACCAATTCCACGGGGTAAAGTCAAATTTGCCTTTTCCCAAATTGGTAGGGCATTTAGGAAGGAGACAACATTTTCATCCAGAAAAGGAAATCTGTAAAATAAATAGATATGTAGTCACTATATAAATATTAAATCTGTTTATGCTTATTTACATACTTTATGGCCACAATTGAATCACATGAAAAAAGTTCTTTGTAACATAGAAAGGTTAATACATATGCTGCAAAACAAATTAAGTCTCAATAAGTAAATCAAGAAACAATTTCAAATTGTTTTCCAAGGTATCTTGGGAACAAGTATGATCTTAATTAATCTAACTGCATCAAATCCTTATCAGGTCCAAAAAACTGAACATTAAAACAGTTTAGCAAAGTCTATAATCATGAACTTACTAAACACTAACTTACAGTATTAAAATTGTTCAAGCCCCACGAACAACAAAAAAAAATTATTTAATTACACATAAAAATGGGGAGGGGGCAGTACTAGAGTTTGAACTCAGAACCTCTCGTACATACCATTGAGCCATGCCTCCAGCCCAGTCTTTCCATGGTTAATTTTAGGATAGAGTCTGCTTCCCGCTTTGAGTGCCCTTATGTGATAATCCACCTAATTTTAAGCTACCATCAGCACTGAGTTCATAGGTAAAAGCCATTGTGCCTTGCACCCCACCCCCTCCATGGATATGTATGGTCTTATTGATTCTTCTGTTTGGATTGGCCTGGAACCATAATCTTCCCAATCGCAGCCTAGTTTGGGATGACAAGCATATACCACTGTGACCAGCTATCAGTTGAGGAGTCATATAAACTCTTCTGCTGAGATGGGCCTCAAATCACAATCTTCCCATTTTCACTTTCTCAAGTAGCTAGGATTATAGGCATGAGCTACTGATACCTGGCTGTTTTTACATTTAAATTGTCCAATCAGTAACAAATTGATATGCTAAAACAAAATAGTCTTAATTTTTAAAAAATGACTTTCTATCAAATATTTTCATCTTTTAATTTTCTCCACAAAATTCTAGGTCTTCTATTTTTTTTCCTTTTTACAATATTCTTACCATTCCTTCTCCCATTCCTATAGATTTTAGCTCAAGTAGAAAAGCTGAGAATGATAAAGGCATTTGTTACCAAAGATATCGTATAAAAATAAACTGCAAAGGCAAACAGACTAATCCAAATAAGTAACTGTTTCTATGGATGCCAAGATATAAGAATACTTTACTTAGATCTAACTACTGTAAGTGTGTTTGTTATATCACAATTCTGTATTAGCTGTTTTAAAACTCTTCATATACATTTTTGTCTGAGTATAACATATTTTCATGAGGGTATTAACTGCTTTCCTTTTGACATAGCTGAAATAATAAATTCAATTTCTTTCATTTTCCCTATCCTTTCTTTTTTCAATATTTCAAAGAGAAAAGAATATATAGATTAGTAAAATATTAGTTACATATTTACCGTGAAATCTCAAAAATTATAATAGAAGAGCCAAGTATGGTGTGGTATACTATATGCCTGTAATTTGGATGTAAAGGCAGGACAATATTGACTTTGAATTCAGTCTGGGCAAAATTATCCAGACCCTATCTCAAAAACAAATACAAATGAAAAAGACCAGGAGCATGGCTTAACAGAGTGTTTGCCTAAAATATCCCAGACAAAAAGTAAAAACAAAAATGACAATAGTACTCAAAACTTCACATGAATCAAGAGTAGCAATGTAACAACAAAAATTGTGTAACAGCAACCATGATCTAGTGGAAAGGACAAAGGTCTGAACTAGGACAAGAATGACTTCGAGAGATGGAGGGAATTAAGGGTATTATGATGCTCCAACAATTGCAATGAGGTTCACCTACAATACCCTGTTGTGGCAATTGGTACTCATTTTTTTTTTTCCTGGTTGATTGTGAGGCTTGAACTCAGGGCCTGGGCACTGACCCTGAGCTCTTTTGCTCAAGGCTAGTGCTCTACTACTTTAAGCCACAGCTCCACACCCAACTTTGGAATGATTAATTGGAGATAAGTCTCATGAAGGCTTTTCTGGCTGGGGCGTCTTTGGACTGTGATCCTCAGATCTCAGCCACCTGAGTAGCTAGGATTACAGGTGTGATCCACTAGTGGCTGGCTATATTTTAAGCCATGAGTGAATCACAATTATTTTAAGACTTGGACAGAGCTCGGTTAGAATGAGTACTATTTCCTGTTTGTAAACACCTCATCTTGTGGAACATGTCTACTCTCAGATCCAGCCCCAGAAGTAGTATCTAGCTTTGTGGGTTTTTTTTTTTTTGGTGGATATTGGGTTTTGAACTCAGGATCTGGGCACCATCCCTGAGCTTTTTTGTTTTGTTTGTTTTGTTTTTTTCCCCAAGATGGTACTCTATTACTTGAGCTACACCTCTATTTTTGGCTTTTTGCTGGTTAATTGGAAATAAAATTCTCATGGATTTTCCTGCCTAGGCTGGCTTTGAACCACAATCCCAAAATCTCAGCTTCTACAGGTGTGCACCATCAATTTTATGGACCCTATAGTGTTGCCACTAAGGTACACACACATAAGAGAAAGATAGACGAAGGGAATCTAGTACTGAAACCACCAAATAAGGATAGATATAAGGCAGAAATGTCTATAGAGACAGAACCATATTCTGTAACTCTAGAGAAAGCTGTGTGACTTACAGAAACGAAATGAAATGAAACCCTTTTAAATATCATCTCGTAGATTGGTGCTGGTGGTTGTCCTGTAATCTTAGCTATTTACAAGGCTGATTTGGGAGAACTGCGAGATCAGGCAAAAAGTTCACACGACATCTTAACCAATAGCTGCACATGGTGGTGAGCACCTGTCATTTAAGCTACATGTGAGGCTACATTTCCAGGTCATCTTGGAGAAAAAAGTTCACAAGACAATATTTAAGGAAAAACAACAAAAATCTTATATGTGGTAGTGCACCGCTGTCATCCAGGTATGGCAGAAATTGTAAAACAGAAGCAAAAGCTACACCGTATCTTAAAACTAACCAGAGCAAAAATGGCTGGAGGTGTGTCTTAAGCTGGAGAGTGCCTGACAAGAAAATACAAAGCCTTTAGTTCTAACCCCAGTATAAAATTTTCTCTTGGAATTACATTATTTCAGTTTTGCAGTCTTTTTTCATCTTGAGCACAATTATGCTATTGTATCACCTTGGAACATTACTAAGACACTTCTTTAAGAATGAGCTTTGAGTAACAACTGCTCCACTTGTTATCTCAGCTTTGCTACTGGGTGATTAGAAAGACAATATATTGTTTTTATTCCCATTATTTACATGAATAATCCTCAAAGTGGGACAACAAACAAACAATAACTTTGAAGTCTTTTATACTCTTTGGGCCAAATGAAGGTGGCTCATACTGAGCCAAGTGCTGGTGGCTCACCACCAGTAACTCTAACTATTCAGCAGACTGAGAAATGAGGATCACAGTTCAAAGCCAGCCCAGGCAGGAAAGTCCAAGGGACTCTCATGCCCAATAAACTACTCAGAAAAAGCCAGAAATGGTGTTGTGGCTTAAGTGATAGAGTGCTAGCCTTGAGCACAGAAAAGCTCAGGGACAGAGCCCAGGCCCTGAGTTCAAGCCCCAGGACCAGAAAAAAAAAAAAAGTTTTTCACACTGATTTTTCTTGGTGTATGTGTAAGGTCTTCTCCTCAGATAGGTCTCAGTTTGTAACCCAAGCTGGCCTTGACCATGCTATGTAGTACAGACTGGCCTCAAACTTTTGATCCTCATGCTTCAGCCTCCCCACTGTGGAGATGAAAGGTGTGCATCATACCTAGCGGGTAATCTTCTGTTTTTACTAAAACATCTGCACCCAAGTAATCAGAATTACCTTGCTTCTTTGCCATGATCACCAATAACTCTATCATCACGACCAAGATTTCTAGAAGAAATTCGACCCAGTTCCATTGCTATTTCCTTATTCAGTCCTTCCAAACCCAGTGTCTGAAAACGAATACGATGACGAGAATAACCTGCAAGTTGTTCATCAGCACCAATTCCAGTAAGAATTACCTAGAAATGTGTTAAGTGTTAAAAAAATTCATACAAAAATGTAACTATACAACTATATGTAACTAAGTATATATAACGTGCAAAAAAAATTAAGACAAAGTGTTAAAATTATAATCCAAAGTAATTTTGGAGAAAAACACCAAGGTCAGAAATCAGTAAAACATGCTGTTTTTTTAAGGAGTCACAGATACATTGTAATTTAAATGCAGCTAAAACAGGCTATATTTCTAATTTTATATTTTAAAAGATTTTGGTCAAAATTAGGCCTTGGAGTTTTTTTTTTCTTTTTGCTTATGTGGTGCTGGGGAATCGAACCCAGGGCCTCATGCATGCAAGGCAAGCGCTCTACCACTGAGCCACCTTCCCAGTCCGCCTTGGAATTTCTTTTGAGCAGAAAACTATACCTTTGCACTACTCTGATAGGATTTCACGTCATCCTGTGTCACTAGCCAACCAATTCCTCTAGAAGCAAACCAGACTGCACAGCCAATGCTATCATCCAAAACTGTACCCAAAGGCTGAACTAAGTGACATATTTGAGTTCTTCTCAGTTTCTGTAGTTCTTCCAGAGAAACATTAATTTCAATAAAATTCCAAATTCGAGAAGGATTAACAGTCTGTAGTTCCTTTAGTCCAGCTCTTCCTGTAATCCTATCTGGTACATTGTAAGAACTATCATCATTGTTAGAGACTCCTTCAGAGAGTACTTCACAGAGATATTTGGTTTTACTCCTTTCTTCCTGAAAACTAGTTGGTTTGTTCTTTTCCTTAGTCATAAAAGCCACATTGAGGAGATCAATTGGCTCATCTATAGGAATATGACGATCAGCAAGGGTTGCAATCACCATGGAATCAATGCCTCCAGAAAACAGTATAGCAACATTTGCTTTCCTATTACTAGTTTGCAGAACTTCTTTTGGTGCCAGATTTTTGTCTCTGGCTAAATACAAGACACGTCTTTTGACTGCAATACTCAAGACATCAATGAATTGTTGAACTACTTTTTTCATGTGTTGATCTGTAAGAAAGACCTTAAATGTATCTCTTGTAGGTGAAATGCTGGAATTGTTCTTGCACTGCATTTCCACTTCAGCTTCAGGTAACATCATATTTAAGGGGACAATGGGATTTTCAAGATAGAGTCTGGCTTCATTTGCTACCACTGATACAAATGTTGGTAACTCTGCTGAAATTTGAGTCAGGCTATTAACATATTTTTCCATAACATTCTCTTCAGAAATATATTTCCAAGGATACAATTTTAAAATCACACACCCAGAAATGGCAGTAGATTTGAGATCAATTTTGAAAATTCCAGATGCTGGAACCTCTTGCCACTGATTTGCTACTCCAGATGTTTGGGTGCCAACTGAAGAGAGGCAGAAATTCTTGCCCATATTGCTAAAATGCCAAAGTAAGCTCCGGCGACCAAAAAAGTCCCTACCAAACCATAAGTAATGACTAGAGGCTTGATAATATATAAAAGACCAAGGACCTTGGACTTCTGAGAAGAGTGACAAGATATCAGATTCATTCTCAGAAGCACAAAGTTTATTAAACATAATTTGAGTATCATTCTCTTCAGCTTCAACCTTTATTCCACTGAAGACTTCTCCATTCCACAGGAATACATTGCCTCTTTCATCTTCCATTGGCTGAACAGTCAAAATGCCTCTCAAGTGAAGGACATGACCAGAGAATAAACACTGGTAGTCAACATCAGATTTTACCAACTGTTTACCACTATTGGGTCCCCGTCGCTTAAGATTATAGAGTAAATCTTCTTTCAAATCTTTGCTAAAATGCTCAGCAGAAAAGCTTACAGAACAACAAATGCCACACATTGTTATGTGAAACGAGGGTGACTATTTCTTGATTTGGGTCTTCTCCAAGTTTTCTATTTCTTGGTATTCTTTTTTTAGTTCGTCCAAGATATCTGTGGAAAGGAGAAAGAAAAAAAATGTAAGTAAAACAAAAATTTGTGAACTTTTTCTTAGTAAATCATAGGACAATATAGTATATATATAAAATCATAGCATATGAATATATACATGTATTACTAGTTTCAATAATAATCTACAATTGACAAAGAAAATTGTTAGAGATAATTTCCATTCATTGAGTACTTACTTCTGTGCAGACACTTGGCCAAGCTCTTTACCTACAATCTTTAAATCTTACAAGATCTTAGAGTCTCAATCTATTTCACTGTCACAAAGTAGAAAATGAAATGACTTTTTCCCCCTACTTCTGTCAAACTCTTAATCACATTATTATTGCTCTCTAACAGATTCTTTTAATAGCAGACTTATCTTTGAAAGTCTGAACTTGAAAATCACTGCACTAATTTCAGATATATAAACATCCAGATACACTTCAACTGAGGTAAAACTATGAATTTCCACAGAAAGATTTTCTATCCTATTCCATATATAATACTTACTTTTTCTTTCAGAAAGCATTTCTGTTCGGTCTGCAAGAAAGAATATGTTGCTGTTTTGTTGTTGCCTATATACTTTCTGCAAAAGATAATTTAGGCTAATATCAGGATTTGATCTAAGAAGTAGCATATGTCAAAACTCTCCTACTATTCTTAATTCTTGACTCCTGGAATGTATGTCCAGAATATGTTCAGTAAATACATAGAAATAAAAAAAGATCAACCATTATTCTACCTCTCAGAAACTGCTACAAGGTAGCACCAAGGTAAAACTCATTCTTCCCTCTTCACATATTATTTTAAACAACAATAAAAAAATCTACCACCAGGTGCAGGTAGTTGATGCCTGTAAATCCTAGCTACTCAGGTGTCTGAGATTTGAAGATTATGATTCAAAGCCAGCCAGAGCAGTCAAGTCTGTGAGACTCTATAATAACCAAAAAGAAGGGAGCTCTGGCTCAAGTGGTAGAGCAGGAGCCTTGAGCAAAAAATCTCAGGGACATTGCCCAGGCCCTGAGTTCAAGCCCTAGAAACAGAATACAAACACAAAGTCTATCAACCTAAAAGCTTGTAATTTACTTTTATAGATGAGCAATGTACTGAGACTATTTTCCTTATTAATAGATTCTTTTACATTACTGCATAAACAGAGCCTACTCTAGTTTATTTGCTCTGACCTCAAAATTTTAGGCATTTTGAGAATTACCAATTCTTCACTATTGTAAACTGATTTTTTGATGAATAACTTTGTAAGTAAATTTTTATACACATTCACAATTGCTTCCTTAAGTATCAATTACTATAAATAGAAATACTAGGCCAAAATGTTAATACAACTTTGGTATCTTCACCAATTTGCCCTTTGGAAAAAAATCTCAGTAATTTTGCTTATCTTCTAACATAAATATCTAACATAAATATCTAAACTTTGTTAACCAGATAATTTAAAAAGGTTTTAATGAACCTTTTAGTTTCTTCCTGAAGTTTATTTTATATTGGTAGTCCTGGGGCTTGAACTCAGGGCTTGGGCACTGTCCCTGAACTACTTTTGCTCAAGGCTGGCATTCTACAACTTGAGCCACAGCACCACTTCCAGCTTTTTCTATTTATGTGGTACTGAGAAACTGAACCCAGAAGCATGCTATGCAAGCACCTACCAAGACACATTCCCAGTCTCTTACTGAACTTTAAAATGTAGTTTTCTCAGTAAAGCTACACATGAAGCAGAGGCACGGTTATTTATGAATATATTGATAGAAATATCATTAAATAAGCACTAAAGTTTACCTAAATTCTGGGAACAAGGTGAAAGAAATTCTTTTCGATCAATATTATGCAAATCACTTAAAGGAATAGTTTCACTTCACTTTCATTTATTTCAAAACAAAACCATCAAAATCAAGTATTAAATAGTATCATTAGAATTACAGCTACCAAATAATAAAGTACAATAAGCAACATTTGTTTCAAAGATTATGTCAATGGTAGACAGTAGGGAAAGACATCAACTGAGAGATTTAGTTACATAATAAGCAACTGAACACAAAAATGTGATTCAAGTTGTAGAGTGCCTTCCTTGGTTAAAAAAGCCAAATGACAGCTTGGAGCCCTGAGTTCTTGTCCCAGTATTGACATATAAAACAAACAAAAAAGAACCCCCAAACTAGGACGTTTCACTTTTCCAATTTAATAACCAAGGTGCTGAAATCTACTGAATTGTGACAGGCACGATCTAATTCTAATACCTTTAACAGTTTAATATAAATAACCAGGCTTCCCACATGCTTCAGAATTTCTCTAATGACTTACCCTATTCTTCTTCAGGTTAGAAAGTTCATCCACAACAATTTTTTGTTCTTTAATCTATTGAGATAAAGAAAAACTCCTGAAATCAGAAGGTTTCAAAGCTCCTTTTAGTGTTACTTTTAAATTAGAGACAGGCCTAAATGGGCAACCTAAGAATCTACCTATTTTCCAAAGACACAGACATACTGACTGACAGACACACAGACACACACACGCACACGGCTGTCAGTGACGCTGCTGGGCCTGCTTACTAGGTGGCGGGAGGGTGGGAGGGTGATGAGGTGAGGCAGGCGGTTTAAAAAGAAAAAAAAATGGTTAAAAGTAGAGCTGGCCCCAAGCCACTTGGGTCTGACCCCGGGCACGGTTCTGAGCCTCCTTCAGCGCAACTAGTTTCCCAGAGAAGGGAAAGCAGCAGGGCCGAGAGGGGGTGCGGCCCGGCTCCACACGCCAGGCCCCGGCTTTCGGCCTTCCGGTGGCTTTTCCCACTCACCCTGCTGCTAAGATCCTCCTTCTGGGCGGTGGAGCGATCGCTGGAGACGAGCGCAGCGCCGTCGTCGCGGGCCGCCCCGCCGCCGGGCATCTCCACACCGAGCAAAATCAAGACCGACGGCGCACAGTGAGGACGTAACCGATCCGGCTCCCCGCGCGCGTCCTCCGCAAGGCTCCCCCACTCCGCCCCCTTCCCAAGAGTCCGCGAGCCTACTTGACGCCTGCGCAGACCGGCTCTGGCCGCCGCAATGCTACTGCACATGCGTACTGCTGCTCAGGGCAGGAGAGCTCGGTAGTTGTGGTGGCGGGATCTGAGAGGCGTCCTCTGGCGGAGCGGATGTAGAAGTTCTTGGGGTTTTTCTCAAGGCCTAACAGCCAAGTAAACGACGATGTTATGAGCGCGTCGTAGGGGTAAATGTGGGGAATAGTAGCAAAGTACCCCATATTTATTATCTGGGCAAAGTCGGAAACTACGTGTCCACGATGAAAAATAGACGTAAATGCGGACCCCAGCCGCGTGGAAAGTGTTGAAGCACATACCCCATGCAGTAGGGGCAATTTCTGTGAATTTAAGAAGTCCTGAACTTTGGAAGTACCCAAAAGAGATTACTGGAAAGCCAGGTGCTGGTTTTGGTTTGTCCTGGAATGACGAGGCTACTTCACCACGCAGTCTAGGGGGGTTAGATGTAGAGAGAGAGGACGAAGGTAGGTTTGTGGACTTACCGTATAGAGATGCCTGCAACTTCTATGGGGTAGACTCTACATTTACACTTGGTAATTTATTCTGTAAAGCATTAATCAGTTCTGCGTCTAACATCACCGTCTTAACAATTCCTTATTAAAATACTGCTTAACTATTTTGTTTTTGTGTTTAACTTGGTGACCTGGAGTTTGAACTCAGGGTTTCACACTTGCTATGTTGGAGCTCTACCGCCTGAGCCATTCCCCCAGCCCTTTTTGCTCTGGGATCTGATGATCTCAGTCCGAAGCCAGACCAAGTAGAAAAGTCCACAAGACTCTTTGCTCCAATTAAACATCAAAAAGCTGCAAGCGGAGCTGTGGCTTGAGTAGTAGAACACTAACCTTGAGCACAAAATCTCAAAGACGGTGCCCAGGTCCTGAGTTCAAGCCCCAGGACCTAAACACACACACACACACACACACACACACACACACACACACACACACACACACACACAAAATAATAGCTCTTTGAGATCCAGTTAATCTCTATAGACATGGTTGAAACCTGTAAGATCTTTCTTTCCCAGTCTTGTAGCCAGAAAACACAGTTCTCAAAAATTTAGTGTACAGTTGAAATACCCAGCTATATACCCAAGTTCCATTACCAGAAGTTATAGATTTTCAAGAAGCCTGTGTTTTGGAGATTATTCTGGAAGTGGAGAAGAGGCATATGGTCATTGGATTACATTTTGAAAAATATACCACTCCCATTTGCTTCCAAGCATTAGCTTTTCATTTTAGTAGGCATTTGGTGTCCCCTCTTAAAACTTTCAAACACATACAAAAACAGAAAGAGGATAATGAATATCTATGTTCTTAGCTCAGCTTCAATAATTACCAATTATTGGATTATTTCATAGATATCTCCACCTAGTTTTCCTCTCCCTCAATCCTCAAAATTTACCCAAGCACCTCATTGTGTCTTTAAAAATTAATTATGCATTTAAAAAATAAGGAATTTTTATAAAATACAATAATGTTATGTTATTTAACATAAATATATAGTGACACAATAATTAAAATTATAACTATAATAATTATGCTAAAATTATAATGTATTAATATGTCAAAATTATATTCCATATTTTCTTGGTTATCTCAGATTATTTTACGTGGTACTTAACTCTTTAAATAGGTAGGGCTTCTCCATCCCTAATACCTTCTTTAATTTCTTATTTCACTTTCATAATGTATTTACTAAGTAACAAGATTATTTTACAGAATTTAAGAATGCCTTCTATATTTCTTTAAAATAGTTAAAATTTAGAGGTTTAGATTCAGAATTGACTTTCCTTTTTAATTAAAAGAAAAGCTTTGGGAATTTTTTTTCTTTTTCTTTTTTTCTCTTTTTTTTTTTTTTTTTGGTTGTGGGCCCTGAACTCTGGGCCTGTGTTCTGTCCCTCAACTCTTCAGCTCAAGGCTAGCGCTCTACCACTTGAGCCAGAGTGCCACTTCCAGCTTTTTCTGCTGGAAAGCCCAGGACCTCAAGCATGCAAGGCAAGCACTTTACCACTGAGCCACCTTCCCAGCCCTGGGAAAATTTTTGAGAATGGTTTTAAAGCATATTTGTAGAAGTCAAAGTGGTTGGGTTTTTGGTTTTTGTTTTTTTTTTGGGGGGGGTTGGTCATTTTGTTTTTGCTTGCTTCTTTTCTACAGTACTATGGATTAGAGCTTATGCTCTTGTATTTGATAGGCCGGTACTCTACCACTTGAGTACCTCTGGTCCTTTTTAGCTAGGATTATAGGTGTGTACCGCCATTTTGACCAAAACTTATCTTTTATATTAACAATAGCATTTAACAAATTTTTATTAAAAATTTCACGTTGTGTGTGTGTGTGTGTGTGTGTGTGTGTGTGTGTGTGTGTGTGTGTGTGTGTGTGTGCTGGTCCTGGATTGCCCCTGAGCTTTTGTGCTCAAAGCTAGTGTTTTACCATTTGAGCTACAGCCTCACTTCTGGCTTTTTGGTGCTTGCTCAGAGCTAAGAGTCTCATGGACTTTTCTGCCCATGTTAGCTTCAAACTGCAGTCCTCATATCTCTGCTCTCTGAGTAGCAAGGATCACAGGGGTGAACCACCAACACACAGCTGAAAATGTTCACATTTTAGTTATGAAATATGCTCATCTATTAATTAACAGAAACTTTAACTGCTTTTTTCACATGGATCAAATATGTGGCTTAGAATTTTAGAATTAAGGGACCTTAGCACTTTCATAATTATGGTCAACTTAAATTACAAATAGAAGAAAATATGATGAAAGTACTTGCGTTTTTATTTAGAACTCAAGCAAAGTTCATATGATATTAAAATTATAAAATTTAATCCTTCCGGGCTGGGAAGTTGGCTCAGTGGTAGAGTGCTTGCCTCCCATGCATGAGGCCCTGGGTTTGATTCCTCAGCACCACATAAGCAGAAAAAAGCTGGAAGTGGTGCTGTGGTTCAAGTGGTAGAGCACTAGCTTTGAGCTGAAGAGCTGAGGGATAGCACCAGGCCCAGAGTTCAGCCCCCACAACCGAAATCCTTCCAGTAACTACTACCTAGCAAAATACCTATTGAATACCTATTATTAGGTATTCAAATACTTGTTGAATTTCACTAAAACCAGTTTTTCAGCCATTGAAAACCATTTCATAGCCAGGAACTGGTGGCCCACACCTGTAATCCTAGTTACTCAGTAGATTGAAATCTGAGGATTGCAGTTTGAAGACAGCCTGGGAAGAAGTCTGTGAGAATCTCCAATTAACTACTACAAAGCCAGAAATCAAGCTGTGGTTCAAGCGGTAGGGTATTAACCTTGAGTAAAAGAGCTCAGTGACAGTGCCAGGTGCTGAGTTCAAGCCCCAGGACCAGCACACACAGACACAGACACACTTTATAATTTTGGCCATGGATTCTATGAGAAAATGCCAATGAGCAAGTGAATAGTCCTAGAACCTGGTAGAACTTCTGAACTAATAAGCTACATGACTTTGGACAGACCATTGCATTTTGGAGCAGTACTTATCTATGACAGTATATTCTTAATATCCTCCAAGAATGATCCACTTTTTTTGTAGGTGAATTCTGTTCTTTATCAATACTAGATGAACTTAGGAATTTTCAAAGGTCTGAAATGTAACCTAACCAAACTTTATAACATTATACCATTTGTCAGAAACATCCTATCCTGTTCTGTAGATTCATAAGAAATTAAAAAATGTGACTTACATATTTAAAATTTCTTACCTTACTCATGTAACTGTAACCCCTTTGCACACTATCTTTACAATAAAAATATATATTAATTTTTTTCAGTAGCTACATTGCAGAGTAAGCAGAATGACATAAAATTAGTTTAAAAAATGTTTTATTGATCCCAACATACTATTTCACCATGTAATCAATATAAGAATCATGAGATATTTTCACATTTTAAATTCTATCTTCAAAATTTGCTATGTATTTTACACTTATGGCACACCTCAATTCAGACTTACTGTATTTCAAAGGCCTATTACCATATAGGCTAGCAGACAACTACTAAGTCAATCAGTTCTAGGCCTGCTGACCCAGTAAACTAATAAAATGGAGGTCTGTCATTCTTGTATAAAATCTAACATTGTAGTCAAATAACTTTAAGTTGTTTTTCACATCAGTAGAATTGAAATTTTTCTTTTTTGATTTGTAAAATGAGTACATTGGATAAGATGATTAATACAAAATAATCCATTTCTAGTGTTAACAGTATAGTTTTGTTTTGTTTTTTTTTTGGGTCCGGTAGTGGGGCCTGAACTCTGGGCCTGGGCGCTGTCCCTCAGCTCTTCAGCTCAAGGCTAGCGCTCTACCACTTGAGCCACAGCGCCACTTCCAGCTTTTTTCTTTTTGCTTATGTGGTGCTGAGGAATCGAACCCAGGGCCTCAGGCGTGCAAGGCAAGCGCTCTACCACTGAGCCACCTTCCCAGCCCAACAGTATAGTTTTGTAAGAGTGCTTTGCAAAACATACAATGTTGTATGTGGTGTTTAGGTTTTATATGTATCTACTGTCTCATTCCATCAAAGCTTCAAGGGAAAAAACTATGGAGAACAAAGGAGAAATTAAAGAAAACAGGAGAGGATAGGGACACAAGGAATGAAGAAAGGGAAGAATAAGTGGATGAAAAACTGATGGAAGAAAGAAAAAGGATGGGAGGAAAGAAGAGAAATAACAAAGGTCAAACCTCAGAAATGCCAGTCTTTATTAGGTTGATAGTTAAATTATGCTGTCACTTGAACTGTCAAACAGAGAACTGAGGTATTGAATGCAATGTTCTTTATGTTTTAAAAGAGGATTTTTTCACAAAGTACATTTTAAAAGTAAATCATGTCTCAAGAAGCCCTTAGACAGTGGACTTCTTTATGTATGACACGGACCTAATAGTAAGCTTGGGCTTTGTGATCACAGATGTGTAAACTATAAAGTTCACCTTATCATAAGAGTAACAAAGCAAAACTATGCAATTTGCTCCTTGAATTGTTTTGATCAATGACATTTAAAATATTGTGATATTCATTTGTATATTTCACGTTAAAATTTAAGTTAAATTTCTTAGTAAGTTGGTTAAAAGATACTTTTCATTGAAGTCCCTTTGTGTGTGTATGTGTGTGTGTGTGTGTGTGTGTGTTT
This sequence comes from Dipodomys ordii, assembly GCF_000151885.1. Lineage (NCBI taxonomy): Eukaryota > Metazoa > Chordata > Mammalia > Rodentia > Heteromyidae > Dipodomys > Dipodomys ordii. Next base: position 36,235,585 of record NW_012267221.1, on the reverse strand, counting down.
TAGAACAAAGTGGGTTGAATTGGCAGATAAACCTCTAAAGGAGAGGACAAACATGGGACATACCTACCATGATCTATAATAAGAATTTCCAGTGCAGTGTTCATGTCCTCTGAACTAAAATTCTAGCCTTGTACATACATAATTGTATGTATTGGGATGTATGCCACTGTGAATAGATAGCCACAGAGATGTCTATACTCCCAGCACATAGTAGGTAATTTCATTCATCTTCGGTGACTTCCGTGATTGATTATATTCTGAAAACTCACAATTTGTAAATTTATCCTAACTCTCTCTTTTGAGTCTCAAGCCCAAGTTTTACTCAAGATCTCTACTAGGTTAACTCACAGGTGTTACGTTTCTCATTTAAGTTTAATAAAGGATTTTATTAGAATATATTGCTTGTAAAGCAAGGATGTTTCATTTTCATGTTTCCATAAGTGTATACAATTTCCCCTGAATCAACTTACCCTCTTTGTTATTCTTCTTTCCTCTTTCTTAAAACAATTATATCAGGTTTAATTGTCCTGTTTTCAAACAAACACACACACACACACATACACAAACACACACACAATACTTAACCATATTCACCTTCTTTTGCCCTCTATATTCACCCACCCTCTTCCCACTAGTTTCCATCCCCAACAGAACATCTCATTTTCTTTAGTGTTTAACTTACATACATTTTCATGCTTAGTGTGTCCCAGGCACTGAACTTATCATTATCCCACTGAAAATGGAAGCTCTTCTTTCAGGTTTCCTTAGCAGTAAACAGCATAAGCATCAACTCAGTTAAATATGAAATGTTGATTTTTTTTATGTTTCTCATCTCTTGCCTATGGAACACAGGGTCTTCTGAGTTTACTAAAATGGATATTCTTGATTATACTGGCCTTTTCTCATCTCTGCTCCCATTATTCTACTCTTTCATTCTTTTGACTATTGGAACAGCCTGTTTTCTCTCTTCTCACTCAGGCATCTCTACACTCCAGCACCATGGGAACCTTTAAGCATGTAAGTCTTCACTGTAGCACCTTGCTTAAAACAGTCCATACTTCAGTGCTCTTGAAGTAAATGTTGAACATTCTTACTTGATCCTACATGGTTCTCACTTGTACTATTTTTTCCCTTCACTTAGAAATTCCAGGTCTTTTTGAGTTCTTTTGATTTCTCATATTCCTCAAGCTCTTTCCATCTCAGTCTCTGTTGCAATATGCTATCCATTCTGGTCCAGACACAAATTTAATTCCAATTCAATTTTTAGGTTTTATCCCAAATACCACTTGCTCCTACATGCCTTTTCTGAATAGAGTAGGTTTAACATATGCTATAGCTCCCTGTATTTCTTTGTGGTCGGTATCATGTTTGTAATATGGCCTTATGTTTATCTTTCCAAGAGGATTTGTAATATTTTGTTAATTTATTGACATATCCATAGTAATTAACACAGGAGCTGCTAGATAGAAAGCATTCAACAATAAATATTACTTGAAACATTGAAGAAATGTATAATTATGTGCCCATCTTTGTTTAATTAGTAGTTGGCTATTGCCTTTAATGTCTTTCAGCCTATAGATTTTATAACTTCATTGCATTCTCAAATATTTTTACATGTTAATGTGACTCGTAAAACAGTTGAGAATTATTGTCTTTGCCACATGAACATCAACTGTCTAAAAACATGATATTGAAAAAGTAAAAAGAGCACATTATCCATAAAATAAGTGTCTAGCATTGACATGGGAATGTGTGTGTGTGTGTGTGTGTGTGTGTGTGTGTGTGTGTGTGTGATTGTAGCATGCACGCACCTGCACGAATACAGGTTCTGTGGCTTGAACTCAGGACCTGAGCACTGTCTTTGAGCTTTCTTTTTTTTTGGGGGGGGTCCGGTTGTGAGGCCTGTACTCTGGGCCTGGGCACTGTCCCTCAGCTCTTCAGCTCAAAGCTAGTGCTCTATCACTTGAGCCACAGCACCACTTCCGGCTTTTTTCTTTTTGCTTATGTGGTGCTGAGGAAGCAAACCCAGGGCCTCAGGCATGCAAGGCAAGCGCTCTACCACTGAGCCACCTTCCCAGCCCCTGTCTTTGAGCTTTCTGCTCAAACTGAACACTTTCTTTTAGGCCACAGCTCAACTTCCAGCTTTTTGTTACTTTATTGGAAATAAAAGTCTCATGGACATTCCTGTCTGAGCTGGCTAGAAACTGTGATCCTCAGATAGCAGAAGTAGCTAGGATTACAGGTATGAGCCACCAGTTCCAGGTGACACAGGAATTTTTTAATGATATAATCATTAAATCAAAGAGTTATTTCAGAGCTGGAAGGAATCTTTACAATTACCCATTCATTTTATTTTAATCTTACTTTGAATCAAATAAAATACAATTCTTGGAGATGGTATGTTTAAAATTTCTGTAAGTAATTCTAATAAATACCCACGAAAGAAAATTACTACAGATCTGGTCTACTCTCCCTTTCAAAAGCTTGTAAGTGGCAAAATTAAAGTTGTGAGATTTTGTGTAGATAGTCCAATATAAAATAGCTACTTTGTATATTAGTGGTATAGTAGTATAATTCCCTATATTAATAGCTAGAAAATAGGAATTGGTAAGGAAGAATGCTGCTAATTCTCTAAAATAGTCTCTTTTCCCAATATACTTAAATTTACACTGGAGACTAAACCTGAATATCTTACTGGATCACTTGGTAAAATATTGGCCACTGACTTACATTAGTATGCCCTTGCTCATCTTCTCATAAGAATCACCTAGGATGAATGTTAGTTACTCTATCTCCTAGGCCTTTTTGAACATTCTAATTAGATTCCTGTAGGTTTGGAGCAAGGCCTAGGTGCTGGAATGTTTCATAGGCTTGCTAGTGATCTTATCTTTAGTTATGTTTGGGAATCATTGGATTAGATGATGTCATAATTTCCATCTTCAAAGATACCAGTACAAAAAGGCCATTAAGAGCCGACATCAGCATAGTGATTTGTGTGTACACCCAAGGAAGAAAGTCAATGCCAAAGACCATGGTGCAGAAGTAAGGCAAGGTGTGCTGATAAGAAAAAGAGACTAAGGACTTGAAAGCTAAGTGTCAGTACAGGGACCTAGTTGGAAATGAGTTGACAAAAAGCAGGTGTACTGGTGGTGCTATTTCCAAGTAGCAGTGAATATGAGGTAACCTCATATTGGATAGCACCCAAGACATAAAGATAACATCAGAGAAAGGAACATTTTTCTTTGAAGTATTCCACCTATTCTTAGCAGCAGCTGGACAATGAAGTCCATATATAAGGATGCATTGAGGACATTCTTTGGCACATTCATAAGCATTAAGGTATAGTACTAGCATGCAACTGGGCATTATAATGATGATCCATTTGAGAAACATGAGACTCCAGTAGACACCAGAGAATTTAAATTAAGATACAGGTGGTATGAGATAGACTATAAGGACTGTAACATCTTAAAATAGAAGGGCTTTGGTGAGGTAAATGCTTTGTGAGAATGCTTTGTTCAGAAGCTTCAGCTAAACTGGGCCTGAAAGAGGTGCCAGGATTTTAACTAAGAGACCCAGAAAAGGAAGACATATGGCTGAGAAGCTCAGAGAAACAGGCGTTAATTCAGCAAATATGTAGATAGTGAAGAGTTGCAGGGGCAGGAATTTAATAATTGTAGAAGAATGACCTATTGGCAGGATGCTGTAGGAACAAGATTTGCATACAGAGAGGGACATTCTGTGACATGGAAGAGCTTTGGTGAAGTCCAGAGATAAGTTGTTTGTAGAAACAAAAGAAATCTGAGTGAGAGAACATCCCTCTTCCCAAGAGGGAAGACTTAAGATGGTACCTTATCCATTTTAAATCATATGACTGACTGACCATATTTTCATGATAATGATATTTTGCCTATTAACCCATCCCAGGTAGGATGTACCAAAACTTGCCTTGAATAATCATGTTGTGGTTTAAAGCTTATGGGCATAAAATGAAGACTTCTGAGGCCATCTCAAAACTCTGGAGAGGTAAGAATTACTCACTATTATCCTCTGTGGGTCCTACACCCTCTGCCTAAAGGTAGAGAGAAACCAAAGGAAGGCATGTAAACAACCATCACTTATATTAGAGACTTGGTAATTAAGTCAAAAGCATGGAATCAGCTGAACCTGGGGAAGTTGGGTCACCTTGGAAAGGTGGTAATATATCTGAATTTCAGTTTTCTTACATGTAAAATAGAAGATATGCAATTAGCACGCTTGTTAAATTATTTTAATGAATCAGTAGTTATTTGTAAAAAGGACAGTTCTATGCAGTGCCTATCAACCAGGGATGATTTTGCTTCTGACTCATGTTTGTTATGACTGGGAAAATGCTAATGAGATCTGATGGGTAGAGGCTGTGAAAATACTAAACATCTTACAATGTGCTGACAGCCTTCCACTACAAAGAAATCAATATATCAAATGTCAGTTGTGTTAAGGTTAGTTGGCTAGTTTAGCGTCGGACACTCAAGATAGCTAAGATTTGTAGAGCACTTAATATGTATCATATGATTCTAAATGGACAGCATTTATTTTCCTCTTTACCGTATGAGCAGGTATGTGTATTCAGGCAGTCTGATCTAGAGAGATACTTTTGTGGTGGGTAGTGGTGCTGTTGGGGTTGGAACTCAGGGCCTCATGATGGCTAAGCAGATTTTGTACCATTCAGCTATGTGTTCAGCCCTTATTTGTGCTAGTTATTTTTTTTTTAGATTTAATCTAGCTTCCTGCCCAGCAACATGCCTGGATCATCCCTTGCTTATTTTAAGCTTCCTGTCAGAGCTGGAATGGCAGATGCATATCACAATGCCCTCCTTCTCTCAACTCAAATGGAATCTCATGTTTTTCATTCCCATGCTGTCCTGGAACTGTGATCATTTTAACCTAGGCTTCATGTATGACAGGCTCATGCCACTGCAGCCTGCATTAGGTTAAAAAGGGCTTCATTCCAGGCTGACTCCTGTATTCCTTGATACTTAGGAGGCTAATATTTGAGGATCAATGTTGAAAGCCAGCGTGGGCAAACACTTCCATGAAACTGTTTTCTCCAATTAACCACAAAAAGGCCAGAGGTAGAGATGTGGCCCAAGTGGTAGAGTACCAGCCTTGAGGAAAATGTCAAGCAAGAGTGCAAGCCCCTGAGTTCAAGCTCCAGTGTAAGCACACACAAAAAAGAAGAGTTTCACCAATTTTACTACTTGGCCTCAGCTTGAGGTGAAGTACCTGGAGGCAATAGCCACCAGTTACCATGTGAGAGAGACATTTTGAACCACCTCATTATATTAATACAATATGTAGATATTGTTGTTATTACTGTCATGTAAATGGATGAAAATTTATGAACCCATTCATTGACAAATTGCCTAAATGAGCCAGTTCTGTTGTAGTTACACTAATCAAGCAAATTGCAAACTGCAGTGAACATAGGCTGAGCTTATATTTATTGATTTAGACTTCTTATACTTTCATTTTCTGCAAATGGACAAGTCAAACCAAAGACTTGTTGGAACTGTCAGTCCACTTAAAGATTTCTGAATGGTAATGGAGTTTCCAAAGGATGCTACCGTTGTGATATTGATAGTTTGTGGAACAAGGGGTTAATCCAATCACCCCAAGATTCTTGCTAAAATGCAAGAATTTGTATAAACTGGACAGTAAAACTTCACTTCTGAAGATGTCCAATCTTAGTTATAATCCCAGTTAAAGTATTGGGAAGTTTTATGTCCTTACCTGGGCAGTATTCTGAAACTTTCCTCCAGTTATATTAGCTGAAAAAAAGTCTGTTTTTTCCTCCCCTCAAATCTTTGGCATTAACAAATTTAGCTTAAAGATTTTTTAAAAAATCATCTTCAGGATCTGAAAGTCTAGCTGGTTCTGATTATCTCTTAGGAAATGTTGTTATGGGTCTCCAACTTAGTTTTTGAATTCATCATAGTACAACAGTCTCCCGACTGCTTCTGGAGATTTCTAATGTACCTAAAACTAAGGTTAATGCTGATATCTATGTAAGCACTGCAATGGCATGATAGTGTGTGTGACAACCAAACTGACTACTAGTGAATAACAAACTAGACCTACTACGTGGATACTATGGACCAGAGAGTGATTCACATCTTATGTGATACAGAATGGAATGGTTTAAGCATTCTTCATGCTACTGAGAACTGTGTTCCATTTAATCCTTATGAATTATTTCTGAGATTTTTCTGATATTTTTTGGACCATGGCCCACCATTAATAACTAAATTCTAGAAAGTAATATTGTAAATAAAAATACTGGACTTAGAATTAGTCACTTACATTTATTATTATATTTGTAAAGAATTTTTATGTAAGTAAAAGAGTACTCTTAAAGTACTTAATACTCAGTGGTACTATAAAAAGTACTTGGGAGAATGTAGTATAATAAAAATCTTTGAAAAGCTCTTTAAAAACTCTTTAGTGTTAGGTAAAAAAACTTAAACCAAATAAAGAGACAAAATAAAAACAAATGAACTACTTGAGAACAATTGCAAACCAATTCATTACCACATAAGTAGAGTAAAATAAATCATCAGTATGTAAATTAAAACAAAGGTAACTAGTTGCATGTGGAAGAGTGAAACTGCAAGAGAACCTGAGCTGACTGTATAGTCAGCATACAGAGTATCGCCTTCTGGAATGGACAGAGGACTTGCCAAATACTTGGTGATAAGGAGTATATGGGTAGCATACTAAGGAGTTAAGGGCTTAACCAATAAAGCCGCACTGACTGGGACTGAATCCTGGCTCAGTGCTTTCTAGATGTGTGATCTAGGGCAAATAATTTCCAATTTCTACACTTGAACTTTCTCATTCATAAAATGAGGATAATCATAGTAGCTATGTCATAAAGTATGGATATTAAATTTTGAGTGAGTTAATATACTGAAGTGGAATACAGGCAATCTTACTCGAGTTGTAAACCCCCAAGTTATAGCAGCCTAGAATTGTCATTAGTATTATTGTGTGGTTACTATTATAAATGACACTTATGTGAGTCACTTGGTGTAAGGGAGACACCAAAGAGACTACTTGAGGTTACAGACAGAGAATAAATCTTTTGAAGAAAAAAAAAGAACTTTCAATAAGGTAGTGAATAAAGGGGAATGCATGGAGCAAATGATGAAATCCAAAAAGCATTGAATTATCCAGATCATGTGAATGTTGGATATTAATGCTGAAGAGTAAGAGAGTAAAATGGGAGATAATTAAGTTGTGGCCCAAGATACTCATAATTTGGGTTATACTACTGAAAAGAACATAGGCATTATCATCTTGTTATGGGAAAAATGACAAATGGTCAGCTTATCTTTGAAATGTTAAGTGTATACATGTCAAAGATAAATCTAAATGAACCTCACCTATAGGTCACCAAAATATAGTCAGTAAGAAACTGGAGATGGAAGTAATGTTTTGTCATAAGCATAAAGAAGCTAAATGTGTAGTATCCCTACTCTCACCGAATTATTGACCTATATTTTGGGGCCAGGGTACCATGTTGACAGCATGTAAGTAATTTTCACATTTTCTGATTCTATGTTGATGTATTTTCTGACTTTTTTCTTTGCTTCATTTTTTTTGAGACAAGGTCTCTCTAGGTAGCACAGGCTGTCCTTGGACTCATGGCCCCGTTGCTTTAGCCACCTAGTGCTGGGATTATAGGAATGAATCACCATGGTTGGCACTAATTCCTGGTTATATATTTGTGGGGGGGGGATTAAACTCAGGGCCTAGGCACTGAGCTTTTTTGCTCAAGACTAGCACTCTACCATTTGATCCACAGCTCCACTTTCAGCTTTTTGGTGGGTAATTGCAGGTAAGAATCTCATGAACTTTTCTACCTGAGCTGGCTTTGAACTGAGATCCTCAGATTTCAGCCTCCTAAGTAATGAGGATTACAGGCATTAGCCACTCTGCCTGGCCATTTCCTGTTTGTAATCTATCTTATTCTGTTTTTTGTTTTTGTGCCCAAGCTGCCATTGAACTCTAGGTCTTCCTGCCTTAGCTGCTCCAAGTACTATAGGTTTGTATTAACATGATTTGTTAAACTATCCTACTTGTGTATGCAACCCTAAAATGTTACAAAGGTTGGTAATCTGGTTGCTAAGTAGTCTAGTGATTCTTTCCATAGTCATCATCCATTTTTATCAGCATTACTACTTTAATGCTCATTAATAATTCATCAAAATGTTTCTGAGATTGACTATGTTATCTAATTATTTTAGCAGGGTTCAAATTGCTATTGATCAATTATAGAACACAAAACCCAGCCCTCCACTTTTCCTGGGATTGATAGTTCCCTTAGGTCATAGTACAATGTTTTATAGTTCCCTTTAGAAGTTGTGCGTTCCTACAAGCTGACTAGTGAAACAGTCATAGCTACATAAGAGCTCATTATAACTTCCAATGGCATTATAGTAACTTGTAAAATAATAGTTTCTTGATATAAAAGAGTTAGGTCAGAGTTTTTAACCTAAGTACTATTGACATTTGCGGCCAGTAATTCTTTGTTGTGGTGGATGTTCTATGCTTTGTAGATGTTTTGCTGCATTCCTGGCCTTTACCCACTAGGTGCCAGTAGCAGCCCCAACTTTCAAGTTTGGGCAACTCAAAATAGTTGTAGACATTACCAAATGACTCATAAGGATCAAAATTATTCCCAGTTAGAGCTATTTGCATAACAATTCCTAGTTAGTTATTCCCATTGTTAATACTGAATGTATTTAAAGACTTTAAATCCATATGAGATAGAGCATACTACATACATGGTTTACTTGTTTAGCTTTGTATTCTTTTGAAAATGTTATGGTGGTGCCAACTGTAATCTCAACACTTGGAAGATAAAGGAAGAAGAATTACAAGTCTGGGTTATAATAGTGAGTTTAAAGCTATACAGGAAGTTTGTTTTGTCTCAAAACAATCAAAGCAACAAAAAACATCTAAGAACAATGCCAATAAAAAAATTAAGCCACTTACTTCATATACAGAATAGTACATGGGAGAAAGTACACTGGAGATTTGTTTTTGAATATCTCAGGTAGTATTTCATTGAATGTAAGCAAGCATTTAAAATTTATTCAACTGAGATTTATTAACATAGTAGTTTTGGTACTGTTGCTACCCACTGAAGGTACAAAAATGATAAAAAAAATGTTCTTTATTTTCAAAAACCCTCCATCCAATGGAGAAGGCAGATAAAGAAACAATTATAGCACATTGTAATAAACATTATAGCCAACACATGGAAATAAAGGAGCACAGAGGATAGATAATTCTTCCTAAGGAAATGCAGGAAAGCTTTTCAGGAAAAATTTGAAATGGAAACTAAAAATATAGAAGGTGAACAACAGCCTCTGGGTAGAGGGCATGACCTCTACAGGGACTCAAAGGCATGGTTTTTAAAGGAGACGAGGCCGGTGTGGGTTAGGGAAGTGAAGACGAGAGAAACTGGGTGAAGCTCCACTGCTGTAGAGCTTCATGCCTGGTTGTTGTCTCTGTACATTGTAGGCCATGGGAAGTCCTTGAAAAAAATTATAGGTGAGAACTGACTGGATAGTGAGATGTTTATTTGACAGTTGGGTTTACTATTGATGTCTCTTAAGTATACAATTGTATATAGTTGTTGTTTTAAATGTATGTCAGCCAGGTGCCAGTGGCTTATGCCTATCATCCTAGCTTCTCAGAAGTCTGAGATATGAGGATCATGGTTCAAAAGTAGCCCAAGCAGAAAAGTTTGATAGACTTTAATTAACGACAAAATGCGGGACTGAAAGGGTGGCCTAAGTGTAGATCATTAGCCTTGAATGAAAAGCTTCAGTGCCCATATCACCCAAACAATATCTAGAATGAGTAGGTCTTTGGACTATGAAGGTAGAAAGAGAACCAAATAAAACCTCAAGGAGCCTACAATTTACTAGGGAGGAAAGCCTGGTGTGTCGGTGCATAATGAAGAGTCAGCAGCCGAAGGAGAGATGATTAATTCTGCCTGAGAGTCATGAGTCTAGGAAGGCTTCACAGGATACCATTCATTGGCTTTTGCCAGCTGGTCAAAAGCTGGGTGATGCCACCTTAATGGAAGAGTTGCCCTTTGTGTTGTTTTGTAAAATAAGTGTCACTTCACTCGAAATGTCTAGACTGTGGATGAATATAAATGTGTACTCAGCTTTTCATTCAAATGTAAGCTTTTCCTTAGTGATTTTTCTGAATATCTCCTTCTTCCTTTCATTTTTATGTTACTTTTATCACCTTACAGCAACATATGACGTATATATTAATTTCTGTTTTCTCCTTTTGGAACATAAGGCTGTGGCAGAGATTTACATCTGTCTAGTCTGTTCTAGTATTCCCAAATGCCTACTACAGAACCTGACATATAATAGATTTCAATAAATGATAGTTAAAAGAATTATAATTAAATATGTTGGATTGACCCACAGTTTAAAATTCATCATATCAAGGCTGGGCGCTGGTGGCTCAAGCCTGTAATCCTAGCTACTCAGGAGGCTGAGATCTGAGGATCATGGTTCAAAGCCAGCCTGGACAGGAAAGTCCATGAAACACTTATCTCCAATAAACCACCAGAAAACCGGAAGTGGTGCTGTGGCTCAAGTGGCAGAGTGCTCACCTTGAGCTGAAGAGCTCAGGGACAGCACCCAGGCCCCAGAGTTCAAACCCCACAACCGAAAAAACAATTCATATCACAGCTATTAATAATTACTCTTGAAATTACTCTTAAAATAACTATTGTTTTCATTTTTAAATATATTTTCCACACAAATGGATTTCACTTTTTTCTTCTTGGATTCTTAAATTTCAAAGTACAGGTTGTTAATTGAAGCAATGAAACTCATTTTAGAAATCTCAAAAACAACAAACTAGTTTGAAATGTATATCATATATTTTTGAATATTTAATGCCAACAACAAAATTACACTTTAAATAGCTTAAATTATATGAAATCACTTTGAGAACTTATCTAGAGTTTATATAAGTTTATTTCACCTTTATGAAAATTCTCAGTATGATTATTTTCCTTCCTTCCCTTCCTATCATCTTTTGTTCCTTCATTCTCTCCCTTCCTGCTTTCCTCCTTTCCTCCTTTCCTCTTCTCCTTAATTTTCAAATTAGTAACCCAAACAGCAGAAATTCATTCTATCAAGGGAGATGAGTCTAAATCAAACTGAGTTCACTATCCATATGCTGCTTTAAACTGAAAGGACTTACTTGGAATAGTTAGAGATGGTGCTAATTAACCAGCTGGTCACAATGGGAGCATCATCTCGTCTCAGAAATTCTTCTTTCCTGCAGGTGCTATGGTGGTATCAAGTGCTCATGGAAAGGTTAGGTGAGAAGAGAATAGCAAAGGGACGATTGATACCAATATGCCAGAAGTCCTACTGTTGTAATAGCTCCTATTGTTATAGTAAAATACTAACCCATCTTCAAATATAATTTTTAATGTGTATTTTGATATTATTTTCAGAGTGTGTTGTTGTTTATTCCTTATAACAAAGCTTCACAATGTAACCTAGGTTGAACTCAATCCCCTAATTCTCTTGCCTTAGTCTCCCCAGTGCTGGGATTAAGGCATGCCTGGCTTCACAGAGATAGTTTTTAATTTGGGGGGAAACAGCCCAATAATTTTTCTACTCTGCATTTCTGTTAGGGTATTTAATGTAACAATACTCATTAGCTCAAATATGTTTTTGAGCTTTTACTAAGTGCTGAACATCATGTTAGACTTTTGATGTCATTCTACTTTTATTACCTTTGTCAAATGGAAAGCAATTTCAAAATAGAAAGATATAATAAAATTATAGTGTAAATAAATAAAATACAGAATTCTGAACTAAGTCAAGTTATCTTAATAAAGTAATGTATCTTAAGGTTGGGAAGTTGGCTCCGTGGTAGAGTGCTTGCCCTGAATGCATGAGGCTCTGGCTTCGATTCCTCAGCACCACATAAGCAGAAAAAAAGCGGGAAGTGGCGCTGTGGCTCAAGTGGTAGGGCGCTAGCCTTGAGCTGAAGAGCTGAGGGACAGCACACAGGCCCTGAGTTCAGCCCCCACAACCAACAAAAAATAAAAAAAATGTATCTTAGATTGTTTATATAAACAAAATAATGGATACCGTCCAGTTCAATTTGTATGTCTTTCTGAATTAGTGATTATTATAAAGTATGTCTATTTACTGACAATAAGAAGACATGGCAGTTCAACAATAATGTGTAACACATTATCAATATATATGAAGAATTAGCCTTACCACCAGAGCTGCAAAAATAGGAAAAAATACATAAATATTTTCATCAAATAAAATTCAATACAAAATTCATGAATTGTAATTAAATGATGATATAACATGTTGCTTAAATACCTAAAAATGTAGGAAATTAGAACAAAAGGTAAGAAACATAGAATCTTAAATGAGAATATCTAACATATAATTTAGAGTTACAGATATGTAACATATCCAATCTTTTCAAGTCTATGTTTTATTCCATCTCATTAAATGTGAACTGACCTAATTCATAACACCCATCAGATTAGCCACATTATATTGTTTCAAACTCTTAAAGAATCCATGTCAGATCTTGATTTAAAGCATTCTGAGAGTGCATTCATTGAAAATATAAATAAAATATAGCATATAAAAGTAGAAATAATTTATTTTTAGCAGACACATATAAGAAATGTCAAAGGAAGTGCACGTAGAAGATCTACAGTATTAGATGGAAATATGGGTTTATCACCAGGAATTGTAATTGTATGACTAGTTATATGATCGTGGTGTGGTAAGACTTGTTCTGTGGTAAGATAAGAGACAGGGTCTGTGCTCTAAAGGAGCTGAAAATTAGTGGGCCAGGTTTGGTACAGCAAGAGTAAGTCAGAACATATTTTTTTTGGGGGGTACATTTCTTTTTTTTTTCTTTTATTTGTGAAAATACTGTACAGAGGGGTTACAATTGCATGGGCAGGATAATGCGTACATTTCTTACCAAGCATTGCAGCCTCCTCCTTTGTTTACCCTTCACATCACTTCCCAGCCTCCCCCCCCCCCCCCATCCCAATACTTCTCCTTCCCCCCTCCCCCCTCCCCCCCCACCGACGTTGTAAAGTTCGTTTTGGACATGACAACTAGTACTTCTCATTGTTGCATCAGGTCCACCTGTATCCTTAAACAACTGGTTTTTCCCCATCTCCTCCACAAGTTAAACTGACATCAAATATATTGAAAGCAGGGGTTATACAGTCAGAACATATTTTATACTTTAAATGATAATGACAGAAAAAGAAACAACAAGGAGGCAACAATCCTTGATAAGAAATGTACTCATTATCTTACCCATGTAATTGTAACTCCTCTGTATGGTATTCTCACAATAAAAAAATATATTGCTAAGATCTGCCACCATGTATAATTTTATATAATTTATCAGTCACTGATTAGCATTTTATCATTTGGGAAATCTAGTCAATCAGACTCTTTGGACCACAATATTATACAGGACTCCTTAGCCTACTCAATACATTCTCTGTGTAGAGAGTAGCTCCAGATAATTCTAGAAAATAAAAGTTCATTCTGTTTTAATTCCCCAAGAAACAATGACTTTGTAAAAGTCATTTTTATTATCATTTTATGATAATAAAGTTATAATGGTACAATATTTTTGGAGTTCTGCTCTGTCCTTTAATTACAGCACTTAAAAAAGAGCAAAATTGAATTTCAGGATTATCTATAACTAAAGAACTGAGAAAAATTCTTTCTACTTCAGAAAATGAACAGTAACCAAAAACAACTGAATAATAGCCAATAAAAATTTTGTGGCATTAAACAGATAACAGGATAATTAATCAAAACATTTTAATCCAACTATTTTAATGAACCCACCTAAGCCTTTCAGTCTTTTCTGTATAAGGAAGCCACTGTAACTTATCACCATTGCAAGTGGTAATTATGGTTTCTCACTCAAGAACACCTGACAAAGGGATTGTTTCCTCTCTGCATTAAGTGGGCATTAGTATGAGCAGTCTCAAGGAGGAAACGTCATGTAGCCTAAGCCTGTTTCATGCAATCTTTTCAGACAGATTTAAGGCCAGGCTTAAGAATCCTTGAGTATCTGTGATCAAACTAGTTTCCTTTTGGACAACTTTTTGGCAAAAATCCTTGGTATCTTTGGCAAAATACGTTAACAAATTCCAGTAAAAAATGTATATAAGATCATATTGAATGTATCTAGTTGCTAAGATTCTGGACATCTGTTCTCTTTGCCTTTCCAGTGTGCGTGACTGTTGTAACAGTACTGTGATTTTATATTCACCTCTAGAGTAGCTGTGGAGAAGGCTGTGGTGTACAAGAAATAGATGATACTTCCTAGTATTTGGGAGGGAAGGAATGGGTTCTATCAAGCGGATTGGAAATTGCAGGTAAGAAAATGCACTAAGGAAATATGCGTGCAAAAAACATGCACACTTCAAAATCTCATTTAGAGCTAGCTCCTGGTTTGATACTTCATTGTGTTTCCAGGTGAAACTTCATCTTACATTAGAGTTGTCTGCCTTTTCTGGTGAAAAGAAAAAACTGTCCTGAAGATTTTACTTGAGGAAACAAACATTTGTAAGTTTCTTATAAGTGACTCATATGTGAGGAAAGGAGAGAGAGGGCCGGTGAAGTGAGAATGTTATTTCTATCTTAATGTAAAAGAGTTGTGAATTTGATGTGTCAGTTTGTTGATTTATCAGTCTTATTCAAATTATAATGACCTGATTCTCCAATACATTATAAAGTTTTTCCTTTAGTTGTTTTATCAAGGAAGCTACCATTCCCTGGGAAGAAATGGCTATATAACAAAATCTGCCATTAATTCTGCTATTTCTCTTGTAGAAATGGTGTATGTTCTGTTTAGGGGCACAGATATTTTGTGATTTGAGGTAACAATCTTGACACTTTGGGTCAATACTTGCAAAACAACAAAGAATCCCAGTTGGAAAAAATTGCAGGAAGTGGAGTTCTGACTGGCAGAAGGCAAAGAGAAATCCTGGCCCTGCATGGCCTGGCAAGCTTGGGGCCCTCAGTATCTGACCCAGGCAGTGACCTGAATCAGATAGTGGCCTTAATGCCAGAAAGAACTGCAGACTCATAGTGGTCAAAAACAAACACACCTGAAACAGAAAACAACTTAGTCACTGACATGTTGAGATTTAGTATGAAGGGGGAGGGGGACAGTTTTATCTTTTTAACTAACTTAATAGTACATCGATATTATTATATTTTTATATGTTTTGAAAAGTTCTCTATTGGGTTTTATGAAATGATGAAATATCATATATGAGCTATTTAATATACATTCTGTTCTCTAGATAGAAGATAAAGGGTCATGTATAACACACTCTCCTTTTTCTTTTCAGTTGGAGCCAGAAAGACCTACTTCCAGTAGTGACATGCAATCACTTTAGTTTGAAATCTGCCATGCCTGCAGGCATATGTGAGCCCTGGTGCAAGCCCTCCTCTCCACATGCTTCCTTCCAGTTTCCCTGGCACGGAACTCATGCAAACTGCTGGCTCAGCAATGAATAGTGAGGGGGGAAAAACATTGTTGTCTGCAGCAGTGGTACTGGTCAGACACTATGCTGAAAATGAATGATACAATTTGTGAGTGGGGATTGAAGGGAAAAACTGGGAGAGAGGGAAGGAAGGGGTGACATTGTCAAAAAAGAAATGTACTCCTTATGAAACTGTAACCCCTCTGTACATCATCTTTATAATAACAATAAAAATACTTCTTTCTTTTGCTGGCACCATGTATTTGAATTGATACATTTAGACAAAGGCCTCTAAAGCTAGAAATAAAACAGTAATAAAGCAACACAGAGAATAGTACGATAATACAATAATAGATGAAAAGCAATAGAAAACATTCTCTTAGAAACTGTGAAGGGTATTTCCCATTTTGCTATACAAAGCTCACGTTTCTGTAGTTTCACAACAAGCTCTTTCCCATTGGAAAACAAAAAAGTTCAGGCTTCCCTCCACCTCTAGTTTCTAAAGTTATCCCATGACCATTTTTTAAATCATATATATTCATTCCCTTTCCCCAGTCCAAATATTGTAGTCCTTGGAAGACTGCCAAATCACATCTTTTAAAGTAATTTTGCAGTTTCTGAGATAAAGGAAATTCCTGTTTGGAAGGGTTCATTTGTTTTTAGACTTAGGCTTGTCTCCTGGACTTAATATATGAAATTGTTTTTGAAGCATGAGATACAAAGAGAGCCAATTGTAACACATCTATTAAAAAATGTGATATAAGGTATACCATGAGTCAGAAGGATCAGATCATGTCAGCAAGGATCTAAGATTATTCGAACTAGTTGAACATGCTTGGGAAGCAGGAAGTATCTTAGAGGAAATTAGGTCCAAAAATAATGGCTTTATACAGTATGAAGGATCATAATTTTGATCTTTTAGGCTGACCTATTTTGGCAAAGCTTTGCAAAAACTCAGTTATATATTGTAGACATTTGGGTGCCAATGAAAAATGAAGAATATGTGTTTTTAATGTGGTTATAGATAGCAAACTTAAAAATGAGTTCCAATAATCTCACATTCTATTTATTTTAAAAATGATAGTTGTACCTTCTTATTGATGGCTGAATTATTATGTTTTTCAAAAGTTTATTGAAATTTATTGAATTTTTCTTGATTGTGTTTACATTTGTGTGTATCTTCAGTTCAGTGATAATATTTAAAATTATTATTTGTTGTACATAAGTGTATTTTTACGGTGATTATCCATAATTGAAAGGTTCTTTGATAACCTAATTCCAAAGCAACATCTTTTAATACAGAATTTTGAACACATTTTTCATGAAACTTTTATGAATGGGGTGCATTCAAGCATAAGAAACACCATGTGGTACTGGGCAAATGAGTTAACTTTGTACCCTAATTTCTTGTTCGATAAAACAGTATTCATGCATTTAGTGTGCACAGTGTTTATAAAACACTTGGAACCTTGTAGGACTTAAAACATGTGAATTATCTTCTTGATCCTTTCCATATTTCCTAAGTTGTCATGTGTCACAGTTCTATAAAATTACTTAGTCATGATTAAGTTTTTGATTCATTGAGAAGGAATGAATCTCATATCTGTAAGTCGAGTGCTTTAGTTAATACAGTGTAACTGCACTGCTTCATATTCTTCAAGCCTTCTGGGTCTGTCCTTCCCATTAACAAATAATATGTGTTCACAAGAAACTCAGTTTCCTTTTGGGTATATTTGGGAGTTCCTTGAGTCTTGTCTGCTGTGTTGTCATTTGTCTTTTGTTTTTATTTATTTATTTTTTTAGCCTTCTTCTTTCTTCAGTGTCATTGGGCATCAGACCATATACTCCATGTTGAAACTTCATCTTCCTCACAGCACCCAAATGAGGACGCAGTATCTTTTACATTCTATGGAAATATTAAGACAGGTAGATACTAAATTGTTTCTAGGGTACCATTCCATGCTCAGTCAGGTGATATTTCTAATTGGTTCTTTTTCCCCTTGGGCTCCGTCAGTCTACTGCTGAGTTCAATTACATTTTAATGTAGTAATCAATTAATTTTGCAGTATAGGAGATTAACTCAGGGTCTTAAACTTTCTAGGTTAGTGCTCTACCACTTGAGTCATATGAAAAGGATTGGTGAGTTCTTTAGCTTTTAACTTGTTTCTCAGATAGGATCTTGCTTTAAATCTGCCCAGACTAGCTTTGAATTATGATACTCCTGACTCTGACTCCCAAATAACTGAGATTATAGGTATGTAGTATCATGAAAGCTTACATAGTTACGCTTTAGATTTGATACATTTTCCTTTGCCCTTGTTTCTATAAATCTCTAGACCTCAATTCTGTTTTTTCTATCCCAAATGCTTAGAGTGCTCAAATCAGATAGACCTATATAAAGATTATGTTAAATGTTTTTCCTACAGCTATAGATTGAAGCATCCTCTGATTAAGAGCCAGAACTTTGGTTTTTAATTCTCTTATTGTCAATGACAATTTTACCACTATTTCTACTGTAATTTCATTAAATTTTGGGTTTGAAAGGCAGTTATGGAGGTGGAAATGTACATGTGGATATACAGATATTGAACTGGGAAATGAGTCCCTATGATTCCTCAAATCTAACAGCATATATTAATGTCAAAAATCATGTAATTACAATTAAAGTATGTTTATGCAGCAAAATTAAAAAAATTAAATATAGTCTATATAATTTGGTCTGTAATTTTACATGCAAAGTTTGGCACATCGAAACAAAA
Source organism: Dipodomys ordii (assembly GCF_000151885.1). Taxonomy (NCBI): domain Eukaryota; kingdom Metazoa; phylum Chordata; class Mammalia; order Rodentia; family Heteromyidae; genus Dipodomys; species Dipodomys ordii. Next base: position 36,217,222 of record NW_012267221.1, on the reverse strand, counting down.
TTAATTTTACTGAATTAACACAGTAGGAATTATTTTCCCTCTGCTAATTTCTTAATCTTCTGAAAAATTATTTTGGAGGAGGCAAGAAAAGGAAGTATATATAATTATAATTATGTGTATATATTTCAGTATTATAATTATGTGCATATAAACTATATTGATGAAAAATAACTGATTTGATTTGTAATTCATTTGTGATGAGACTCTAATCCATTATATTACATTGAGATCATAATATCCTCCCACAAAAAAGGTAGGCCATTATGTCTCTTTCTGTTTTGGCATGTGGAAATAATAATTTTCTTGTTTGAGATAATAAGACAGAATCTGAAATAAAAGACCTGGATTGTAGCCCTAAATCCTAGTATTAATATAGATAATGACCCTTTTTCTGTTAAGTTATGAAGAATTCAGGTCTTACCTCACATGTCTAAAAGGTCAAGAAGGCATCTAAAGCAAATATTTCCCTTTAGTTCCATGCTGTGTAGCTTCTCACCGTGCCAGCACATTCGTGGTTTGAGAGTTGGGTGGTGGCACCACCCCCTATCTCAGTATTGTGTAAAGTGTGTAGGCACACTGGGAAGGAAAGGAAGGCTGCCACCTCACTTAATAATAGCTGATTTTGTTCTGATTCACTTATGCTTTTGATTGTTTATTATGGAGATTAGTGGTACATAAAATCTTATTTGAAAAAGTTCTAAATCATACTATTTATAGGCAGTACTTAAAACATCAGTTCATGCCAGGCATGGTGGCACAAACCTGCAATTTCAGCATTGGAGAGGCCGAGGCAGAAGGATTTCTAGTCCAAAGCCAGACTAGTATACATAGCCTCAAAAACAAACAAAAAAATCAGTTAAGAGTTTGTATGTGTATTTAAAGTATACATACATTCACTTTAAACATACTGTGTTTTATAACAAAGGACACAGAATCATTCATTTAAATCCTTCGTTTTTCTCCCCCTTCTTTCTCTAAGAATTGGTGATTTTTTTTTGTCTCTTAAACCCTTCTGTCTACAAAGAATTGGAAAAAAAATAAACATCTAAGAATAGGCTTCTTAGGCCTGCTACTTTGACAATGAAGCCTTAAAGATGACTTATAAATCATGAAGTACCTAAAAACATTGGTGTGTGTGTGTGTATATATATATATAGAGAGAGAGAGAGAGAGAGAGAGAGATACAACAAAGAAAAATTATCTATCTACCTATCTATCTATACATGTTTAGTACAAATGCAGGGCTTCTTTATTTAATTAATTGTGGCTAAATCCACAGATAAGAACATGAGATACAGAGGGCTGGCTGATTATTCTATTCATTTCTTGATTACAGGAATTTGAGCAGCAGCAGCCATAAAGGCAGAATACATTATGTACATGTGTGAAAATGGAACAATGAAGCTTGTTGGAATTAATTTGGGAAGGGAGAGAGGAAAGTGAAAGAGATGGTGAGTCTGATTAAGATACAAAATGAAACCCATTTACAGCTAATTGATGCTAATGAGGAATATAAAAAAAAACTAGCCCTATAGTAATATTGTTGTTACTTTCTTGAGCCTTTATGTGTTTCCCTGTTCAATTCTACACATAGTTATTTTTAAATGATTCAACTTCTAAAAAGTAGACAAACAAATGACCATAAATTTTTAATTTTTTTGTTGGTAAATAATCAGATTGAAACAGCTTGAAGTGGCAATGTAGCCTTTATATCTTTAACATCAACCTTACAGAGTATTTGGTACACATTCTCAGCCTTACAAAATAAGAGCAAGTGCTAATCAGATAAAACAGAATAAACTTGATTTTTAAAAGTGGAGAGCAACTCTAAAATCACAAGTGAAAAGTCAACAATTATATTTCCTTGTAAGTATTTCATGATTGTGCCTTTGGTATCTCTGATTTATTCCCATGACTGTCCTCATTTGCCCACTTATATGGCTTTTCTTGGGAAACACAGTAAAGATCATTGAAAAGCCAGTAGGTGAAGACTATTGAAAGCAAGAATATAGAAATTTTTTTTGTCATGGGGCTTGAACTCAGGACCTGGGTGCTGTCCCTGAGCTTCAGTGCTCAAGGCTAGCACTCTACCACTCTGAACCACAGCGCCACTTCAAGTTTTCTTGTGGTTAATTGGAGATAAGAGTTGCTGTCCCGGCTGGCTTCAAGCTACCATCCTTAGATCTCAGCCTCCTGAGTAGCTAGGATTAGAGGGGTGACTCACCAGCACCCAGCTTTAGAAAATATTTATAAATGAAAAAGAACAGGGGGAAAACTACATCACATCATGAAATCTACAATGCTAGTGACCTTCAGGCTCATGATTAAAACCAGATCTTGAGCTGCCCCAGGGTGTGAACATCTTTCATTAGTTACCCAGATGCCATGAAACCTCTCACACTGATTTCTATGTCCATTGCAGACACAAATGATAAGAGAGTAATACTGTATTCTAAAGATTGAGCAAATAGCATTATGATATTTGGAAACTTTAATCTTAATTTCATGGCAATCATCATGTCCTTTGTCTCACATTATATTCCTTGCTTAGACATTTTTCTTAATACTCTAATGAGAAAATTGAATTCTTCTGTGTATGAGACAAGGCATAACCTGTTTCAGCATTGCCTGGGTAAAATAGGCAATAGGAGCAGTGAAAGGTCACCAGATCCCTATCCATCTGCAGTGAGCAATCATATTTTTTCACACATTATAGTAATTTAGAGGAAACTAAGGAAAAGGAAAAAAATGAGTTGCATATGTAATTCTAGCTAAAGTTGCCAAGACATAAATTGAACTTCTATTCAGCTACTCCATATAAGCAAATACTAGCAGCTACATGTTATGTTTCACCTGATACAAGTTCACATTTGATACAATAATTCTGAAAAAATAATTTGAAGTTATCAAGCTCCTACGATCCCTTATGCTAGGAAGCGTGTCCTTGTTCTCTGCCTTCCAACAAAAATCCTTCCTCTACTTGTCAGGATCCTGAAATTAGAAAATTATTCCTTGCTTATTTTTTGCTTAGCTAAAATTTAAGGAATGTTAACAAATGAGTGTTTGCCAACTCTTTGTACATGAAAGTGAGTCTGTCCCATCATTTCCTGGTGCAGCCTATGCTGAGGAGGAAGGGAGCTTGGTTTGATAGGGAGGAAGTACATGGGAGTATACTTGCAGAGCGTATATGGCAGAAACACCTAGGCAAGGCCAAGCAAAGTGGAACTCCGGAAGACAGTTCAACCCATTTGATATTATGCCTGGCTGTGTAGCAGCTTGCTATGATTCAGCCTGGCTTCTCTTCTGATACTTTTAAGTGATGGTAGGTGTCTGAACAAGCTCAGAAACCTAAATAACAATTATGGTGTGGTATCAAGAGCCACACCTTGTTACACATTGTTCAGTAAGATAAATATTATTCTGTACGGTTCCATGTATTCAGTGCTTTTAAAAGCACACTGTATTTTCAGGTTACTTAAACATCTCCGGTATTACTACCTTCTTGACCAACAATGGTGCATTACTAATGATATACCTATTTTGCTTTATATAGGCAGTATGTATGTGTAGTTATATTCTATAAGCTCCCATATTTATGAGTAAATGCAATTCTCAACATGAGCATCATGCACTGTATTTGACTACATTCATGATTGAATCAGTCAATTCAAAGAGATGATTTGTAGTTCATTATTATTTAAATTTTGTTATTTCTATTGAGTTACTTTAAGATAAAAATAAACAAAACTAATCACAGAAAAACAAACTACCAACCAAGCCCTCTGAGCCTACCATGTTAACTGTCAAAAGTTTTGCATTGGAAAGCAAACTATTGACAACATCAATGTGAACTCTTGTGAATCTTCTTGGGGATGAAAAAATTTATGATTCAATTTGATTTACAGAATTATTTTTAGAATATAAATTTAAAAATTCCCTCATTGATGGAAATAATTTGTTGAACCTTATTGCATTGTTGGTGGAAGTGTAAACTTGTTCAACCACTTTGGAAAGTAGTATGAAGGTTCCTCAAAAGACTCCACATAGAACTCCCCTATGACCCAGCAATCCCACTTTTGGGCATTTACCCAAATGATCACACAAACAAGGCCATACTAAAGCTACCAGCACAACTATGTTTATTGAAGCATTATTTACCCTAGCTAAGATATGGAACCAACCCAGATGCCCCTCAGTAGGTGAATGGATCAAGAGAATGTGGTATATATACACAATGGAATTCTATGCCTCCATCAGGAAGAATGACATTGTCCCATTTGTTAGGAAATGGAAAGACTTGGAAAAAATTATATTAAGTGAAGTAAGCCAGGCCAAAGAAACATAGGTCCTATGGTTTCCCTTATTTGCAATAACTAGTATATGTCTGAGACAAGCAGAAAAGGTCAGATAAGTTGATGTTAGGTGAAAATGAACCCCAAGATAAGTATTCAAGTGTTTTTTCTTTCTTGTGATTGTTTCTAACATATTTATAAGATATTTATTTTTTGCTGCGTGTGTCCCTCCCCCACCTTATAACCCCTGCTTTCATTGTATTTGATGCTGGTATAATTTGTGGAGGGGAAGGGAAAAAACAAATTATTTAAATAAGGATACAGGAGGACCCATTGCAACAAGGATATGTACAAGTCGTTATGTCTAAAAACGAACTATACAACTTTGGCTGGGGGGTGGTTGTGGGGGTTGGGGGTTGGAGGGTAGGGGGAGGAGATAGGAAGGGATGGGAAGGGGAAACAAAGGAAGAGGCAACAATGCTTGATAAGAAATGTACTCATTACCTTGCCCATGTAAGTGTAATGCCTCTATACTGTATTTTCACAATAAAAAAAATCTGCCTCTGAGTTGAGAGAAATTAAGCAGAAAAATAATTATTTCAATTGGCAAGGCAAGATTTGGAAAGGTTTAAATAACCTCTTTGGCATGAAAATTGAACTTTGAAAACACTAATTTAGTAGTCTCTCCTTCATTTCTGCTGAAATCAGTTTTACCTGATCAGCGCAAAGTATTAAATCAAGATAGCCACTTAGAACTGAGAAAGGGGAAGGGAGGAAGGGAGAGAGAGAGAGGAAAAAAGAAAAAGAGAGAAAGGGGGAGGGAAAGAGAGAGAGTGGGGGAAGAAGGTAGAGACAGGAGATGGGAAAGAGAAAGAGAAGATGCATACCTTGATATGGGCATAGATTTTTTGGATCAACTTTCAATCATCTCTGTCTGGCTTCCTCTATACTTGTTAGCCTTGGTGGATAGAAATTCTATCTCTGGGAACAGGAGATTGTTATAATTGTCTGCCTTTATTGATAAATTTGCTAGTTTCCCTCTAGAATATAAGCCATTAATTTTTATTTGCAAAGAAATTTTTGAAGGAAACAAGCTATTTTTGTTAAAAAAAGGGGAGGGCTTTTAGTAATAATCAGTTTAGGAGGGAGAGAGATTAAGAATTGTATGCATGGAATAGTCCTTAATTATCAGGTTGTGCAGTATTTGTTGAATACTGAAATATCCTATATGTGAAAGCCACAGCCAAATACAGACCATCTTTCTAATCGAGCATTACCCCATAGTCCAGTCTCTATCTCTTGTGTCTGCAATGGACCTAGAAATAAATGTGAGATATATCCACCAGGTTACATGTCAGCTGGGTAACTAATGAGGGCAGCTCAAGCTCTGGTTTTAATCATAAGCCTGAAGGGATCTCTGGTATTTTAGATGTCATAAATGTGATATTTTTTCCATTCTTTTTCATTTAAAAATATTTTTTAAAGGTAGGCACTGGTGGCTCACACCTCTAATCCTAGCTACTAAGGTAGCTGAGATTTGAGGATAGCAATTGGAAGCTAGCCAGGACAGGAAAGTCCATCAGATTCTTATCTCCAATTAATCAGAAAACTGGAAATGGTGCTGTGGTTCACAGTGGTAGAGTGCTAGCCTTGAGCACAAAAATCAGGGACAGCACCCAGGTCCTGAGTTCAAGCCCCATGACACGCAAAAAATAAACATTAAAAACACTAATAATTTCACCTATTTTGTAATTCCACTCATCCCAAGAAATGTATGTCATCTAGAATCTTTGCTTTGAACATTAATATTAAAAGACAGAATACTGAAAATACGTATCTCAATACTCAAATAATATTAAAACCACATATTAAAGGCCACATAGATCAGTTTTTCTTGAGTAACTTATTTAATATTTAAGCCTATATTGAAATAATCTGTTAAAGTTACTTGATCTTAGCTTGGGGAAGCCAGACATATAACTGTGATTTTTGGGTCTTTATACCTTGGCATAAGATATTCAAAATTATTATAACCTTAGAATGATAAATATTTTCAGAAAACTGACAAACTACAAATTTGTCAAATTCCAAGTTTATCTATTTAGAGATTGTTTCAGTGAGTAGAAATCAATCTTTGCCTCTAGTACAGATTATTCATATATTCCAAAAGAGTAAATTGATTATCCTCCCACTTGGGTAAAATTTGAAGAACTTTTTTTTATTGTGACAATACCATACAGAGGGGTTACAATTACATGTGCAAGGTAATGAGTACATTTCTTATCAAGCATTGTTGCCTCCTCCTTTGTTTCCCCTTCCCATCTCCTCCCCCCATTCCACTCCCCCCTACCCCCAAAGTTGTAAAGTTCATTTTCGACATAACATCTTGTACATATCATTGGTGCAATGGGTCCACCTGTATCCCTATTTAAACAATTTGTTTTTTCTTTCCCCTCCACAAATTATACCAGCATCAAATACAGTGAAAATAAATATGTTAGACACAATAGCAAGAAAGAAAAAACATTTGAGTCCTTAACTTAGGGTTCATTTTGCCTAACATCAACTTATCTGACCATTTCTGCTTGTCTCAGACATATACTAGCTATTGCAAATAAGGGAAACCATGGGACCTATGTTTCTTTTTTTTTTTTTTTTGTCCGGTCATGGGGCCTGAACTCTGGGCCTGGGTACTGTCCCTCAGCTCTTCAGCTCAAGGCTAGTCCTCTACCACTTGAGTCATAGCGCCACTTCTGGCTTTTTTTCTTTTTTGCTTATGTGGTGCTGAGGAATCGAACCCAGGGCCTCAGGCATGCAAGGCAAGCGCTCTACCACTGAGCCACCTTCCCAGCCCCGGGACCTATGTTTCTTTAGAACTCTTATTTTATAGAAAAAATCTGTCTTCTCAGGACTGGCTAATAACCAGTCACAATGTATTCCCATGTAGGGAGAGAGGAATTTTGTTACTGTGATTGTTTTTTATTTTTATTAACAGCTTTGTCCCTGGCTTCCTAGGGCAAGAGCCTGAGTTACACTCCTGACCTGAAGCCTAAACAATCCTATAATTTTGATGCTGTGTCTATGCAGAAGCAAAGAGCTTATTATTATGTTTACTTTCAGAATCTATACATATAATAATCAAGTTTGTGAAGTGCACCATGAATCATTAGTAATTTTTAAAAAATAATAATTTATCAGGACTAAATGAGATATAAGATGTTTTTTATTTTCCTTGTTAAAAAGCAGTGAAGCCATAGCCAAGTTATGAAACAGACCTATGTGCCTATCAGCACAGGAATGGACAAAGAAAAGGTGGGACATATATACAATGAAGTATTATTCAGACATGAAGAAGAACGACATTATGTCATTTATTATTTTGTAGGAAAATACGTAGAACTGGAGCTCATCATGTTAATCCAAATAAGCAAGGCAAACAAAGACAAATGCCATGTTTTCTCTCATATGTGAAATGTACATTGAATGTAAAAATGAAGACATGAAAGTGGATGGGGGGATGTTTAGGAAAGAGGAATAGAACCATCAGGAGGAGCAAGTAACGGAGGTAAGTAATAGAGGTAATGAAGTAATGTGTGTAAATATGAATGGCATACACATGTATTAAAATGTTATAATAAAACATCTTTTTCTTTTTTTTCTTTTTTCTTTTTTGTGAACATACTGTACAGAGGGGCTACAATTACATGGGCAAGATAATGAGTACATTTCTTATCAAGCATTGCAGCCTCCTCCTTTGCTTACCTTTCACATCCCTTCCCAGCCTCCCCCC
>NW_012267221.1:36195088-36207680 GCF_000151885.1 Dipodomys ordii | reverse complement strand
CTTATGCCAGTACCAAGCTGTTTTGATTACTATGGCTTTATAGTAGAGTTTGAAATTTGGTATTGATATTCCTCCAGCAGTGTTCTTTCCGTTGAGGAGCATAAAACATCATTTTGTACAATAAAAATGAAAGACTGCTAAAATAAATGTGGTACTTAAATAGCACTTAAAGTACAATTTTATGTGAAGTTGAGAATCGCAAAATATTTCAATATTTATCCTTTTGGGGGAATTTTGTTCCCAAATAGTAAAGTCAGCTATTTTTGTGATATAATTACAATGTATTAATAGTTGGTAGCATCAATATAGACATCAAATTAATCTATAAAAACTTGTAAAGAAAATGACAGTGCATGGATGAAATAATAAAAGTAACTCTTTTTTATACATTTTCCTTTAATCTTTACTTGACATTTACTTGACTTCATAACCCAGCTTTCCATAAGCCCAGTACAAATGCCCACTCTTTCTAAGGTCTTTTTTTTTGTCTGTAGTGGGGCTTGAACTCTGGACCTGGGTGCTGTTCCTCAGCTCTTCAGCTCAAGGCTAGCGCTCTACCACTTGAGCCACAACGCCACTCCCGGTTTTCTAATGGTTTATTGGAGATAAGAGTCTTATGGACTTTCCTGCCTAGGTTGATTTTGAACCATGATCCTCAGATCTTAGCCTTCTGAGTAGCTAGGATTACAGGCATGAGCCACCAGTGCCCGGCTCTAAGGTCTTTCATGGAGTATAATCTGTGTGTTCATCTTCTTTGTGATCTCTCTGGTGTGGATATATCTCTTGTCTATGGAAGATACTCCATCATTACTTATTGAAGTAAATTGTATAAGAAGTATGAACTTAAATGAAACAAAAAATCACATAGTACATTAAAAACAACAACAACAAAGAAAAATCTTGTGTCATGTACTTTTGTATGTTTGTCCCCTGTTGTCACTGTATTTGATACCCTGGTATTGTATCCACATTTATGTGAATTAAGGAAGGGAAGGAGAAGGGGAACAACAGATTGGTGAGACAAAGGACAAAGGAAGAACCAATGCAATAGCAATATGCATATGACAATATGTTGGAAATGATCTATACATAGGGGAAGGGGAAGTAGGACAAAAATGAGGGAAGGGATAACAAGTTTGACAAAAAATGTCCTTATTACCTTACTTATGTAACTGTAACCCCTCTGTACATTACCTTGACAATAAAAAAATTAAAAAAGAAGTGTGAACTTTACAAAACTTACTTACTTAATTTATTTATTATTTTTGTCAATCCTTGGGCTCAAACTCTGGGCTTGGGCACTGTCCTTGAGCTCCTTTTCACTTAAGGCGAGTTTCCACTACTTGGAACCACAGCACCACTTCTGGCTTTTTCTATGATTAATTGGAGATGAGAGAATATGGACTTTCTTGCCTGGGCTGGCTTTGAACCATGATCCTTGGATCTCAGTTTCCTGAGTAGCTAGGATTATGGGTGTAAGCCACCAGCACCCAGCCCAAAAAAATTTTAAGCATAACAAAACATGTTTTAAAACTAACAAAGTAAAGCTTTATGAATAGTTTGTCTTTTAGAAATATACTTTTGGGGGAAATTATTCTAATATAAAAGAAAAATGGAACTAGAGATGGTGGAGGTTGCTTTTATTTTTATCAGTCATACAATTTTCTTTTTGTGTGTGTGGTACTGGAGTTTGAACTTCAGGCTTAGTATTTGCTGGGAAGGTGCTCTTCTGCCATGCCATGCCCTGCCCCTTTTTGCACTGGCTGTTTTTAAGGTAGGGTCTTGTTGTTTTACTCAGGCAGGCCTGGACCACAATCCAACTATTAAGGCTTCCTTCCATGTTTGGGATGACAGGTAAGCAGCTTCTTCGGTTGAGATGGGAATCTCATGAAGCTTTTGCCTGGACTGACCTAGAATTGTGATCTTCCCAGTCTCTGACTCTCACGTATCTGGGATGACAGGTACATCACAGGTGTGTTGGTGTGTACCAACAAACCTAGCTATTGGTTGAGAAGGGGTCTTGTGAACTTTTCTTGGTTTTGTTTTTGCTTAGGTTGGCCTTACGATATAATCCTGCTGATCTCCTTCTGAGTAGCTAGGATTATAGGTATGAGCCATAGCACATGGCCTATTTTTAACTGTTATGAAATGAAAATATATACTCAATGCTTTTAAAATTTTAAATAAGCCTCTCAACTTTTTCAAATTCTTTGTTTCATGCTTACACATAAATGTTTTTATTTCAAAGTTGTCATTACTTTATAGTAGGACTTAGAAATCAACACTAACATACCTCTTCATAAAAAATTTGTAAGACATAATCACTTCTACAATCTACTATTACCTTTTGCCTTCTTTGGTGTTATCTCAGCATCTTTGTCTTTAGCAGTGAAGGCAAGTAGGTTTATCCAAATTCTGAGCAAGACCTTAGTGTGCATTAGTAACAAGTAATGATCAGAAAGACAACTGAATATGCCTTAAATGCTAGTACTGACTTGGATTTAAGTAGCAGAAGTGTAGAAGTCTTACCATTAATGGAGGGACTGAGGTGGCACAGAACATGGGTCCATCTATGGGAGCAGAGCAGGGAGCCAGGAAATGGATTTGGTAGCCTTTGATGATGTTTTTGCAAGTTATTCTTAGGAAGGATGGGATGTGCAGAGATGGGACACAGGAAATGTTCTCTCACTATACTTCTCTAGGGGGAAAGACCAGGATTTCGAAAACTAGTGCAAAAACAGTGGAGATATGTAAGAAGCCATATGAATGAGAGACTCTGAAAGGTGGAGAAACCATCTAGTTTCCAGATCTGAACTAGAAGATTCCTGGAGTGAAACACTACGAATGCACTGTGAATGGAAAAGTTTACAGGTGTCCTACATCTGTTAAAATGTACATATAATCTCATACTAAGCAAGAACGGGATGAGTGCCACAAATATGAAGAGAACTTGTAGGAGTATAAGGAATGTGGGAAACCATTCAACTTCTGAAATTCATTTCAAATACACAAGAGTGTAAGGGATGTGTAAAGTCTTCATATCATATAACCATTTGAGGACACAGGAGAATACATCAGGAGAAAAAACTACATAAATGCAAAGAATGTGGAAAAACTTGTGGTCAATTTGATTCATTTTGAAACCATGGAAGAACTAATTGTGGAGAGAAATCATATGAATGTAAACCATGTGGAAAAGCTTGCAGATATTATTAAACATTTTAAACATAGACGTTATTATGGAGAAAAGTCTGAGCAATGTAGTAAAAACCCTCAGTTGTCTCACATCCTTCTGAAGTGGTGAAAGGGTCCACAGTCAAGAAGAACCCTATAAACATAGAAATGTGACAAAGCCTTCAATTTCCTACTTCCTATCAAAACATGCAAGAATACTGAAGAGGAACTTAAGGAGCGTTGGAAAACACGTGGTAATACATAATAGAAATGGGCCTTATGGATATAAAGAATGAGGGAAAGAATTTGATTATCCCAGTTCATTTCAAATTCATGAGAGACCACACTGGGGGGAAGCTCTGTGGATATAAACAGTGTGGGAAATCCTGTGCTTGTTCTAGTTCCTTTTGTATTTATGAAAGGACTCTCATCAACCCCCATCAATGTCAACATTAAGGCTGAGTCTTTATTCTAGTTCTGTTCTAGTACTTGAAAACATACACATTGGAGAGAAGGCTTATGAGTATAAACAGTGTGGCAAGACCTTCCGTTGTTTCAGTTTCTTTCAAAAACATGAAAGGTCCCCCTGGCAAGAAGCGCTATGAACATAAGCAGTGTGGGAAAGCCTTCAGTTGCGCCTCCTTTCAAATGCCTGAAAAGGCTCACACTGGAAAGAAATGAATGTCAACAATACAGTAGGTAAAACATTCAAGTACTCCCTTTCCTTCAAATATATGCAAGAACTTAACTTAAAAAAAAAAAAACAAGGGCTGGAAGGTGGCTCAGTGGTAGAGTGCTTGCCTTGCATGCCTGAGGCCCTGGGTTTGATTCCTCAGCACCACATAAGCAAAAAGAAAAAAGCCGGAAGTGGCGCTATGGCTCAAGTGGTAGAGTGCTAGCCTTGAGCTGAAGAGCTGAGGGACAGTGCCCAGGCCTAGAGTTCAGGCCCCATGACCGGAACTCCCCCCCACCAAAAAAAAAAAAAATAAAACAAACAAAAAAACCCAAAGTGGTAAGCTTTCATTTCTCTCATTTTCTTTCCTTCCTTCCTTCCTTCGTTCCTTCCTCTTCCTTCGTTCCTTCGTTCCTTCGTTCCTTCGTTCCTTCGTTCCTTCCTTCCTTTTCTTTCTTTCTTTCTTTCTTTCTTTCTTTCTTTCTTTCTTTCTTTCTTTCTTTCTTTCTTTCTTTCTTTCTTTCTTTCTTTCTTTCTTTCTTTCTTTTTCTTTTTTCTTTCCCAGTCCTAGGCTTGACCTCAGAGCACTGTCCCTGAGCTTCTTTTTGCTCAAGGCTAGTGCTCTACTACTTGAGCCATAGCACCACTTCTGGCTTTTTCTGTGTAAGTGGTAATGAGGAATCGAACCCAGGGCTTCATGCATGCTAGGCAAGCACTCTACCACTAAGTCACATTCCCAGACCTCTCATTTTCCTTTGAAGATTTAAAAAAGACTCAGTGAGAGAAGCTTTGTAAGTCTAAAACATGTGGGAAAACTTGGAGTTCTCCACTTGTGAAAAACAGAAATATTTTAGAAATTGTATGTGAGCAATGAGAAAGCTGTCAGTGATTGCACAACTGTTTGAGGGCACACAGAGATGCATAGAAGAAAAAGTATATACATGTTTATAGGTCCTCAATTGCCCAGTGTATTTGGAAACCACAAACAAATTCACACTGGAGAGTAATTTATTAACTGTTAACAATGTGGAAAAGCCTGTCTATGGCCCTCATTCTTACAAAACATTTGAGAAAGCACATTGGATAGAGAACACATAAAAATGAAAAAAAATGGAAGGTTTTAATTTTATTAAATACAAATGTGATGCATCTTTTTAGGTGAAATTTCAAACGCATTTGAAGACCTTGACTGACGAGATTCTGTAAATATAGACAACCTGAAGGAAGTCATGCAAATTAATTCATGTATGTTCTAGAAAATTTATATCAGAAAGTTACAACTTATGAGTGGTCTCTATCAGTTGCTCATTAGTTTTTTGTGGTTGGCACGCAAGGCCTAAGCATACAAGGCAGGTTTTATTTAGAGCCACATCTCCAGCTTTCTTAAGCAGTGGTTCCTCCCTCCCCCCGCCCCCCACACACTTTGGTTGGTTGTAGGGCTTGAACTCAAGGCCTGGGTGCTGAACCTAAGCTCTTTTGCTCAAGGCTAGTGTTCTACCTCTACCATTTTTAGCCACCACATCATTTCTGGTTTGGGAGTGGTTAATTGAGTATAAGAGCCTCATGGACTTTCTTTCCTGCTGGACTGGCTTCAAGTGATGATCCTCAGCGCTCAGCTTCATGAATTGCTATGATTACAGGTGTAAGCCACTGGCACCCAGCAGCAGTGGTATTTTTAAGCATGTATCTTGGCATGCATCTGGCCTGCTATCCTCCCATTTTGTTGCCCATCTTAGCTTGGATGACAATCATATACATTAAACCCAGCTTTTCCTATTGAGATGGAATTTTGGAGACATTTCACCTCAGACTAGCCTGGATCTGGGATCCTCTCAATCTTAGCCCTCATTACGCAACAGTACACTAAGTTTTATAGATAATATTTTCATTAAGTCCATTATTGCAATAGAAAAAAAGGAAGTGGAGGAGACCACTGAGTATCGCCTGTTGGCACACTTCTATTACCAGAATGGAAAACAAATTAAGAAACTCCTGAGAACTTAGGTTTTTCTTTTTTTCTTTATTTAAATCACTGAACATGGATGTTTGGAGATTCTGGTCATGTAAGCATTAGAAATGAGCATGTTTCCTGAGCTAGTGATGATCCAGACATAGTAATTCTTTGTATAATGCTGAAAAGTTTCTTCATGTTTCTCTGAGTCTGGATTCAATAAGTAGAGTTAAAATCATACCTTGAAGTTAAAATTGAGTCTAAACACCTACTATATTCTTTTCTTCTACTTAATAACTTTTTCACTGTAAATATTTTATTGATATGCAGAAAGGCAAGAGTTAAGGCAAAGATAATAAAAATTAGAATTACAGCAAGTGGGTAAAATAATGAACAATAGAAATATGTTATGACTGTAGAAAAAAATTAGGACTAATTTGCAATGATTGGAAGTTCTTTCAAGTGTGAGGATGAGGAATATTTTGGCATTTATATAAAGAACAACTTCTTTTGTTAATAGCAGTCATTTAGGTCTTGTTCATAAAAGAGGACTTCAATGCACATGGAACAAATCAAATATCCAAACTGGCAGTTTCTTTCCTAGATCACCAAATGAACAGGAACTGAATCATTCAAGTTCCCAGAACTGAAATGGGGAGACTAGGTCTAGCTAATGCCATCTTAGCCACGTGGTGTATAGGAAATCAGGTTTAACTGGTGCCATCTTGTCTTCACAGTAGAGGAAGGTGAAGTCCCATCTCCCAGGGGATGGGTATGCCTGAATTCCTAGTGGTAGCGGTCTGGATTTAGATGATAGGTAACTGGACTTGTGGGTCCTATGCCTTGAACTTGGGAGACTCTCCTTTCCTGTGACCTTGACCCCTGACCCTGACACTATTAAGGCCAGGTACCATTATGCCATGCCTCCTGTTCCTGTGTCTCCTGTCTTCTGGCTTTCCTCCAGTCACCATGACGTCCCATGTTAGCTCTCCATTGGGGTTGATCTGGTTTGTTGGTATCGTTTTTCTGCTCTTTCTTTCCTCACCTGCTCTCATGGCTCAGTATTCTGACAGTGTTAAGTGTATTCGAGGAGCTGCAGGTCTTTGTGATAAGAATCCACCTTCAGCCACTAGCTTTCCAATAAAGACTCTCAATTCAACCTCTCAAAACTTAGCTTCTCGGGGCTGGGAAGATGGCTCAGTGGTAGAGCGCTTGCCTTGCATGCTTGAGACCCTGGGTTCGATTCCTCAGCACCACATAAGCAAAAAGAAAAAAGACAGAAGTGGCGCTGTGGCTCAAGTGGTAGAGCGCTAGCCTTGAGCTGAAGAGCTGAGGGACAGTGCCCAGGCCCAGAGTTCAGGCCCCATGACCGGACCCAAAAAAAACAAAAACAAAAACAACTTAGTTTCTCTGTTTCTCGTGACTGAGATTTACCTTAAAACAGAACAGGTTGCTAACATAATTTGAATTTTAATCTGTGTTATTTAAAAATTAATCAACATCTATTGGGTAGTGACTATGTATTAAGCACTATTAATAGGTGCTGGATTTCCAAAGATGAATAAACCTACTTTCTGTCTTCAGAAAAACCCAGAGCAGCAGGGCATTGATGGTTTACACTTATTATCCTAGCTACTTGCGAGACTGAGAACAGGAGGATCACTGTTCAAACACAGTCTGGGCAGAAAAGTGTACAATACTTGTTAAACCATCACTGGGCTCAGTGGCACATGTTTGTCATCCAAAGTTACAGGGAGGGCTGAAATTGTAAGCATCTTGTATCTTGGCAAGCCCAGGCAGAGAAGTACATGAAATTTCATCTTCATGGAGGCAAGCTGGACATGGTGGTATGTTCCTGTGATAACAGTCACAATTGGAAACCTAAAAATAGGCAGATCACAGCAACTGCTGGCATGGGAAGTGAGATCCAATTCTAAGAATATTAAGTTAAAATAAGGGCTGGAAGTGTGGCTCAGCAATGTTGCATCAGCCTAGAAAACACAAATTCAAGTGACAATATCGCCAGAAGAAATAAACAAAAACCCAAAGAAACAAAGGTCATAGCCATTCGTCTAATCCCACAACTGCCCTTGGGATTAATTCTGGAAAGGGCAAACAGCTCTTGGGTTTTACCCTGACTGTAGCCTGTAAATTTGTCATTTGCCATCATATATGCTGCATACATATGTTTGTATTTGCTTAGGATATTGGTTTGTCACACACTAAAAACGTGTGAGTGTGTGAATATTTAAGTGATATTATGGGCCTTTCCATATGAATGCATAGAAATTCTCTTTTGGAAATTTTCACATAGTAAATTATTAACAGGTAGATTTGCTATCAGCCAATGTTTTAAATCTTCTTTTCTCTTTCATTTGAAGTGGTCCTGTGCTCTTGAGCCACTTGATTCTAAGCCAGTTGGTGCTTGCCATTTGGTGTTCTCCTTGTTTGCTTCCTGTCTTAACTTTATGTTATGTTAATTTCTGACTTTGAAGATCAAAAGTTCTTAGAAAATTCCTTTTTCCTTTTCTATGAGATAGATAATCAAGTGATTGCCTGTTAACTTCCTTGTCTCTCAGACACTTGATTCTAGGAATAGCTATTTCTCAACTTTCATACTCCCTCATGCATTAACTTATTTGGGGAGGCGTTATATATCTCTTTAGTTTTCATCAATACTATGTATAAACTTCCAGAAAGACTGAGTGTGACAGCTCCCAATAGCAATCCTGAGGTGGTACTTTTTTTCATTTACTGCTCATCAACTATTCATATTATATGTTGGTGCTAGGTTATCCACAGCTCAATTAAAATAATCCTTAAAAAGATATTCTGAGTTATCTTTACCGCCCCATTAACAGGAATAATTAAGAGATGATTATATGGTTGCACGTGTCTCTGGAATGTATTTAAGACTTTTAAGGTATGTGTAGCATATTAGAAATTTATGATAACTCATAAAAACAAAATGACGTTTACTATGTAGTTCAGACATGAAATACAGAAGCCACCCATTTTCCAGAGGGTACAGCTTTTGCTTATCTCCTTGTTCTTTGTCTCATATTGGGCCTTTCCACTTGCTCTCAAGAACCATCACCCCCAAACAGAGATGATTTCTTCCACCTCCACATGGGTGACTCCCTGCTGTTTTCCTTCTCTCAAATTTGTTGAAAGGTAATTAAAGATTTTACTCTATGTGGAGATAATTAAAACCTTTGCTCTCAGTTCTTGCTTGGCTGCAAGTGGACTACTGAGAGTGCAGGTAAGCAGGAAGATATCCGGAGGATGTGGAAATCAACAATTGTACTGTTTCCAACAATAGAAACAGTGTGGAAGCCTTTCTTTAATAAAAAAAATTCTATACTTAGACATTCTTCATGTTTGACAGCTAGACAATGGTGCATTACATTTTTACGTATAATAGATTCTCATCATGAAATAACTTGTTTTACTGCTCTAGAAATATGAAGCATTTACTCAGATTTGAAAGTGAAGTTTACAGGATGTAATATTTCCCCAGTAACATTGGAATAATTCCATAGAATGCAGGATGGGTGTTGACTTCACAGTTTCCTAGTTAATAAAATCTGAAGATTTTGCATTTTTTCCTTTTACTTTTCTCCCTCTTTTTAGAACTTAGTTTCTACATTGAAACTGACTGAACTCTATATAAGAGATGATCAGTTCTGTATCTTTGCTTATGGAATGAAGGTTGTCTCACTCAATGTGTCTACTGAGAATTAGAATTCCTGGCTGGCAGTGGGCTGTTTAATTGGTTAGTGGAATCATTGTTGCATTTTTGATTACTAATCTTTTTTAATTTTATAGATTTTAAAGTCTCAGACAGAAGGATGGTCCCATCACTCAATGAATGTTTAAAACTGTGACCTAAGGACCATAACAATATGAATTGAATAATTCGCCTCAAAATTCATATGTTGACATTGTAGCCCCAGCCCCAACACCTTAAAGTTTGATCTTAGTTCAAAAGCAGGATGTGCATATGGACTTAGTTAAGAATAAAGAAAAAGGGTGGGCCCTAATCTACAATGAATAATGTCCTATAAATAGGAATTATATTTCTTGAAGCAACTCTCAAATATATGGGAGACTCAATCACTAAGATATTTCAGTGGTTTCATTTTACATAATATAACTTTAATATATGTGTGTGTTTGTATGTACATGTATGTTGAGGTCTATGTTGCTCAGAGTAGTCTTCAACTCCAGTCTCCTAAATAGCTGGCCCCTACAATTGTGCACACTGTGTATACTTTTATAATAGCTATTTTTGTTGTTGTTGCTGTTGGGCTTGGGTCCTAGGGAGTGAACTCTGGGTCTTGCACTTATTAGGCAGGCACTCTGCTATTGAATTGGTTATTTTTGAGATAGGATCTAGCTTACTGCCAGGGTGTGTGCCCAGACCACGATATTCCTGTTCTATGCTTCCTGTAGTAGCTGGGATGAAATGTGCACAACACCACACCCAGCTTTTCTGTTGAGATGGAGTCCGTTGGGCTTTCTGTCCAGGCTGGCCTGGAACTGAGATCCGTCCTTCCAGTTTCAGCCTCCTATTAACTAAGATGACAGGCACATGCCACTGCACTCTCATATTGGTTATTTTTATTTGTTTGATTTGGTGCTGGTCCTGGGGCTTTAACTCAGGGTTTGTGCACTGTCCCTGAGCTTCTTTTCTCAACACTAGTACTCTTCCACTTGAACACAGCTACACTTTTAGATTTTTGGTGGTTAATTGAAGGTAAGCATCACCCAGACTTTCCTGCCCAGGTTGGCCTTGATCCATAATCCTCAGATCTCTGCCCCTGAGTAGCTAGGAGTACAGATGTGAGCCACTGGCACCCAGCTTCCAATACAGCTTTTAAGAAGGATTCTTGAGAACTATTTTTCCTGGATTAGGCTTGATAAAGAATTCAACCTCAGCCTTTGAAAGTAACAGTGTATGAGACACTTGTAGTAGGTTATATATTAAATTTTTAAAAGCATAAATGAGATGAATGTTTAGGTTCAATACTTGTATTTACCTTGATGTATATATCTCTTTAATGAAATGTGAATATAGATACATTTCGAGATACAATTATCATGGAGAATGAAGAAACCGTCACATCTTTTATCTGGGTTAAAATTAACACATAAAATACTGCTAGCAACAAATCATTTCCCTGGAGGAATCTTCATTTGAGAACTCATTACATAACACCGATATTTTTAGTATTTTCTTATATTTGATTCTAATCACCTCAGATAACATAGCTGAAAACTATGCAACATTGTTATTACTATTAAGACAAACTCTTCTTTCCCCTTTTAATTTTAAAGTCATTGGATTCCAGTGGAGATATTTCCTTTATCTTGAGGGAGTAACAGAGTTATACAGTTTGAATAGTATTTACACTCACAGTTAATCTGGACATACATATAAAAAAGAAAATAGAAATTTGTCAGATGTTTTGATCAGTAATTTTTATAAACATACTTTAGAAATGGCTACCTGCTCTTTTATATGTTCAGCTGATGGTTTATATCTATGATTCAACTTTTAAAATTAGTTGTGTAGCAAGTTTGTACCCAGAAAACTGAAAGCATTAATTATTTTGATCTATATGAAGACTTCAGTTAGTTAATTTGGTCAAAAGGTACAATTAGTGCATTTCTGAGGCATATAAATTTTATGATGCTTTTATATTCTGTCTAGTTATGTGAAAAAATGGAGACAAATAGCAGCCTCTCAAATATGTGAACAAAGGAAACCCCAAGAGTTATCATATACTTGTACTTTTAAAATGTGAACAACTTGAAAGGAGATACTATGATAGATTTTTTTTCTTGGGACCAGATAGCATAACCAAAGAAAGATTCAAATCAACTGAATGCAATTTTTCTGATGTTTTAATACGGATTATTTTCTAACTATTCCTTCACCAGCTCAGGATAAGCTCACAGTAGGTAGATGAATACATTTAACTTGCTATGACTATAATTCTGTTTAAGATGATCAACTGCCAGTAATGGTGTCTTTTTTAAGCAGTTCAGACAGGATTCCTATGACATAAATGTGAATCTTTCATAACCTAGTATTTTGACTTCAACTTAGATGGTCCAGCCTATGAAGGGCTGACACACAATTAATCATCACTCTATATCAGTCTACATTGACTTTAAAAGCAATAGATTGCACATGAAAAGGAAAAACAAATTAGACATGTCTAAAGTAATTGGTACAATGAAACAACTACTAAACTCATTTAATGATACCCTACATCCTTATAAACTGACAATTATAGTCTAGATGTTTTTCATTTGCTATTTTAAATTAGTCAAAACAGTGATGTTTTCTAATACGACTTCCTAGAATTCCATTATTGTTTGTCCCCACCAAAGGATGGACTAATCCTAATGCTGAGGAGAATACAAAATAGATTGTTTTAAAAGCATGCCTCATGACCAGGGGAAATCAGATGTTGAGCCTGCATTTTATCGCTGGCCATCAGAAGGCAACAGTGTGGATGGAAAAATAGAAACTCACAGCGAGCAGATGGAGGATCAGGTAGACACAATAACTAGTATATGTCTGAGTCAAGCAGAAAAGGTCAGATAAGTTGATGTTAGGGGAATGAACCCCAAGATAAGAACTCAAACTTTTTTTTTATCTTTCATGCAATTGTTTCTAACATATCTATAAGATGATTTCTTTGTTGCTTTGTATGTCCCTCCCCCACGGTATAACCCCTGCTTTCACTGTATTTGATGTTGGTATAATTTGTGGAGGGGAA
>NW_012267221.1:36184656-36190513 GCF_000151885.1 Dipodomys ordii | reverse complement strand
AAAAAAAAAAAAAAAAGTCTCACAGACTTTCCTGCCTAGGCTGGCTTTGACCCATGAACTTTAGTTCACAGCCTCCTATGTAGCTAGGGTAATAGGCATGAGCCACTGGTACCTGGCTACTTTTAAAAGAGTTTGAAACATCAATTTAATAAATATTTTCAATTGTATCATGGAAGATAGCATTGTCCAGGTCACATGATGAAGATCTTTTTTTTTTCTTAAAAATATCTTTTTTTTTTTGCAATGGTACTAGGGTTTTCTTAGTATACTATTGTCTGTGAGCACAAATTCAAAGATTTGATACAAAGCATATCATCTAAGGATTGCATGGCTGTGAGGCATCATTATCTTTTATTGTCTCGCATTCATCTTTGGCATGTTATGATAACTCAGCATTTTATGAGAGTAAAGAAATAATCAGCAGTATGGAAGTAGTATTTACTTCTAAAAGATAAAACAAACAATATAGAAGAGTAGGTACATGATTATACCACCAAGAGAGGTTTAAGAGGGAGTTGGAAAACAACACCTCTTAGACAGTACATATGGACTGTGATCTAAATGAAACATTAAAAACTGAAAATTCTGTCTGTGTCTCAGAAGGCAAAGTTCTTGAATGTAAGTATATGGGTAGCATAGTAAAAAAACGAATACTCTTAAGGTGTTAATTAGAAACAGGTATATGGTGTGGAATGAATGTCTGCAGCAGAAGAGGATATGGGAACACATAATTGAAATGCATTGTTTGGATACGTGAGTTCCGGAGAGATCCGAGATCTGTATGCTCTCTCCTGAGAAGCCTACAAGCAATTGAACAATTGAAAATGGTACTAAGCAAATAAAGCAAAAGAAATAATTACCAGAACCAAGAGTCAGCTGACAATAAAGGATTAAGAGACAGAATATACAAATTATATTAAGTGAAGCAATCCAGGCCCAAAGAAACATAGGTCCCATATTTTCCCTTATCTGCAATAACTGGTATCTGTCTAAGACAAGCAGAAAAGGTCAAAAGCTATGTACATATGACCATATAAGCTGATACTAGGTGAAATGAGTCCCAAGATAGGGACACAAGAAATTTTATCTTTCTTGCTATTCTTTTTAATGTACTATGTGATATTTTTTGTTGGTTCTTTTGTATGTTCATCCCCCATGGTATAACCCCTGTTGTCGCTGTATTTGATTCTGGTGTCCTGCATCTTGTATATACAATTTTCTAATTTGGGGAAGGGAAGGGAAATAACAAAATGCTGAAATAAAGTTATAAGATGACCCATTGTAACAACGAGATGTACAAGACACTATGTTGAAAACAACTTTACAATTTGTGTGTGGGGGGGGAGTTGGGAGGTAGGGGAAAGGGATGGTAGAGAAAAAGCAAAGGAGGGCATAACAATGCTTGATAGGAAACAGACTCATTACCTTGCTCATGTAACCGTAAACCCTCTGTACAGTATCTTTACAATAAAAATAATAAAACAAAAAATTAAACAGTGAAAGAACAAATGGTTCAATGAATAAGTGGGAAAACGAATTTAACAGTCAGTTCTCAGAAAAAGAAGTACAAATGGATAATAGACACATGAGAAAAAAAAACACTCTACACTCTTAACCCAAAACAAAATGCAAATTAAAGTAATTCTAAGGTCCTATTTCACCCCAGTCAGAACAGCTACCATCAAGAAAACAAACAAATACTGGCAAAGATATGGGCAGGGTGGGGAAGAACCTCAGAGATTGTTGGTGAAGTATAACCTGGTGTGAACTACCTCAGTGTAGAGGTTCCCCCCAAAATTAAAAATAGATTACCTTATGATTCTGCCTTAGGGAAAGTTAATCAATACAAAAGAAAGATACTCACATACTTACGTTTGATGCAGTACTGATCACAACAGTAATTCCAACCAGTGCATTCAGCTGAGGTATCCAATAACACATGAATGGATAAAAAACATATCATGGAATATTACTCAGACATAAAGAAAAGTGAAATTATATCGTGTGCAGAAGAGTGGATGGAACTTGAGATCATATAGAACAAGATAATCCATACTCAAAAAGTCAAATTTTGTGTTTTGTCTAATTCATGGAATCTAGACCTAAAATATGTTCATAGATCTAAAAGAAAATATACACATATGTATACATATAATATTAAGGATGCTTGTAACTGTAGGATTGTAACTGTAGGATTGTTTGGGGGAATGAGAGGCAGGGAGAAAAGGAACAAGAATGATGGAGGGTGGATGGTATTGAAACACATTATGTCTATGCATGCAGATGGTATAAGGAAACTTGGAGGGGATGGAGAAAGATAATGGAGGAAGTTCATCTGATTAAAATATGTGCACATATGAAATACCACAATGAAACCCCTTTGTATTATTAATATACATAAAAATGAATGAAAATGATGCGAAGAAAACAAAATGAATACCTGAGAAATCCATTCTTCTTTATTTTGCCCATGGAAGACAAGGCTGAGCATTATTTTCAGACTATGAAGCAGAGATTGTGGTTATGTTAAGCTGTCTTCGGTTTTGCTTGAAAATAGAATACAAGAGAATAGACTTCACATGATAACATGTAAGTTAACAGCAAAAGAAATGACCAACAACAAAAACTGAGAGACTGAAATATTTATTAAATAAACTCATATGTATTTTCCTGCTGTATGTGGAGAAAATTAGTTTGTAGTTCCATGTCAGTTGTGATAGACAAGAGTTGATTTCTGTTTCCTTCTTTCTATACATTTGACCTACATTTACCCCCAAAGAATACTAATACCAAAAAATGGACAAAGTTTCCTTTTAAGAGTATGCATCTTTTTGAAATTTGAGATAACACACAGACTATAGAACTCACCATTAAAGCTATTTAAAAGTATTCTCTTTGGTCACAGCTTACATTAGTAGAACATGCACACTCAGTGTTTCACAGCCATTGCCACTGCCCAGTTCCAGAACATTTTCATTGCCTCACAAGGAAACATTGTACCCATTGTCAGTGCTCAGTCTTTCCTTCCCCCAGATCCTGAAAGGAGTCATGCTTTATGTATCTATGCTTTCATCTTGGGAATGCATTTTTTTGTAATCTTGTGAATTCTGAATGTTTATCTAACTAGAGAGTATAGATTATTATCTATCTGCATATATGTCTGTATGCATATACCTGACAGAGAGAAAGAGAGAGCTCACAATGTATGTCAACATTCATGAGAAACTTTTCAAGGTCAATTCTATTTGCAGAATTCAAACAATGTGAAGGCTTGAGAGGATACTTTCCTGTCATTCAATGTCTTTTTTTTTTTCATTCAATGTCTTAAAGTAAGCATTTGAACTTGAATTTCTCTCAAAGGTCCAGTTCACAGAAATGTCAAAAAGTTCTTAAACTTGCTTATAACACTGAGAAAAATGTTTGAATAGAAACAAGGCTTCATAGCTCCTAATTTAGGATAAAAAGTTCCATATCCAATAGGAGCTCTGCCCTGCACCAGCTCTTCCTGTAATAGCTGGTGATTGCCCTGTTATTTTCAGAGCACTGGAGTAGTGACCATTCTTTATTCTACCTTTCTCCTGGTGAGGACATCAGATACAACAGAGGAAACTGAGGATCCTGTTGGGTAAGTAAAATGCAACTTAAAAAACCCTGTCCTTTCTCAACCACAAATACTTGTTATCAGTTTAAATTAGAATTTACATTTTATTGTGGTTAGAAATTTTAAAATGATTAACCTATTCATGAACTTTAAACCATGCTTAAATATAAAATGGCTGGGTGAAGTGGCTCATACCTGCAGTCCCAGCACTCTGGAGGTGGAAGCAGAACTGTGAGTTCCATAAACGAGATCCTGTCTTTAAAAGAAAGAAAAAGCTACAGATCAATTGGAAAGTGGTTTATTTGGTCTCTTTCTCTCTCTCTCTCCCTTCTCTCTCTCTCTGGTAAATTGACAAGCTTGTATGACTTTCTTAGTTCTGATTGAATTAGGGAAGCTGTGCAGTGTGTGTTCTGGGAAAATCAATTTTGGAAAAAGACAATTTTTCAACTAGTCAAATGTTTCCTTGGAAGGAGGAAAGGGAGTAGGGTCTTGTGACTTAAGTAGTGAAGTACACCAAGGCCAGGGCATTTCTGTCCCTTTGCATTTTACCCATATTTTGAGGATTTTTTAAATTCTATGTTTAACTCCTTTCTATGTCATGACCCCAATAAAATTTGACGATTTGCATCAGTTCTGATTTAGGGTTCCGTTGGTGATGCTTAAAATGCCACCAGCTTTGGTGGCCCGGACTTTGCTGATCTCCCCACAGTGTCTTTTTTAATTTGCTTCAAGATTGTTTCTCATCTGCTCTTCTCATCATTTTCTTAGTTTTGGCTTCTGGGGAGTTTTGGTGGCAATGCAGAACAGACTCCATATCACATTTTGAAGCACACACCGACACAGCTATTTATTTATTTTCACAAATACTTCTCTGTGTTGATAGTAAGCAATGCCTTTCTTTCTAAACTACAGAACTTCCTTTCAACCATCTGAAACGTGGAGGTGGGCTCAGCACTCTTTATGGTACTCAATATACCGTGTATTAAGTAGGCAAAGGATTGCTGGACCTAGCAACACAGCTCATTCCTCGTAAGAAATCCTTCCTTGTACCGTGGAAGAGATTCATTTGTCAGTCTCTCTTTCCCAACCTCTGCTCAGTGCACACTTTATTTCTAATCCCATTCTCGAACTTCAGCAGGCCTACCCTAAATCTCTGAAGGAAGAGAAAGAACTTGGAAATACTGTGTGAAAGACAGGAGAGAAAGAGCTTTAAAAAGGAGAAAAATCAGTTAAGAGCAAACTGTAAATTCCCTATCTCTATTCTCCAGACCAAGTCCCAACCGAAGCCAGCAGCACCCCGCCCGTGGACCTTTGGGGCTTCTGATTGAGAGTCCAGATATAGGGCATATGTTCCTGAGCGGCTCCCTTCATTAGGAGGTGGCAGTCTGGCCTGAGCTCCAAGCGCGGAACCTGGATGGAGGCTCAATGTACAGGATCACTCCTGAGGTTTCTGCGAGATTGAATACGGTAAGGTCATCAACAGGCTGGGTTAAAAAAAGAGAGAGAAAAGGAAGGAGTACCTATCTGTCCCTCCCCACGGGGTTCGGCACAGCTGGATACAACTTGTCAGCTTGCATTCAAAGTCATCCATTCACCCCTCCAGGCGGCCACCAAGCCGACACAGAACCCAGAACCAACTGGGACAAACGGCATTCCTGGGAACTGGCCCGTAACTGCGGGAGAGGCAGGAAAGAGAGGGGGGGGGCCGGGGTGAGGACAGAGGGAGAAGAGAGGACAGTGCGCGGCGGGCTTGGCTGCTGCCTCCTTGATGTATCTCCAGGGCAGAGCTGGGGTTCGAGGCTGGGGGGGGGGGGGGGGGGGGGGGGGGCGGGAGGGGGGGGGGGGGGGGGGGGGGGGGGGGGGGGATGGTGTTAGATCCGTACCCTTGTGGAGGGGACTTCACCCTTCCAAGGCTGCCTCGCTCCTCGGAGGAGGGGCTCGGATCTCCAAGCCCCCTTCCTGCGCTTTGATTCTGCTGCTTTGAGGGGACGCCTGCCCAGCCATCCTGGGAAGAAGAAGAAACAAACACACACAAACATTCCCCTCCGCAGGCGGCCGGGACGGGAAGGCCGGGACGGCGGCCTCGGTGCCCGGAGTTAGATCTAGATCCAGACGTAATGCACATCTGTTTCAGGGGAGCCCCTTTCCCCTGTCGGCCGGCTCGGGTTGGAGCTTGGCAGCCAGGTCGCCGGGGCGAAGCCTTTCCCTCCCACGCCTGTCTGGAGGGCTCCCACGCCGCGGGTCCCACGCCTGTCC
>NW_012267221.1:36183256-36184606 GCF_000151885.1 Dipodomys ordii | reverse complement strand
GTTTAAATAGAGATACAGGTGGACCCATTGCAACAAGGAGATGTACAAGTCTTATGTCGAAAAACGAACTGTACTGCTTTGGTGGGGAGGGGGGAGGATCAGGTGGGGGGAAGTGGGAGGAGTATGGGAAGGGATAGGAAGAGGAAACAAAGAGGAGGCAACAATGCTTGATAGGAAATGTACTCGTTATCTTGCCCATGTAATTGTAACTCCTCTGTACGGTATTTTCACAATAAAAAAGAAGAAAATAAACTGAAGAAGTTAAAGGCAAACATAAGTGGACTATCAAAATCAAATAAAATTAAAAGTTCACAGATACCTTCTTTGAGGAAGGTTATTGTGTTCACACATGTATGTACATATGCATAGGTACTGGAACTTTGGGATTGAGTTGACATGCAATGTCCATAATAACTATACATGCATAGTTATTAAAAAATCTGAAAGCATATTGAAAACTACAAATAACTATACAAACTCTCGTAGAGATATTTACTTTTTAAATGTTTTTTATTGTGAAAATACCGTACAGAGGAGTTACAATTACATGAACATGGTAATAAGTACATGTCTTATCAAGCATTGTTGCTTCCTCCTTTGTTTTTCCCTTACCATCCCTGCCCTTCCATCTCCACAACTACACTCTCCCACCTCCCCTGCCAAAGTTGTAAAGTTCGTTTTTCGACATAGCATCTTGTACATCTCATTGTTGCAATGGGTCCACCTGTATCCCTATTTAAACAACTCATGATTCTCCAAACTACACTTCTACATTTCCTAAAAAATACTCTCTTATTTGATTCTGGTGCCCTGCATCTGGTATATACATTTTTCTAATTTGGGGAGGGGAAGGGAAATAACAAAATGCTGAAATAAGGATACAGATTGAGCCATTGTAACAATGAGATGTACAAGACACTATGTTGAAAACGAACTTTACAACTTTGGGTTGGGGGGGAAGGTGGGGAGGTGGGGAGGGAAGGGATAGTAGCCAAAAAACAAAGGAGTGGGTAACAATGCTCGATAGAAAATATACTCATTACCTTACTCATGTAACTGTAACCCCTAGGTATAGTATTTTTGCAATAAAAATATATACAAAAATATTCTCTTTAATATTTCATAATCTACACTGATCAAAGTTCCATTTAAAATTCTATTTGTTGCTCCTGGATGGAAAGATCAACATCGTGAAAATGGCAATACTTCTCAAGGCTATCTACAAATTCAATGTGATACCTATCAATATTCCAACCTCATTCTTCAAGGAAACAGAAGATGCAAGCCAAAAATTCATATGGAACAATAAAAGACCCCGAATAGCAAAAATGATCCTCAACAGAAAGAACA
>NW_012267221.1:36124584-36174143 GCF_000151885.1 Dipodomys ordii | reverse complement strand
CGCTGGCGGCGGCTGGAGCCGGCTCGGGTCCTGCTCGGCCTGTCGAGCCTCCCACCCGCTTCCATAAGGCTTTTGCTTTCCAACTTCAGCTACAGTGTTAGCTAAGTTTGGAAAGGAGACCAAAGGAAGACCCCGGGCGGTTGCGCCTTTCCAAGTGCTGTCTCCCCTTCGCTTGGCTGTAGTAGTCGCGGAGGTCTTTTCTCACCTAAGAGGCTGCTGTGTTTTTAGCGGTGCTATCTCCAGTTCCTTGCACTCCTCCTCGTCCACCGACACCTCGCCAGGAAGCAGCCGGGCACCAGCCGCGGGACCGCGAGCCGGGGGAGAACGCCTGCCTGGAGTCATGGCCCGGGCGAGAGCTCAGACCCCGCGGGAGGGACGCTGCGGTGAGTTGGGCAGAGCCGGCGCGCGCGCCCCCCGGGCGGTGCGGGGACGCTGCCTGGCCTCGCAGGTGTGGCGGGAACGCGGCTGTGCCCGCGGCCAAACTCTTTAATGAGCGCACATCTGGGACCGAAGAAGAAAACACGTCCCGAGTGTGAACTTGCACACAGGTGGGGATGTCGCGGGCAGGGCGGTGGCGTTGCCTGGCGCTGACACAAGAGTTTCTAAACAGTCTCTTCACTTTGCGCAAAGCTATGCAGAGGTGGACCAACAGGGCGAATTGAAGTAAATGGCATTAGGAGACGAAACACCTCCGTTTACAGTGACTTGAGAAGCTACGTGGTTTGTCGTGCACGTATAGCAGTGCTTTCATAGAAGAAGATGCGCGTTTTAATCTCGACTCACTCATGTAATTCATGTGCTTTAACAAACAATCTTTCTTCCCGTGTTTCTTTGTAGGATTCTTAACCAACTACCTGACTTCTGCAAAATTCCTTCTCTACCTTGGTCATTCGCTCTCCACTTGGGTAAGTGAGAATGCACACCAGGCCGCGCACCACAGTTACACAATTTCTTGTTTACTTTCAGCCAGTTGGGTTAAGCCAAGCTCCACTTTTGTCATGCAGCTAAGGAAAATAGATCATGCTTTAATGCAAAAGTTATTTTCATCAAAGCTGTTTCTCAGCACTGAAAATAGGGTAGAATGGCAGAGTGAATGACTTCAGCTAATAATAACATTCTAAGATTAATTTAAATATACAGGACAAACAAGATCAAATATCTGAATGATTAAAATCCTGGCCCTCACATAGTATGTGTGGTCACATCGTAAGCTGTCCAATAAACCATTATGTAATGAAAATCAGAAACTGATTCACCCTTCTCCCTCTGACTTCTGTGTGGTTTTAAAAGAATCCCGATGTTTCCATTGGCCTGGATTTCATTATCAACCATAAAAAAGTGAATCATCCAAAAAGGTGCTGGATACATGTTTAATGATTAAAATCTTTAAAATTAAGCTGAGTATGTTCAAATCATATGCCCTTTTATTAAAAGCACCAAAGTAAGAAGAATTTCAAGAGTAAATTTTTAATCTTGCTGGGCGCTGGTGGCTCACGCCTGTAATCCTAGCTACTCAGGAGGCTAAGATTTGAGGATCGCGGTTCAAAGCCAGTCCAGGCAGAAAAGTCTGTGAGACTCTTATCTCCAATAAACCACTAGAAAACCGGAAGTGGTGCTGTGGCTCAAGCAGTAGAGCCCTAGACTTGAGCTGAAGAGCACAGGGATAGTGCCCAGGCCCAGAGTTCAAGCCCCACGACCCACCAAAAAAAAAAAAATATTAATCTTAATTTAGTTTTTTTAAATGGAAACTTCTGTTGTATTATTCGTAATAGGCGAATAGAAATCACTCTATGAGGAAATCTCTAGCTGGGTCCTTGAGAAGTTATTAAGATAGATGATTGCCTTTCTAAGAAATATCCATTCATAGTCAGCTTTGTGGCCAAGCAAACTGCTATCTTCTCAAATGCTTACTCAGCAATGACTCAGCAAATCCATGTCAACAAAGTGGGATGAGTGCAGTTTATTTCAATTCCAATAACTGGTGAGACTAAGTAGAAACCTAGTGAAACCACACACAGTAAATCTAAAAGGATGTTTTCTCTATTTAATTAACTAAGTATGAAGTTGTAGTAGGTAATGGAAATGGTGTCTAAAATTCTCAGCTTGTCCTCTGGCCCTCACTCCTAGAGAACTGAAGTGAACTAAAATATCTGACTTCCAACTACAGGCAGGGATTAAGTTTTGTTTTTTAAATTATTTTGGTCAGTCCTGAGGCTTGAACTCTGGGCTTGGGCACTGCCCCTGGGCTCCTCAGCTCAAGGCTAGCATTCTACCAGTTGAGCCACAGCGCCACTTCTAGCTTTCTGGTGGTTTATGGGAGATAAGAGTCTCACCAACTTTCCTGCCAGGGCTGGCTTTGAACTGCGACCCTCAGATCTCAGCCTCCTGAGTAGCTAGGATTACAGGGTGAGCGCCCCGGCGCCCGGCTGAGTTTAAGTTTTTGTGACCTTTGGCTGATAGATTAGTTGTCAGATTTGCCAAAAACATGAATGGAACTATGGTTGTTCTAGGAGGATTTTACCTGAAGAATTTTTTTTTTTGTCTTGAAAAGAATTTTTTGTCAAGGACTTAAAAGAAATTCCACAAGAAAGGTGATATATGCTTGTCACCACCTTATATATAATAGGTTGAGCAAAGGGAGGCCTTGTGAAAAAGTTGGAATGAAAAAAACAACAGCTTGAGATGGGTAATAGTATCTCATGCCTGTAATCCTAGCTATTCAGGAGTCTGAGATATGAGGATCACTGTTCAAAGCCAGCCTGGGTAAAAAATTTCAGGAGACATTTATCTCTAACCACCAAAAAGCTGGAAGTGGAACTGTGACTCAAGTGGTAGAGCTCTAGTTTTGACTGAAAAAGCTCATAGATAGCACCCAGGCCTGGGTTCAAACCCTAGCACAAATAGACAAAAAACCCAACTACAATTTCAGACATGTAAGTTCAGTGGATTTTTACTTCTCATTGCAAAAGAGCACAAAATAGCAATGCTATTTCTAGGTGATTCTACTTTTGTTTTTTGTGTGGTGCCCTGATAGTGTCGAAACAAAATATGTGTGTTTATGTGTACTTATATGAATATCTATTCTCAAAATCATAATTTCCTATACATTGATCACTGAGCTATTTTAGGGTAGAGGGTTATCTCAGGGTTGGTTTTTAGGGCATTGAATGCGTTTAATTGCTGGCTTCATTTCTTTTTGTCAATAGACCAGTAAATTTTATTCTGTACTATTGGAGTTAAAAAATAGTATAAGAAGTGGGTCCAAGTGGGTCCTTTTGTTAAAGAATTTATAACTTAGTACAGGCTTTAAAAAGAATAACTACAAAAGAAATGGCAGTGTAAGGCAATGCAAAAGAAGAATCAGTTGCCTGGCAAGATCCTATGACCTGTCTCCATGTGACCCAGGCAGTTCTGAATTTTTCTAGCTGTCATTTGTAGTCCTCACTTCTCTGCTCTCAAGCTTCTGTTATCACTTCAAATAAAATGCACCAACCACCATCTTGTTGTCTCCTGTTATTTTTCCTCATATCACTTATAAACACCGGACTTGGGCTAGATTTTTCTTTTAGCCTTTGTGAACTGGAATGGGAACTGCATAAAAACATGGACTATGATTTTTGTGCACTGCTGGAGCTCTAGTGCCTGAAGTAGCATTGGTTACATAGCGACTATTCCATAGGTACTTACTAGGTGAATGAATGACCATGGTCATTTGTCAAAGGGGTAAGAGTTAAATAGGCATTTAAACAAAGTATGGCAAAGGCAAGTGGTAGCAAGAAATTTCTACCTCATTTTTCAAGTTCCTAATCATATTAATTTCAAATTTTGGTTTAAACTTTTGTTCGTAATTCTTTATACCAATGTTTTTCTTTCTCTAGTCTATTGATGTTTGGGACAGGAAATTCCTTTCCTGTAGAGTACTGTCTTGTACATTGTAGATGGCAATAGCATTCCTGGCTCCACCTTTGCTTTATTAAAACATTAGTCAATTATCTATACATCTATTTCAACATTGTTTATGCTATTCCAGAATTTGCATTTGTAAATTTCATCTTTCTGATTGCTCTGTTGTTTTGTGACTTTGAGATTTACTTGAGAAACCAGGCATATTATATAAAATGTTGGAGGTGAAAAACTTCAGAGATCATGTAACAATTCTGTCCTTTGACACAAACTGCGAGTTTAGCTTTTTCTTGACATTCAAAGTACACCAATGTTTATAAACTGCGCAGTGTTGCTTTTCTGGATTAAAGCAAACTACTTGGTGCTTTTCAAATCAAGATGGGCAAATTCCATACCTGTGAAGAAACCTGACACATAATAGACTTTTTTCTCTTCTCCAAAGTGAATTTTTTTCTAGAGTAACATTTTTTTTGTTTTTCTTTTTTCCTTTTGCAGTTTTCGAACTTGAACTTTGTGCCTGAGTGCTGTCCCTGAGCTTTTTTGCTCAAGGCTAGTGCTCTACCACTTTGAGCCACAGTGCCACTTTCAGTTTTCTGGTGGTCAATTGGAGATAAGAGTCTCACGCACTTTCCTGCCCTGAACCATGATTTTAGATCTCAGTCTCCTGACTAGCTGGGATTACAGATATGAGCCATCAGCACCTGGCAAATATATGTTCATTAATAACATTATTTTGAATTTATTTAATAATTGGACAAGGATATTTGCCATGGTGCAGCACTGAATGGTTTTAACATTTGACCAATATTCAATCCATAGAGGAATTAGGACTTTGAAAGTCTTTGAATGTGTCCAAAAATGCTCTTGTTGATAAGAAAACAACTTCCTGAGTGCAGTGGACTAGAAATTAAAAACATTTCATCGAAACATTTTTTTCTTATTTAAGGGAGATCGGATGTGGCACTTCGCAGTTTCTGTGTTTCTGGTGGAGCTTTATGGAAACAGCCTCCTCCTGACTGCAGTCTATGGGCTGGTGGTGGCAGGGTCTGTTCTGGTCCTGGGAGCCATCATTGGTGACTGGGTGGATAAGAATGCTAGACTGAAAGGTGAGTGCCCTTCCATAACTAAGACTGTGTACTCTCATGGGACAAGCCTCTGTGTATCCTCTGTAACAGGGGAAACATCAGACTAAGAAAGAAATCCCTATGATCAATACAGTGAATATTTGCACACCACACTTGAGGGGATTTGCTGGCAGCCTATTTGGATTCAGAATCCTGGACAAGTTGGGATGTTAAAACATTCACCTAATAGATTGTTTTTGTCTTTTTGGCAGTTCATAATTTTCAGATGTTAATGATTAACACTAAAGCCGCTTCTCTGGGACCCATGTTAAACATTAAGAGTTTACTTAATCTAGCTTTCTTTCTAACCATGAATTGCACTGGAGTTTTTCTAGTGTGATGTTTCTGGGACAGGTACACCATCTGCTAAAGGTCTAGGTCACTTTCTTTTATATGAAGATGTATATGTAAGAGAAATGAAAAATAAATAGCCTGGATCACAGACACCTGAATTATATGTTGTTAATTTTGGGAAAAGAAATAATAATAGCATGTATTGTTGAACATTAAGACTGATCTTTTGATTTTATACAGGACAAAGAGGAATTGAGCAATTCAGTTATTTAGAATAGAATAGCAAGATAATAGCAAGATAATAATTTTTTTTAAAAGTTGCTTGATAATGTCAAGAGCTAGCTGTTCTTAGACATTGGGGAAGGATTGAGGTGTCATTTGGTTTCTTGACATTTCAGGTAAGTGCACTTAAATATAGAGCAACAGGACTGTCAAATTGTAGGAGTTGATATTACTGGTAAAATGATACAGAGGAACTCATGTACAGCATTCTTTATCCTAGAAAAAAATCTAGTAATTTATATTATTATACAAAAATAGAAGTCTTTAGCCTTACATTTGTTGAGCTCTGCAATCATAGGTTAGGAATCATTTTGAGTGGAGTGAGTAGAAGTGTAGAGAAATAGAAATTTCGTACTTATATAGTCAACTCCTATGTCACACTTAGAAGAACACTGCCCTGAATCTGTAGATTGTGCTCACTATTTTCCCTCTGTGTCTACACAAAGCTTTGTAATACCTCTGCTATTGTCCTTAATATAGTTATAATGGATTGTTTCATGTACCTTTCCTGTGGCCTTTGGGGTCTTGAGAGCTAAGAATCTTATTCAGTTGGTATTTAATCCTTATATAATGAATATATATATACATAGATACATATATACACATATGTACATGTACACATACATGAATTGAGATTTTATTTCAGAATGCTTTCAAAGAGCTGTTTATTTTTTTTGTCTTGAGTCTTTGATATGACCTTCCAAGCCAAGATGAATGAGCTTTACAATCCTGAGCTTTACAATTATAGCAAGAGCTATAATTATACTTGACATATATTAAAAGCCTTTCATAAATATTTTGAGTATCATTATAATTCCATAAAGTAAGGAAGGCAGATGTTGCTATTCTCACCTTCTAGACACCAGCATAAGAAACATTAAGTATCCTGCCCTAGATTATGTTCCTGATGAGTAGCAGAGAAAAGACTAGCAGGCGACCTTACCTGGTCTTCTCCCGCACTTTATTTATATGTGTGCTTCACTCTAAGAAAGCTAGCATTTTCTGGGAGAGAAGCTGTAGCTTAGCATTTCATACTTCTAGCAAATAGCACCACTGTGCCAGAGGAAAACTCACAACTGCTTTATCCATGGAAAATTTTTTGCATGTTTTCCTTATTTGTCTATATCATCTTATCAGATTAAGCTTGCTATGTAGGAGGCTGTGGATTCCATAACTTCTTCCTTAGCCTCCTACATATTCTTATTTCAGTTTAAGCAACAAAAGGCTGAGAGATGGATTTTATCGATGTAATAGTTCTGTTTGTGACTGAACTTGCAAGAGAATAAGTTTGATGAAAACGTACTATTATGAAGGGCATCTACTGACAGAAAATGTGGGTATTTGAGTTTGTGTGCGCATTTCATTGGTTTGCTGTGACCTCCTGGGTTGTATTGAGAATTGTATTCTCAATACAACCCAGGCAGAGGTAGAATTTACTTTGGAAAGATTTCCTTTTTTTTTTGGTAATAATTATTCAGATGTATCAATGTAGCAGAATAATGATGGCTTGTGTAAAACACACCTGATGAAATTTAGTAATCACTTTTGTTTTTTCCTCTATACAGTGGCTCAGACTTCACTGATAGTCCAGAATGTTTCTGTTACCCTGTGTGGAGTCATCCTGATGATGGTTTTCTTACATAAAAATGAGCTTCTGACCATGTACCATGGATGGGTCCTTGTAAGTTTTCTATGAGATTCTTGGTGACAGGAAATTGAACATGTGGTAGTGACAAAGAAAAGTCTCTTAAAACTTTTGCTTATTTTTGCAAATGTGACTTTTTAATAATTTATTGTGTGTCTACTGAAGCCTATATAATTTGGTGTTGTTTTGCCCATAATAGAAACTCATAATTGTTTAAATTCAAATTTCATTCTATTGGTTTTTAATGTAGCTTTAAAAAGTTTATTAAATAATTTAGTTGTTACTTTTTTGCTTTATTCCATGTTATTCTGTAATATATACACATGTATATACATGTATAGATACATATTAATATATAATCATAGTATATTATATATTCTATAATGTATTAATATACAACTATATGAATATAATGCTATACATTAATATATTATAATATATAATACATAATCTATATGATTATATATACTATACTATAATATATAATATATGCTATATTATACTATATTATATATATACTATATTATATATAATATAATATAGTATCATATAGTGTATATAGTATATAACAATATATATAACAATATATACTATATTGTTATAAATAACATATTATATATTATACATACATATGTATATATGTATTTAAGGAATTGTAAAAAGAGGCTGCCTTCAACAAAGCAGTTTATGAATACTTGGTCATTGTTACCCTTTCAGCATTCTCACTCATGAAATTCTCACCTTTTCCCTCACTTTTCTTAATTTTGTAGGATATGCATTGAATTTTGTAGAATGTTGCATTCTCCCCTCCATTTCTTCATTCACTTACACTTAATATATAATAATATATAATATTGTAATATATAATTACATATATTAATATATAAGTATATATTATGTATTCCATACTATATAATATACTATAAATAATATATAATCAGTCATAATTGTGTTCCTTATATATTAATACAAAATAATATATTTATATATTATATAATAGTATATATTATGTATACTTTATATTATATAACATACAACATAAAATAAATAGTATATAATAATCAGTCATAATTGTGTTCCTTCAAGAATCACATTTCTCTTTGAGAATATCAATTATATAAAATTTCGCAGTACGATTTTATGATAGTTTGATGGGAAAGGGTAGAAAAATTGGAGAGAGTGGAACAGTAGTTGTGATGGAATTTTTTTGTATTTTGTGGTATTTAATTACAGAGTCTTAAAGCCAGATAGACATTACTAGCCTTCAACTATTAGTCTTCTCATCTCATACAAATTAGAATAATACTTTGACCCTTAAAATGACCTCTAGTATGTGCTTGATTGTTTCATGTAAACAAAAGTAAAACAGTTTTTTATAAATGAAACTAAGCTCAAATTTTTATTATTTTGTCACGAATGAACATTTTAACTACCCTGTATACTGAGGTACAGTGTGGTAAATGAACATTTTAACTCAAAACTTTCTTATAATTCCTTAGACTTCTTGCTATATCCTGATTATCACTATTGGGAACATTGCAAACTTGGCCAGTACTGCTACTGTAATCACTATCCAAAGGGACTGGATTGTTGTTGTTGCAGGAGAAGACAGAAGGAGATTAGCAGGTAATTTGGTTTACTTTTTCATCTAAACTTCAGTCACAATAAATGAGGCTTTTTGTAGTTGTTCTGGGATGTTTAAAAACAATATATTGAGAGCATGGTTTTTTTAACCTTGTAATTGGTCCTAGTAAAAAGATTTATCTTTCACAAAGTTAATTTGTAAGATAGCCAACTACTCTTTTATTCTATGCAAACCTCCCCAATAGAAGAACTATTCTTTTTCCTTTTCCCCTTTTAAAATTATATCATTTTTATTTATTATTTTATTTATCTCATTGTTTTAAATATTTATAACAATAAAAATCTGATGTGTATTTTACCAGTTATACTTATGGAGAGTACTATTTGTACTTAAAGATCATGTAAGATATCGTTTTTCCCTACACCAAATGAAAACATACTTCATACATATATACATATGTATTTAAGTAGTTGTAAAAAGGAGCTGCCTTTCAACAAAGCAGTTTATGAAGACTTGGTCATTGTTACCTCTTTCAACATTCTCACTCATGAAACTGTCACCCTTTCCCTCACTTTTCTTAATTTTGTAGGATATGCAATGAATTTTTGGCTGCATTCTCCCCTCCTTTGCTTCATTCACCTATGCTTAACATTCCTCTACCCCTTTCATTATTTTGTTGATGTAATTCTACGGAATTACACTGGGAAACGTACTTGTGAGAAAGACTCTAGTAGTTCATTTCTTCTATCTTTTTTAATATATATTTTATTGTAAAGATGCTGTACAAAGGGATTACAGTTATATGAGTAAGGTAATGAGTACATTTTCTATCAAGCATTATTACCCCCCTCCTTTGTTTTTCCCCTACCATCCCTTTCCGCCCCAACTCTTCCTGCTCCCTAATCAAGTTGTAAAGTTCATTTTCAACAAAGTGTTTTGTACATCTCATTGTTACAATGGGCCAACTTGTATCCTTATTTCAGCATTTTGTTATTTCCCTTCCCCTCCCCAAATTCGAAAAATGTATATACAAGATGCAGGGCACCGGAATTAAATACAGTAAAAACAGGGGTTATACCATGGAAGAACATACAAAAGAAACAAAAAAAATCACATAGTACATTATAAGTACATTAAAAACAAGAGCAACAAACATAAAACCTCTTGTGTCGCTATCTTGGGGTTCATTTCGCTTAGTATCATCTTATATGGTCATATGTTCATGGCTTCTTACCTTTTCTGCATATCCTAGACATATACTAGTTATTGCAAATAAGGGAAACCATGGAAGCTATGTTTTTTGGGGCCTGGCTTACCTCACTTAATATAATTTTTTCCAAGTCTTTCCATTTCCTAACAAATGGGGCAAGGTCATTCTTTCTGATGGAGGCATAGAATTCCATTGTATATATATATATATATATATATATATATATATATATATATATATATATATATACATATATATATATCACATTTTCTTGATCCATTCATCTACTGAGGGGCATCTAGGTTGCATTTCTTCTATCTTAAAGTTGTCATTTACAACTTATATTATGTAGGAGGTACAATAATTGCTTTAAAGTACTAAAAATGTAGTGGAGAAAATACAGCTTTTAAGATGTTTATAATCCTAATTCTTAGAAGTGCATCCTAATGGCTAAAGAAAGACTAAAAAATGCTTACAAAGCAGCATGTCCTATTACATCAATATAACTTGGGCTCAAAATACCTTCTTTCCCTCCATGCTCTCTGCCTTCCCTCACTTACAGAACACACAGAAACTGATAATTGCACATGGTAGAGGAGGAAGGATACAACTAACTACTGGTCAGATGAGCTGCATTAACTTCACTAGTCATTAAGATAATGAGTGTCACAAGCACATTGCCCAACCATCATCCTAACAGACAAGAAACCATTCTTGATGACTTAAGTGGCTTACCCCAGAACATAGAAGGCAAGATTATGTAAGATTAGGTGCTGGGTTTAGCAAGCTGCTTTGTTTAACTGGACATTGTGGTTTAACAAAAAGAGGGGGAGCAGAACGGATATGGTAATTAAACAAGAACAAAGTCTATGGAAGGTGTAGAAGAAAAATTTGCTTGAATCATTACCTGTGGTAGCAGATAATCCAAATAGAATGTCACAGCAATTTCAGAGGATGATGAAGCATGTTTGAGTCTGCAGTACAGAAAATTCTTACTGAGTTTACTTCTTGTGATTGTCATAAGGAATGATTCCACATTTCTTTTTGTCATGTTGAATGACAAGATAAAACATTGTTTTTTATGTTTACTTTCTCTTTTTAACATACTATTTTAAGTATATAAAATATGCCCATGATTTAAATTTCAAATGATACAAAGGATATATTTTGAAAATAGGTCTTATATTTGTTGAATATATTTGAGGGGGAAAGTTTCACTTATCTGCGCTTGGTGTGTGTATGTGTATGCCATTCATAGTGCTTGAACTCAGGGCCTAAACTCTGTTCCTAATTTTTTTTCTTGAGGCTAATGTTCTACCACTTGAGCCACAACTCCACTTTCAGCTTTTTGGTGGTTAATTGGAGATGAGTCGGACTTCCCTACCTCAGCTGGTTTGAATCTCCGAACCTCAGATCTCAGCCTGAATAGCTAGGATTACAGACGTGAGCCACTGGCTCCCAGCTTTATCTGCATTTCTTAAGTGAACTCATTTTGACTTGGTGAAGTCAAGAAGGCTGTTTTTACTTGTGTAAAATAGTTTTAAGAGAAAGTTTTAAGAGAAAGTTACTCCAAATCTTTAGCTGGTCCTAAAACATATTTAAGCAATAAATATAAAGATACTACAAACTTTGTGGGATCTTTAACATTATAAAATGATGTCTCAAGACAAGAATAAAAATATGGCTGGCCATTCGTTCTTCTTTATATAATTAATTATCACAGGGTAGAAGATTCTGGGCCAAATAGTCCATTTTTCTAACGTTCTAGAGTTTCTCAAGTTTTAAGAAGGGAATTGAGCTCTTATCTGCTCTAAGCTTACTTTTAGTAAGGGGTGCTCTTTTACATACAACCAACTGCGAGGCTTAGTAGATGAATGAAAGAAAACTACATGTTTTCTTTTCTCAAACTTTAACCTCAGTATTTGTGTTAATTAAAAGCCACGTTTCAAAACAGTATCAGAAACTTCTTTAGTTCTGAGCGTGAATTTGGAGTGTCATTTTGGCTATAGGCAATTAAAGGAGAACAGAGGAAAAGGAGATGGTTAAAGGAAAAATAGTAGCACAAAGGGGAAATGGAGTGTTTAGGATCTCTAGCAGATGTCTTAGGTTCCTCTGAAGCTGTCTGTAGAAATACATACTTTCCAGTCAGAAATGCTTTATTTTATATGAGCTGATTTTTGAATTTTTTTTGACTGTTAGAATTCCAAGTGAAGGAGTAGGCTAGGAAGATTTCGTATTTTGTAAATTGTGTGGATGTGTGTTTGTGTATGTTTATGTGTGTATTGGGTAAGGAAACATGAAAATAAGGAGAAAGGATTGTGAACTAGATATTGCTTGGCTACAAGATGAGTTTAAAACTTGAAGCTGTATCATTGAGTATAAGGAACAGGAGTAATGGTTATATAGTTTAGAAAACACTACAAAAGGCATTGTATTTTCATACATGTGGTTAACTAATCTCTTAACTAAGTTAAGTTCCTTTGGGGTACCTGACAGTATTTTATTTACTCATCCTTTTCTATTATGTGGTATACTTGGCCTGTTGTAGATTCTTAAACTTTCTAATCCATTAATTGCTTTGTTTTCTTCCCTATTTTTTTTGTGTGTGTTATGTCTGTGTGACTCTCCATGTTATCTTCTCAGATTTTTTTCATGCCAACTTTCTAAAGAAAAATGTGCCTGTTGGCTTTGACCATGTGTAGCATATACATTTCATGTTTGTACTCTACTGATTAAAAATTGACTTCACATTTGATGTAGACAGAATTGATAGTTACTATTTGCTCAGCAAATCTTTTCTTAAAAATGATTCTTCTGGCTGGGCTCTGGTAGCTCATGACTATAAATCTAACTACTTAGGAGGCTGAGGATCATAGTTTGAAGCCAGCTCTGGCAGGAAAGTCTATGAGATTCCTATTTCCAGTTAGGCACCAGAAAACCAGAAGTGGAGCTGTGGTGGCTCAAAGTGGTAGAGCACTAGCCTTGAGCAAAAGAGCTCAGGGACAGCACCCAGTCCCTGAGTTCAAGCCCCAGGACTGGCACAAAAAATAAAAGCTCTTTTCTGACACTATGCTTGTATGGACACGTAATCATTATTAGCTTCTTAAATATTATGTTAAAGATTGGAATTGGTGGTCTTGGAAGGCTCCATGAGGACAGAAAACAATCTAATGTAGTAAGAAAATAACAGTTTTAAAGTGGTAAGTTATTTGTATTAATTCCATACTTTTCTGTGGGTATATGCGTTGGAAAATTATTAGTAGGGGCAGCTACTACAGTTAGTGAGGCCTCTGCTTAGATATTCACCTGTAAGATGAATGCTGCCTTTGCCTTCAAGTGAAAAGTGAAATATGTCAAAGTTCTGTTGTTACCATGTAAGCATATTACACTCATTGAGCTAATCAGAAAGGCATTGAATTTGAACTAAGTAGGGAAAGAATAGAAGCAATTTCTAGTAATGTACTTAGTTATATAACGCTTTTTCCTAAGTGATCCAAATGGTTGTTGAAGACTTGTTAATTTTCACTCTGCTCTAAGAGATAATTAAGAAGTAGTACATTTTGTTTACTCCTTTATTGTTTTCAACTTTGACACAACTCTTCATTCCCGTGGTAAAACTCTTGACCTCATCACTAAATCCTTCCCTTCTATTATCTAACTCTTTGGCATCTGTATCTTGGACTCTACATTCTGTCTTTTCAGCTCCTTCCTTCAATATCCCTGCCCCAACAGTCTCACAATTGATACTTACAATTCACTAATGTCACTTTGTTTTCACTGTTCATGACCCCTCGCTTGCCTTCCTTTCTTCCCCAGTTTAAACTGCAGTCAATCATGATGATATGCTCACTTCATAGGTTATATACACCCAGCTCACATGGCCCACTTCCAATTTGACACTTTCTTTCAGTAAGACTTTGATTAAATCCAACTATAGGCATGTCTGGAGGAAAAACGCACAGTTGTTTTGTTTTGTTTTTCCCCCATTGTTATCACTTAAAGTTTATGAACACAGTGTTGAGTTGGCCCTTTCAAGCTAGTAGGTGATCGAACTATTTTCTCTGGTCTCTTCCCTCTCATACATTCCAGAGGACTGGTCTGCATTTTCTCTTTCATTCTATCACATTCATAATCTTCTCTCTTTCCCTTGCTTTCACTGATGACTTTGCTTTGTATATGACTGATAGAATAGAGAAAGGACTTCGTGGGGCATCCACCATCACTTATCTCTTCTCAGCTGTTCCTGAAGCCATGTATGTGGCCTCTACACTCTGTGCAATTGACAGATTGTGCTCCTGTCCAACTTTTTTTTTTGTCTAGCAGTGATATCATTCTACTCAGGGTATAAAATGTTCTAATTTTTCTCTTCTTAAAACCTCCTGCATTGAAAAAAGGTCAGATAACTTGATGTTAGGCGAAATGAACCTCAAGATAAGTATTCAAATGTCTTCTTTCATGTGATTGTTTCTAACATATTTATAAGATGATTTCTGTGTTGCTTTGTATGTCCCTCCCCCACGATATAACCCCTGCTTTCACTATATTTGATGCTGGTATAATTTGTGGAGGGGAAGGGAAAAAACAAATCGTTTAAATAGGGATACAGGTGGACCCATTGCAACAATGAGATGTACAAGTTGTTATGTTGAAAAAGAACTTTCAACTTTGGCAGTCGGTGGGAGGAGGAGGGAGGGGAGGGGGGGAGATGGGAAGGGATAGGAAGGGGAAACAAAGGAGGAGGCAACAATGCTTGATAAGACTCATTATCTTGCCCATGTAATTGTAACTCCTCTGTACAGTATTTTCACAATAAAAACAAAAAACCTCCTGCATTAAAGCCTGGCGCAGTTAGCTCACGCCTATAATCTTAGCTATGCCGGAGGCTGAGATCTGAGGATGGCAGTTCAAAGCCAGCTCAGGCAGGAAAGTCTATGAGACTCTTATCTCCAATAAACCACTCAGAAAACTGGAAGTGGTGCTAGCCTTGAGCTGAAGAGCTGAGGGACAGCACCCAGGCCTAGAGTTCGAGCCCCACAACTGACAAAAGATACAAACAAACAAAAAACCCCTGCATTTTTCATGCTGCCACCTTGTTATCCTATCTCTTTTTTCTTCTATTCAGCAAAACATATCAAGGAGAGAATGCCAATTTCCAATTCCTTTCCTTAAATAAGTCAAGAAATAGGGTTCACATTGTGCTCTGAAGGACT
Organism: Dipodomys ordii; assembly: GCF_000151885.1. NCBI lineage: Eukaryota > Metazoa > Chordata > Mammalia > Rodentia > Heteromyidae > Dipodomys > Dipodomys ordii. Next base: position 36,158,890 of record NW_012267221.1, on the reverse strand, counting down.
ATGACCCATGGAAATGATAATAGAAATTGTATCCCAGGATGTGGTGCAGTCTCTTAAATCAACTTTAATCAGTCATATGTCTTTCCTACTTTATTCTGTTTGAGGTCCTCAACATATTCATGTGACCAATTGTTTCTTCTGAGGGCTAATTAGAACTTGATATAGTTGATTTTCTCTCCCTTTTGAACCACTGTCACCTTGTTTCTAAGACACCACACTCTCCAGATATCTAATCCTTTTTGATAGTTTCTAATCACTTTTTCTGATCTGTAAACATGGGTGTATCCAAAACTCAGTCATCAGAGATTATCTCTTTTCAATCTACAGACATTTCCTTATAGTCCCGAGTGTCTCCTTGGTTTGAAAAATGACCAGCTGCGGGGCTGGGAAGGTGGCTCAGTGGTAGAGCGCTTGCCTTGCATGCCTGAGGCCCTGGGTTCGATTCCTCAGCAAAACGTACGCAAAAAGAAAAAAGCCGGAAGTGGCGCTGTGGCTCAAGTGGTAGAGCGCTAGCCTTGAGCTGAAGGACAGCGCCCAGGCCCAGAGTTCAGGCCCTATGACCGGACCCAAAAAAAAAAAAAAAGAAAAATGACCAGCTGATAACTTTCCAAATCTGGCTCATATTCTCTCCAAAGCTCAGCCTATGTATTTAATTTTGTGCTTTTTGATTCAGCCTCCTAATTAGGTCTACTAAAATCAGCATCTCCCAAAAGAAACACTTGTTCTTTTATGCCAAACTTGATTCTCTTGAAGTCTTCTCAGTAAGTGGCAACTCAGAAAAAAAAATAAAATAAAACAAAAGCAAACTCAGAAAACTTTTAAGAATGAAGAGGAAAAATATACCTGGCAAACTCATATAATGCTGCTTTAAATATTCAAAATTGAACTGTAACCCCTCTGTACATCACCTTTATAATAACAATAAACAGTTTTCAAAATAGAAAAGGCTTTAAACTCATCATCATCTTTAAATCCTCGTTTCTTCAACATACATACTATTACTATTTGATAGCAAGTCCTCTCAATTTTACATTTAGAGTATGAACAGCAACTATTTCTCCACATTTTCACTATAGATGGTGGTATACACCAGCCTTACTGCCAATTACCTCCTAGCTTTTGCTTGTCTACTACTTCCCCCATCCTTGTTCTATCATCATTTTTCAATATATAAAAACAGCCAACATTAGCTTCAAAATATACTAGACTATGCCATCTTTGTATTTCAAAACCTGCAAATGCTTTCTGACTCAAAGTAAAAATCAAAGTCCATATAGTATTCATAAGACCTTAGATGACTGGGCCTTACATGACTTCATTTCTCCTGATCCAGCCCTGCTGGCCTCTTTGCTGATCCTCTAATACTCTGGGCCTGTTCTGACTGTCTTAGCACATTTGTATCTTTCCTGCTCTAGAATTGTTTTATGTCTATTTCCCTTCCTTACTTCTCACCATAGTATTTAATGAACATCTGCCATGTGCTATATATGCACATATGTATGTTATGCATATTTGCTTGTTTAATATATATGTATACATCTTTTTATCTATCTAATCTATCTATACATGTTTGCTTGCTGATTCATTGCCTTCCATTTCTTATGAGAATGCAAACTTCATGAAGATAGAGAAAGATACTTTTTTTACTTACAGAGTTAAGAATGTTGCTTAGCTAATAACGGGCATTGAGTAAATATTTGTTGATACAGATTGGGCATAGAGTCACCATTGTGTTCATTTTAAAAACTGATGCTAAACTAATTTCTAGAATTCCAAGGAAACACAGTTTTTTGAGGCAAATTTAGAGTGGCTTGATTCAAACACATGTTTTCTAACAAATTACTTTTTAGAAATCAACATTTGGGGGAAATCGTTACTCGTGGTTTCATACTTTAGTATAATGGAAATGGGCAGCTTCTCTGGTAGATTTGAACTATTAACTGGTTCTCCACTTACCCATGCAGACATGAATGCTACCATTCGAAGGATTGACCAGCTCACCAACGTCTTGGCCCCCATAGCTGTTGGCCAGATTATGACTTTTGGATCTCCAGTCATCGGCTGTGGTTTTATTTCGGGATGGAATTTGGTGTCCATGTGTGTGGAATACTTCCTACTCTGGAAGGTTTACCAGAAAACTCCTGCACTAGCTGTGAAAGCTGTTCTTAAAGTAGAGGAAGCTGAACTGAAACAGCTGAATTTGCACAAAGGTAAACCAAACACAATGTCCAGGCCTTTATTCTGATGTTCAGACCTCATACGCTGCTAAAGATCCAAACTAGTTTGCATTTATGTTTGGGTGAGGTTAAATACACTACTTTGCTAGGTGAGACAAACCAACAGTATTTCTTAAAATAGTTTTTGGAACTTTTTCTGTGGCTGGAATTCTTAGATTACAGTTAAAGGAATTGTAATGAGGCAACCAAAGGTACACTTAAGAGAGTAAGAAAAAGTAATTGGCTTTTCCCCTAAAATAATGATTTCTCTTGTTAACAGATACTGAGCCAAAACCCCTGGAGGGAACTCATCTAATGGGTGAGAAAGACCCGAATATCCATGAGCTTGAACGTGATCAACAGTCCACATGCATCTCCCAGATAGCTGAGCCCTTCCGCACCTTCCGGGATGGATGGGTCTCCTATTACAACCAGCCGGTGTTTCTGGCTGGCATGGGTCTTTCTTTCCTGTACATGACTGTCCTGGGCTTTGACTGCATCACCACTGGGTATGCCTACACTCAGGGCCTGAGCGGTTCCATCCTCAGTGTTCTGATGGGAGCCTCAGCTATAACTGGAATCATGGGGACTGTGGCATTTACTTGGCTGCGTCAAAAGTGTGGCCTGGTTCGGACTGGTATGATTTCAGGATGGGTACAGCTTTCCTGTCTGATCTTGTGTGTGATCTCCGTGTTCATGCCTGGAAGCCCCTTGGACTTGTCTGTTTCTCCTTTTAAAGATTTCCATACCAGGTTCATGCAAGAAGAGCCAATGTCCACAACGACCAAAATACCTGAAATCATCTTTCCAACTGAAACACTCATGTCAAACGGGTCTAATCCTGCTAACACTGTCCACGAGATGAGCACTAGATCTGTGCCCCTCATCTCCATCAGTCTGCTGTTTGCAGGCGTCATTGCTGCTAGAATTGGTAAGAACTTCCATCTTGTCAAGTGATAAATTGAAGTGCCTTTTTGGAAAGCTGGTGTTTTCACCAATAAATTATCTGAGCTAGTTTTTGAATGTTAACCAAAATTTCCTATTTATGTGTACGATCTAGACTTTCAACATGAAATTTTTATTCTATAGCTTAAAAACTAGATACTTGTATGTGTACACATAAACTTAAAGTTTGTTTCAGGCTTGAATTTTTCCTAGGTGAATATTTAAGTAGAATGCAATGTTCATTTAAAAAAATTAATATATAAATATATTTTAATGTTTAATATACGTGGGGGAGGTGTATATATGTATGTGTGGATGTGTGTTTATTGTGTATGTGTGGTGCTGGGGCTTAAAACCAGAATTTGTGCATGTTAAGCAAGTATTCTAACTCTGAGCTACAGTCTCAGCTATTTTTAATAACCTTAATAATCTTAAATATTAATTATTAGTAAAAATAAATAATAAAAATAAGTATTTAAATACTTTTAAGTATCTAAATCTTAAATGTTTCTCTGTGTGTGTGTGTGTGTGTGCACGTGCACGCTGGTCCTGGGGCTTGAACTCAGGGCCTAGGTGCTATCTCTGAACTTTTTTGGCTCAAGGCTAGTGTACTACCATCTGAGTCATGGCTCTACCTTCAGCTTTTTTGATGGCTAAGTGGAATTTAGACTTTCCTTTGGGACTTGCTTTGAACTTTGCTCTTCAGATCTTAGCCTCCTGAGAAGCTAGGATAAATATTACTCTTTTAATGTAATTTAGTTTTTAAAAGATATTAACTACAGCCCTTGTATTGCCAGATAGAAATTTTGAGTTATTTATATTGCATTAGCTCTAGTAAAAGAACTATAATTTAAAGAGAATGCTTCTGTAGGCTAAGATATAAAAAGACAAGATTTTGGTTTTTAAACAACATAGTAGTTATTTAGATAATCCTGCAAAGGTCCTCTCTGTGAGATGTATATTTATTACATACTTTGACATACAAATAGGTTTTATAGTCCTGGAAGAAAGCATAATGTAACGACTAATTACAAAGTTTAAGTAATCATTAATAGACTACTAGTGAATTCATTCTTGAAATCAAACCATATTTATCTTGTGACACAGAGCAATTTGTTAATTTATCAAGACATTAATATTCAAGCAAGACAGCTTTATTGTAAGGGTTGGAGAACCCAAGCAGTAAATGTGAGAGTGGTTTAAAGTTTGTTCACTTTTTTTTCCCTAGTACTGGGGTTTGAACTAAGGGCCTCACACTCAACTACTTGAACTACGTCCTTTAGAGTTTCCTTACTCTTTAGCTATATCATGTAAGAGGTCAGTTTAAACTTCAGAAAAATTAGTTCTTACAAGGGCTATGTCCCAGATTTCAGAGTTTTGTTTAAAGAGTATGAATAATCACAGAGAGACAAAACTAAGAAGGCTGTAGCTTAAATTTATTTTAACTAGTGGCTGTAAAAATCTTAATGCCATAAATAACCCTATCATTGTCAATAAAAAGAAAAATAATTAAGGCACAGTTATGTTCTTTATACAAAAGAGAGTAGGGCCAAAATATGCATCTTGTATAACTCAAAAAATACCTAAATACAATCTAAAATGTATGGTTACAAATTATAATTATATATTAAAATTCAATGTCTAAAAATATCTTTTGTTATAGGTCTCTGGTCTTTTGATTTAACTGTGACACAGTTGCTACAAGAAAACGTAATTGAATCTGAAAGAGGCATTATAAATGGTGTACAGAACTCCATGAATTATCTTCTTGATCTTCTGCATTTCATCATGGTCATCCTGGCTCCAAATCCTGAAGCTTTTGGCTTGCTCGTATTGATTTCAGTCTCCTTTGTGGCAATGGGCCACATTATGTATTTCCGATTTGCCCAGAAAACTCTGGGCAATCAGCTTTTTGTGTGTGGTTCTGATGAAAAAGAAGTTATGGATGAAAATCAAACTAATACATCTGTTGTGTAAGGCAGTTTAACTGTTGCTATTCCTGTTACTAGATTGTATAAAGTACATGTGCTTATATTGTACTTCAAAATTCCAATAAATGCCTGGGTGTTTCTCTGTTTTTACCACAGCCATGCCTTAAGGGCTAAGAGCTATTTAGGAAACCTAAGTCAGAAGTGAGCTGGTGGTTATTTTCCCTTACATTTGAGCATCGAAAAAAGTTTAAGAATGGGGAAACTGTAATGATAAAACTGAATTCCCTATTCTTAGGAGTAGATACAATTTTGCATAAGAGAGCAGCTAATGTTGTGAATTAAGTTATTCTTCAGTGGATAGTTATTATCTGCACAAAAATGCAGATAAATCAACCTGCCTTAAAACTCACTGTCACTCATGTGATTTACATTTTTATATCTTAATTCTCAGTTACATTATTAAAACAAGAAAGCTCTCTGCACATGAAGATTACAATGTTAACCAGTATTCTCCTTACAGATCCTGTTGATCTTAAGGGATTTGCTCTATGTGGGAAAACAAAACACATAACAAGAATTTTCTAGCAAGGTTTATGGCTTAACATTAGTGACCATCTTTGCATTTTTATTATCAGATCAGGAAAATACTGTATTAAGCATATATAGCTCTTTGTAGAATGGTTGTGATGTAAGCTGCAGATAGAAACAAAGCTGGAGAGTAGATTTCTAATGCAGTGAGTACCTAAGGACTTAAGTCAGTAGTTTGCACATAGAATCTAGAGGCTAAAAGCTCTTCCACTATCACTAATGGTATGTATATCACAATAAGAGAGAGTAATCCTTCACCCTGGCAAGTGACATGGAGAAAAGTAGCCCCCAGTAGGGAAGTATTGGAAAGGTTTTGTTTTAAAAATCATTTGATTTTCTTTGAACAAACTTGGATGAAACACTTTTACTTTAACTGTTTTATGCCTATGAGTTCTATACATTGTTCTAGAGCAAGAATATTCATTAAAAAAGTTTCCTTTTCAAAAGTTTCCTTTTGAAAAGAATAAAAGAAAAATATGTTTGTATATATTTTCCAAAACTGGTTTACAAGTCATTTCGCCACATGCCAGTACCAACATGGTACTTTGCCTTAACCTTGTATGCACTTTCATGGAGACTGCAATACGTTGCTATGAGCACTTTCTTTTCTTCCTTGAGGTTCAGTCTTTCTTCATCTTCCTACATTAAGACATAATGATTTTCTATGTTGTAAAATCTTTGTAAAATATTTCTATATAAAAATATTTTTAAAATCTTATTTTCTTTTCACTGAATTGTGTTCTTTAATGCATGTTGCTTTTGTCACAGAACATCTGCTCTCAATGATGTGTTTTTTTCTATAAAAGGATAGTTTCATAATTTCTATTTCTGGTTTATGATGGGTAATAGTGCAGTAAACATGGGGCCCAGCATGCATTCTTTGACCTCAAATCGGTTAGCCTAGGTCCTGAGTTTTTATTTTTCCCTTCTGTAAATTGGAGATCATACTATAAAAACAACCCTAACTCACAGCTTCCCTGAATGACTGGAAAAGAGGCCATGTGGAGTCTCTGAGAAGTTGAAGTGGTATTATTACTAGAGGTTGCTTCAAAGTAAGGAGGAGTGTGATTCTCCTGAGAGAATAGAACTAACTACCTTAGATATTCAGCAAACACTTATTGATGCCTTGATCCATGTCTCAAACTGATCAGTTCTGGGAGATGCAAATTTCACTCAGACATAGTTGTTTTCCTTCACCTAAAACTAGAAGTTTGGATGCTTTGGGCACCACCCTATACCTACTGATCTGTTCCTGAAGTTCTCTTTACATGGACAATAGATGTCTTTATCAAGTTTGGCTGTGGGTTTTTTGTTGTTGTTGGTCATGGGGTTTGTACTCTGGGCCTGAACGCCATCCCTCAATCCCTCAGCTCTTTAGCTCAAGGCTAGTGCTCTACCACTTGAGCCACTGCACCACTTCCGGTTTTCTGAGTGGTTTAGTGGAGATATAAATCTCCCGTACTTTCCTGCCCCGGCTGGCTTTGAACCATGATCCTCAGATCTCAGCCTCCTGAGTAGTTAGGATTACAGGCGTGAGCCACTGGCATCTTGCTTGGCTGTGGGATTTAACAGGGTCTTTGCTCCCTCCCACAGGGATGGAGCTGGGACTAGAGATCTACCCTGTGTGTCTGCAGCTGTAACTGGAGCCTATGACCTTGTAAAATGAAGAGAACCATGTTACAAGATTAGCAAGGAAAGGTTCAAGCTCTTAATATGGGCCTTTTGCCAGACTGTGGGCCTACAGGGAGAGGCCTTGTATACAAGGAAGGAGCGTGGAGTTGGCCAGTTAATAGGAATTTTTATAACAGCTGTCCTTATCTTTTGCTCAGAGCAGGAAGAGGAGGAAAGAGGAGGGGAATTAGTGCTGGTGCATACAGCTTTTACTGTTTACTGCCACAAGATTTAAAAGTAAGTCCAGGGGTAGGTGGTGGTGTGTCCTCCATTAAATAGAGAGCCAAATACCTAAAGAGTCGATGAGGCAACATAAAGAGGTCAGTTAGAAAGAGGAACATATTCATTTAGTAAGTGATTTTGTAAAGTATCACTTATTTTGTCCCCATTTGAAAACAATTTACACTTTTAAATTATCTTTACTAGATGAGCTTCTTACTTTGTTTCTTACATTGTTCTTTCAGCAGAAACTACCTTTGTTTGCATATCATACATAGGGAAGTAATCTTCATTTTCTTCTTTTTTTAATTAGGGCATTTTAAAATACACATAGGTATCATATCCACTCCCAATCACCTTCTCTTATTCTCCCTCCACCCTCCTTTTCCTCTTCTCCAATAGTCTCCAGTAGTCCCCTACTATTGTCTTTCTTCCTGGTAGACACTCCTCAAATGAGAGAAAATGTGATACTCATTTTTCTGGGTCTGGCTTATTTTGCTTATTCTAAAAGAAATGCCTACCTCCCATTCCCCAACCTGAAGAAACCCATTTGGTATTCTTTTCATTGTCTACTACCATTTGCTTAAGCAAGAAGCTACTTTCCTATAATCTACTCAGGATGCAGAATGGAGCCTGGGGAAGCAGGAGAGCATGGTCAGGGCTCTGGTAAACTTCTTAGGGTACACTCAGTGCAGTCTGATCCTGTTGCCTTGTTTGTGTTGCCAGACTGGATCTTTCAAAACAAGCTGGGCATCTGGAACTTGGTAGAAATCATTAATTTCTCAAATATGGGCAACTAATTTGAAAATACTAAAAATACTTTGCAATATAAAGTTTGATTTACATGTGTAAACCTGAGCTAACTCTTTTTTCTTTAAGCTTTTCTCTAATGAGCTAGTTTGCAAAGAAGAATGATATTTGGATAAAGCTAGCACATGTAGGAAGAAAAGATGGAAATGTACTAGAATTGCAAAGTCAAGAACAAGAAAGAACTGGGCAGATATTTGTGATTTTTTTAAACTAGGTATCCTTTGCTGAAAATTATTTAAGGTCAAATATTCTATGCAATTATTTGCCATGTTGATATCAGTAAGAAATTTCCTTGGTTTGCTAACACTGAAGTATTAGATAATAATAATGATTTGAAAACCTTAAGTTTACCTGAATTATGAAGAATAGTACCTGCATTATTGTCCATTCCTGTTTTTAAAATGAACATATGGATAATTTTAAAGAGTCAAACTGAGCTGGGCGCTGGTGGCTCACGCCTGTAATCCTAGCTACTCAGGAGGCTGAGATCTGAGGATCGCAGTTCAAAGCCAGCCCGCGCAGGAGAGACCTTGAGACTCCTATCTCTAATAAACCACCAGAAAACTGGAAGTGGCGCTGTAGCTCAAGTGGTAGAGCGCTCTCCTTGAGCTGAAGAGCTGAGGGACAGCGCCCAGGCCCAGAGTTCAAGCCCCACGACCGACAAAAAATAAATAAAAAAATAATAATAAAGAGTCAAACTGCCCCCTTCCCCTCACTCCCTGAATCTCCAGAACACTTTGGGTTTATTCTTTTTTTTTTTTTAATCAGTCATGGGGCTTGAACTCTGGCCTTGGGAGATGTTCTGCAGCTCTTTAGCTCAGGCTAGTGCTCTACCACTTGAGCCACTGAGCCACTTCCAGTTTTCTGGTGGCTTATTGGAGATAAGATCTCATGGACTTTCCTGCCCCAGCTGGCTTTGAACCATGATCCTCAGATCTCAGCCTCCTGAATAGTTAGGATTACAAGCGTGAGCCACCAGTGCCTGGCTTGGGTTTATTCTTACACTTCAATTTAAGTGAAATTTTTAAAAGTCCATTTTATATCATCATTTGGTTTGCTCATTAAGATTAAATCTCTGTTGATCTGTATATATTTCCAAAATTCTAAGAGTAAACTAAGAGTTATGTTTGTATTAAGATTTAAAGATATACATGATAAAAGTCAGCATATACATTGTCTAACATATTTAGTATGATCAAGAAATAAATTTGGACTGGAGGCATGGCTCAAGTGGTAGAGCACCAGCCATAAATAAGCAAGGTGAAAGTTAGGCCCTGAGTTTAAACTTCAGGAATTCTAGAAGAAAAAGAAATGAATTTCATCCAAGATTGTTTTTAGCCAAGACAAAGTTTCACTTCCCCCTCCTATAATCCTGTCTGCAAACTCTTGGAAACTTCAGTTAGACATTGCATTTTCTTTTATATTATCTTTCCTTCTTCCTCTAGATCTACCTCTAAGAATAATCTTTGCTATCAGAACATTTTTGTTTTACAAGATAGCAATTCAAGAATAAAAATGAAATGTTAGAACTCTGAGACAATACATACACATTAATCAGATGTCTGAACTGACTATGTTTAGTCACACTTTAAAGTTGGATGACTTTTTTCCTTATATGGAGAATTGTTTACTTTTTCCAGGTCCAAAAGGGAACAAGTGTTTCATCTAAAGAATGGACAAATGGGAGGCAAAGTACAAGTAAGCACTTCTATCAAGATTCTTTGCCTGGGCTGGGAAGGTGGCTCAGTGGTAGAGTGCATGCCTTGCATGCCAGAGGCACTGGGTTCAATTCCTCAGCATCACATAAGCAAAAAGAAAAAAGCCGGAAGTAGCGCTGTGGCTCAAGTGGTAGAGCACTAGCCTTGAGCTGAAGAGCTGAGGGACAGCGCCCAGGCCCAGAGTTCAGGCCCATGACCGGACCCAAAAAAACAACAAAAAAAAAAACATTCTTTGCCTTAGCTTCCATGTAAGTTAGTGTATAGTTTTCTACTTGAACATTTGTCTTATTGCATTTTACTAGGAGAAAAGTTTACAGCAAGTTTTTGAAGTAATTATGTCCACTATTATGATTACTATTGTCTAAAGGGGTGCTTGTCCTTAATTCGTGTCTGCAGTTGTAGTAATAAAAAAATGTTACTCTAGCCAAATGCCAGTGGCTCACACCTGTAGTGCTAGCTCCTCAGTAAATTGAGATCTGCAGATTGCAATTTGAAGCCAGTCTAGGTAGGAAAGTCTGTGAGACTATTTCCAATTAACCACCAGAAAGCTAGAAGTAAAGCTGACAGTTAAGAGGTGGAGCACTAGCATTCAGCAAAAAAGCCTAAACGCAGTGTCCAGGCCCTAAGTTCAAGCTCTAGGACTGGCAAAACAGTTAATCTATTTATCAATTAAAGATATAAAATAATAGATGTTTTATAGTAACTGAACTATTTCAAGCCCTATAATAATCAATCTTTAATAAATAAGACATATTACATTTAAGTCATACCTAAAGGAATATTTGAACCCAATGTATACATAGTCTAGGAAGAATAATTGTCCAAAAATAAATTTAATTTTTATTTAGTATTATATTTACCAGGTATATATACATTTTCTAACTTGTTAATAGTAAGATTTTTAAAGTAAAACTCATTAGAGTAGGAAAAATGAATAATTAATTATTTATAGGCATTTTATTCCCTTAATCTTCCTTATAACTCAGTGAATAATGTATTACCTGTGGTTTTTAAATGGAAAACAGACTCTCAGAATAAATGTCATGCAATTACACAACTAGAAAGAGGTTTAACAGAATCTAAAACAGTCTGTGGTTGTCTGTGAAGGCTATCTCTGCCTTCTTTACCACACAAACCTAGCATGAACTGTTTCTAATGGGAAATGACAGATGATCCTTAATATTCTTGAGGAACCTATTCATTTATGGTAAATGTATTTAAATTCACATTGAAAAATGGGTGTAATTACATTATCTGGCTCATCAGACATGAGAATTTCTAATTGTGTTTCCAGGGAGCTAAAGTTTTTCAATATTCATGGCTATTTTATGTGTCTTATTTGGTCATTGTGCATCATTTAATATACGTAGGGGTTTTCCTAACACCTATATGAGGGGGTAGAGGAAAATGATTAGAGGTGGCATAGAGAACTGAATTCAAATTTTGGCCTTGTTAATTACTAACTTTTGTAATTTGGGGAAAATTGTTCAACTTTACTGAATTCCAGCTCTCCATTTACACAATGAAAATATTAACATCTATTTGAAAGATTAGCACTCTCAGCCCAGATACTAATAAAGCCCCTAATTGTAATGTTATTAAATTTATGATAAAATTGTAGATATTCTGCTCCAATATAATTCATCATTACTAGTTTGTTTTTAAGCAAGTATGCTGTGTTTGAAAGCAGAAGAGGGAATCCTGATCGACATAATATTTTTAGTGATATTAGGGTATTCTGAACTCTAGGCCTTGTGCTCTGCCACTTGAGCCATGCCTAGTCCTTTTTGGATTAGTTTATTTTAGACAGAGTCTTGTAGTTTTGCTCAGGGACAGATGTTTCTCTCCCCCTCATTTTTTTTTTAGCATAAATACATTAAACAGTGTAGTTTGTTGTGCAATTTCCATACATGTAGATTAGATTCACCCCCGCCCCATTACTCCTTCTCATTCCTTTTCTTCCCTTTAGACAATTTTTACCAGATTTTATTAGTCTATTTTCCTACACTTTTATGGAGTACTTTGGTCATATTTACTCCTCTTCTTCTCCTTTCATTCTCCCTCCAGCTGGTTGTAGATTTGGTAAATATAATAAGAACATGAAATCTGTGTCTTTCTTAGTCTGGCTTAATCCATATAACATCATGATGCTTCTTTTTCACTTTCCTAATTCTAATCACTAAAGGGTCCTCTCTTTCCTGACACTATTTTATTCATATTCTCTGATATTTTACATTTCTTGAAATTTTGGACTCTTGCTTTCTTTAAAACAAATATTTAGTAGTACACACAGGTATAGTTTTATACCATATACTAAGCTCAAAGCAGTGACATATGTTTAATGTTCTCACACTGTAGAATTTTTAAGCTTAATTTCCAAAAGCCTAAACACCAAGGAAGATACAAACTGACCTGTCAGAGTCAACATTTACAGAGTCAAAGTCATAGATTTTGTATGATCATTAATAGCTGGTGCTTCCCTTGGCTAGGGAAACATGTAAAAATCACACCCACCTGATCACAGGGAGATAAAATAAAGATGAGGTAATCACTGGAAGACCTAAGAATGGAAATAATGCCACATGATTATTATCTCTACTTTCTGTTAGGAGGATAAAACATCAACATGTTATTTAGCAACGTTGTGTCCTATTTGAAATTTTACAAACAGTCAAAGAACCATCAACACTATAAAACTAGTACTGACCCTAAAATGTTTTTGAATACACTCATGATTTGGACATGGAATTTAGGTCTTCTAGCTTTTAAATAATATCCTTAAAGGCTAATAATAATGATGATAATAATATCCTTAAAGGCCCGGCAGCATCCGTGGCTCATGCCTGTAATCTTAGCTACTCAGGAGGCTGAGATCTGAGGATCTGAGGATCACAATTCAAAGCCAGCCCAGGCAGGAACGTCTGTGAAACTCCTATCTTCAATAAACAACTCAGGAAACCAGAAGTGGTGCTATGGCTCAAGAGGTAGAGCGCTAGGCTTGAGCTGAAGGACAGTGCCCAGGCCCAGAGTTCAAGCCCCATGACTGACAAAAAATAAAAAAGAAAAGAAAACTAATATCCTTTAAAAATCCCTCTTTACCTTTGGAGTACCTGATAAGTTGTGGATTTCCTTTTTCATGTGTTTTTTTTTTTTAAATTTCGTGTTCATAGTTACTATTTAGAGAACATTTCTACAGATAATCTGTGTCACTTTCTTTGAAAAACACTCACCCAGAACACACTTTTGTAACCTGGCTAAATACAGAGGAACATCTCATGTTGGAAGTTAATAAACTGATAAGAGGAGCTTATTATGAAACATTCCAAATATAGCTCAGTGCAAAAACATTGTTGTTCAATGTGAAAACACAGATTTCACTGGAAATTTTGGAGCTGAAATGAAGCATAACTAAAGCAGAGTCCAGCACACATTTATTCCCAGTCATTGGAGGAGGATACCTATTGTTAGGCAAATCATTCTCAGTCCAAATTTCTAGATGTACGAAGAGTCCCACGAAAGTAGATATGTTCTCTATAACACTGTCACTGTCAAAGATGAGACTTACACAGCCCTTACTACTGATGAAGATGCTGGTGGAGACGAATTTATTGAAATCTCATAACTTGTTTGATTACTTTGCTTTTCTCCACAATGTATCTCACTAAAGTCACTGAGAGAAAAAAAACAAACACCAAATCGCTTTTTTCCTCATTAAACTTTGTTTTAATGGGTCTCAAAATTCTGTGACAGATTTTTGGTCATGTTGTTTTCATTAAAAAGTATTGCTTTTTAAAAACCAATAACTTAAAACTGCCACACACTAAAAAAAAGGTTCGCAAATCATTTTCTATTCCTTTGGAAGGTTTTATGGTGCATTGTTATCATTAACAAGTCTTTATTATTAAACTTTAAATGGTCAATTGAGACAAACAGTTCTGAGTCCATTTTTCTCCTCCCCTCCCCCCCTTACTGATGAAGACTGACGTGGCAGGTTTAGAGATAATATTCATTTAGTCTTCTGAGCTTTCTGGGCAGACTTGGTGACCTAGCCAGATCCCACAGCTTTCTTGTCCACAGTTTTGAGGACATCCCTGGCAACTGTCTATCTCTTATCAGGAACAGCAAAACAACCCAGAGGAGGATAGTCAGAGAAGCTCTCCACACACATGGGCTTATCTTAAAAATCTCACACAAATTGTCCCCTACAACACAATGTATCATGATAGATGAGGTGAATTTGAATCCTCATATAAGGTGCCTACTATGTGCCAGCTTGGAACAGGAAAATAAACAACTGACTATCAGGGGGGCTGGGAAGGTGGCTCAGTGGTAGCGTTTGCCTTGCATGCATGAGGCCCTGTTCAATTCCTCAGCACCACAGAAGCAGAAAAAGCTGGAAGTGGCACTGTGACTCAAGTGGTAGAGCGCTAGCCTTGAGCTGAATTGCTGAGGGACAGTGCTCAGGCCCAGAGTTCAGGGCCCACGACCAGCAAAACAAACAAACAAACAAAAAAAAAACTGATGGTCAGGAATAGTCATTGCTATTTAGTAGGAAAAGGTGAAACTTCAAATTTCTTTACATTATACCGTGCATTACTTTGCTTGAACTGTGCATAGGGCACAACGGGATATCTAGTGGCAATACTTAAGACCAATCTGAAGCCAGGCTGGTGGCTCACACCTGTAATCCTAGCTACTTAGGAGGCTGAGATCTGAGGATCACAGTTCTAAGCCAGCCCGGGCAGGAGAGCCCATAAGACTCTTATCTCCAATAAACCACTCAGAAAACCAGAAGTGGTGCTGTGGCTCAAGTGGTAGAGCGCTAACCTTGAGCTGAAGAGCTGAGGGACAGTGCCCAGGCCCAGAGTTCAAAAAAAGCCAAATCTGGAAAGAGAGAACTCTTCCCAGAAAAGACAATGCTTCAGTTGTGCCCCTCTTTATTTGTTTAGTGGTATTTAGTTGCTCATTAAATATTACCAGGCTAAGCATGGTGGTTCACACGTGTAATCCCAACTATGCAGGAGGATCACAGCCTGAAGTTGGCCCCAGGCAAAAGGGAGATCCTATCTGAAAAATTAACTATAAGCAAAAGTGCTGGTGGGGGTGAAGAGGTGGAGGTGGTATGGGGCACAGGTGTTAAAGCATCTGCCTACTAAGCAAGTGAGAGGCATTCAGTTCAAACTCCAATTTTGAAAAGGAAATACAAATCATTCATGAAAATAAAAATGAGAGTAAAACACAAAAATCTCTCCATACAGTAATAACCTTTGATGTGGTGGCGACTATTCTTGTACAGATGCTTTACACCATGGGATAAATGAAAAATTGTTTTGATTCAAATGTCCACTTTGTGTGTGTGTGTGTGTGTGTGTGTGTGTGTGTGTATACACACACACTTGCAAGCATGCTTGTAATAGGGCTTGAACTCAGGGCCTTACTCTCTCCCTTTGCTTTTTTACTGTTTGAGCCATTGCTCTACTTCTGGCTTTGTGGTGATTAGTTGGAGGTAATAATCTCAGAGATTTCTTACCCAGGATGTCTTTGAACTGCAAATCTCAGATTTCAGCCTCTTGAGTAGCTAGCATAATAGGCATGAGCCACCAGCACCTGGCAAAATACTCATTTAATCGGCAGTAAATTTAAACATCATTTTACATTTTTTGTCTGCTCATTTTATGCATTGCTTATGTATGCTTTTCATCAGCAAATTTAGTATCATTTGGTGGATTTATAAAAGATCTTTGTAAATGGGGAATATTAATGTCTGCCTGTCATATACACTATGCTTATTATTTTTCTTCTGCTTATTTGACTTTAATTATGGTTTCAAAATTTTTTGAATCAGGTTTATCAGTCTTTTTTATTTTATTTTGATTTTTGTGAGGGCTGTGAAAAGGCTTCTCCTGTTTCCCTGGTACCTTTATATTGTTTTTCTTATTACTTAAACTGTCTAGAATTAACTGTAAATTATAAAATGAGGATGGGTTTCTGTTAGTCATCTTTTTCCTTTTATGATTCAAGTTCTATAGAGTGATTAAGAGAGTAAGTTTTTGGCATTAGGTTTCCCGGGTCCAAATTCTGGCTCCATTGCTTTCTAACTACAAATTCAAAATGGCAGATACCAGTAACTATCTCTTGGAGTTGTTTTCAAGTGTTCTGTTTAAGCATCACTGCTGAGGGTGGAGGGTGGCTCACACATGTAATCTTAGCTACTCAAGATGCTAAAATCTGAGGATCATGTTTTAAAGCTAGCCCAGGCAAGTCCTTGAAACTCTTCTCTCCAACTAACTACCCAAAATGCAGAAGTGGTGCTATGTCTCCAGTAGTAGAACACTAGCCTTGTGCAAAAATACTCATGGACAGTGCTCATACCCTAAGTTCAAGCTCCAGGACTGGCACAAAAATAAAAAATCAAAAGATTTAGAACAATACATAGTATAAATAACCGAATTTGGCTACCAAATTTAATGAAAACAGTCCAATTTCCACAACTCCAAGATCCAGATAATTACCATTTTAGTTTGCATCTCTATGAATTCAACTTCCATAGGTATCTAAAATACGTAGAATCATGAAATGTTTGTCTTTTTTGACTTGCCTCTTTCACTTACTTGTCTTCAAGTTTCACTTATCTTTCAGCATGTATGAATTTCCTTCCTTTTTACCGATGAATAATATTTCATTATATGTCCATATCATATTTTGTTTATTCATTTACCAATGAACCCTTGTGTTGTTTCCAGCTTTTGGCTAATATGAAGCAGACTGCTATAAACATGAGTGTATGGTTAATGATGTGTGAACTTCTGTTTTAATTCTTGCATGTATAAACTCAGATGTGGAATTGCTGAGTCATATTCACATGGTAACTTAATTTTATGAAGTCATAACTTCCCTTTTACTGCCCTAACAGCAGTGCAAAGGGAGTTCAATTGTCCATGAACTTAAGTACTTTTCTCATTTTCTGTTTTTTTTATAACAGCCATCTTAATGAGTATGATGTAGATTTTGAAAATTCGAAGTTAAATTTTGAAGAATAAATGGGAATGAGCCAGACAGATGACAAAAATAGTTAGCAGTGTTTCTTTAGCTGCCAGTAGCCATTGTTATGATTGGAACAATTTTAGTTTTAGAAAGAACTTTTCCTGTTGATCCACATGAGATACAAGGAGTGAACCACACCGGGAAAAAACTAATGTAGACTTTCCTGCAAAGAAGTAGAGCGGGGCAGGCAGCCAATGTTAGAAATATTTATGCAGCTGTTGCCTAAACTACTCCAAAGAAACTTCTGGTGACTGTTTACAACATGCATGTTTAGTTTGAACCTATTGATTTAAGAAAAATCCAAAGTCCAACATCTTTTCAATCTGTGCATACAAACCAAAGAAACTGAATATGGATAAATATGTATTTGTGGATACTCTGTACTAAGCTGGACTTCAGTGACTTTCTGAAGTGATTCCAGTTTCCTTTATTTTCCATTTGGTCTTATTTTCAGTCTATCCCACTTCAACAGGTCTGAGGTCTTAGAATGGCAATGGTAGGGTTGAGTTTCCTGCCCAGATGTTCACATTCTGTGCTCTGCCCACACTAACACAAAACTGAGCCCTCTCCTTCAAATGTCAGGTCATAAATTGCTGCTTCTAGTCAATTTGTGCCTAGCCAGTGAAAAAATGAATACCAATACTCTTTTCATAAAGTGTACTTTATAACCACATTTTTCTTTCAGATCTCAGAATTTTAGATTTATGATTACTGTAGTATTTTATCCTACCTCGAAGGTATAAAGTTGTCTGCTCCCATTTTCAGGTCAGACTAGCCAACCTACAACTTAGCCAATAGAAAAAAATAGCAACTAGGTCATTGCTTTTTCTGTTCTACCACTCTGCTTGTTGCTAGTCTTTCTTTGAGACAGCCAGCAAGGCCAAGCTTATATACTATTGTCCTCTGCTAATTAAATTTTATATTTTCTCCCACTTCAAAAAGACTGGCGACTCCAGTCATAAAAATTTACTTTGTTATTCAGTATAGCCTTTTAGGAACTGTAGAAAGAATTCTAAAAACCCAGTGGAATGCACATTTTTTTTTAAAATGTCAAGTTTATTGCGCAATAGAAGAAAAAACTTTTAAATTATTAGATTGTGGTGATGTTTACAACTCTGGATATTGTAAAAGTCATAGAATAAAGATATTATATTTTCAATGGTAAAGTATATAGCATGTGAATTATATCTCAGTAAAACTGTTTTTCTCCATAGAATCCTGAACACCTGCAGGCAAAAAACAAAAAGTGTATTTCTTGGGCAACGAAATGTAACAGAGTAACTGTCTGTACTGAATAACAGTTAAGAGAGCTGAGTGGCATCTTTGTAGTTGGTAGTCTTATTTGATGCTCATAATAAGTCTCTGAGGGAGGAAACACTACTATCTTTGTGTCACAGATGAAAATTTTCAGCTAAACAAGGTTAAACATTTTTGATAAGCTATGCAGTCAGTAGGGTATGTATTTGGGGTTTGAGCCTGGGAGCAGCCTCCAGAGCTTGACCTCTGAGACACTGAACTAATCTGAGCACCCAGAAAGGCGCTTCATTAATTATCCTCAATGTCAGCATTATCTCCAAAGAGTACAAGTTCTTTCATTTAGCTGTGGCTTCATTTTATGTGACAGAATCCACAAAATAGTTATAGACATATCAAAGAGCCTCAATCATCTATAATTTAATAGACATTTTCTCAATTATTGTGTCAGATTTTGTAATCTGAATTATATTCTAAAGTCTCTGGTGGTAAAGCAGCTTGCTGTGGAAGGAATCCCTATATTCACTACATTTTCCATATTCACAATCTTTTAAAAAAATTTGAAGCTAGATACTCTGAAACTGTTAATAGCAAGTTTTCCCACATTTTTTTCTTCAAAAAAAAATCCCAGCATCATTATTACTGAGTATGCATCCCACCAATGGGGGAAGTCAAAGATACCATGTTAGAGGAGATGTTAGAGGAGGAAGCAGCCTTCTAACGCCATGTAGGTGAGCTTGACCTCCATGATAAATAAAGTTGAGGTGACTTATATTCAGCTTGTAAGAGAATCCAATGGGACCAACTATTAGTGACTATAACTTAAACAGTTAGGAAGCATAAACTAGGTCTCTCTCAAGAAATTTTATACTAAAGAACTAGAAAAATGACCACCTATGCAAATTTTGCATAGGAGAATATTCTTGGAGTGAAGATGTAAGGTTATTTTTTCCACTTAACTTTCCACAGAATTCACAGTGCATAACGTTCCCTTCTGCTGTTTTCCATTTCTCTTCTCCAAGTTGCTTCCCCTTGGAGTATTTCTAAGAATTATGATTCAAATACAAAGTTATGTAACCTACTGATTTATGTAAACATAACAAGGTAGGTATTTAAGATCAACAAATCATTCTAACTATCTGCTCATATATTAGCCTGAAAGTTTACAACCTAACTTCTTGGTAAAGTCAAGTTGATTTTCCAACACCATTTTTAGCTTAGATTAATGTCTTTGTTTAATTGTACCCAAATTCCAGAACAAACCATTGGAAGATTATAGAGGAATAAAATAGAAACTTCACATAGGAAACTATACGATTTTTTTTTAGACAGGGTCTTGCTACATAGCCTATAGTGGTCTTGAGCTCCAGATCCTTCTCCCTCTGCTGCATAAGACATAGGATTATAGACATGTGCTTCCATACCTAGTTCAAAACTTTACTTATTAAGGACTTTTAATCTAATATATCACATATGCTAATAATTCTAAAGCCTTAAGTTGGTAAGGCAGTCAGCCAGCACAGTTCCTGGGCATATACTATAAGCCCTTTACTATGTTACACTTGTGTTAATTGAAATAAGAAGAAAAATAGAATGCAAATAACAAATTCTGTTAGTTTATCAGAAAATGTGCCAAGTACCATTGGCCTTAAAGAATGTGTATTTGGAAGATTCCATTTCTGTCAAATCCTTGGAGTAAAGGAGGGAAATAAGGAGTCTACTTCATCAGAGAAGAGGATAGGGATACTGCACCGGCTGGAGATAGGAAAAGCTACAAGGTTATATTCATAACCTGTCTACAAAGATTTGTGACCTTTGTGTAGCAGTCACAAGTGTAACATTTATAAAATTTCAGCTGAACTTTTAGAAGGTCAAAGTTCAGAAAGGAGCAGGGTCTAAGATAAAAGAGAGCAAATAAGTCAGAGAAAGACAATTTACTTATCACAAGTAGAGACAATGGGTTTTTTAGGAAGAGAGAACAATATAAACCACACGGATGAATCTAAGCTTCCAAACATGGCTGATGCAAAAGCAGTAAGTTAACAGAAAGAATGGGATAGAGAGAAGATATCTCAGAGAAGATGATATGATTCAGTTTTATTAAAGTTCAGACAGTAATGACGTAGTTTGTACAGAAGTCAAGGCTACAAGTAGCAACTAAGAATCAGCTGCTCCTGGGCTAGAGCAGGAAAGCTGGAGTACAAATTACAGGAAGCTTGATAATGAATGCTGTAAAGAGAAGTATGATACTCTGACGGTAACAAAAAGCTAGAAGAAGGCGGGAGGAGAATGACAAAGAAACAAAAAATGTGGACTCTACCCCTTTGAACCAGGAAGTCTGAGATGAAAGTTATGAGGGGATAGCGAGAGCTCTGGAACAATTGTACAAAACACGTTACCCTAGCAAAATTACCTCCTTTTAAAGTGACTTTAACTATCTTATCTGTAAACGTGAGTACTTATGTGAGTATTCAAGCCTAACAATATTTTTTTACTCATTCCCAGTTCTTGGAAATTGATTAGTATTAAAATCCAGTTGCAAAATTTAAAATTGCACAAAAACTCCCATAGTTTTTACCCTGATAAAGACTTATTCAATAAAAACACACCCTTCCTCTAAATTTCAAGAACAGAAAGGCTGGCATATGCCTTGAATAGAAAGAGAATGAAAGAGAAGCATTCATTTGCCAACTTTTTCTCACATTCTGGTTTTCTAGAAGATTGACTGGTTCAAGGGAGATGAAATATGGATTTGGCCATATTCTGAGGTTTATATGCTAAGATTCTAACACCCTCTGATCTGTCTACTGTGAAAATAGAGTTATTGCAGATGCAGTTAGTTAATATGAGATGATACTGGATTAGAGGGGCTTCTAATGCAATATCACTGGATTATTATAAAAATGGGGCATTCAGACATAGATACACAGAAGGAACCCAGTGTGTGACGATGAAGACAAGGACTGGGGTAAAGCACCCTAAGCCAGGGCTTGCCCAAGGTTGCCAGCAAACCACCCAAAACTAAGCCACATATGGAATCCAGTGTGTTTCAGAGGTTCCAAAAGAAACCAGCCCTGTTGATACCTCAATCCTGGACTTAGAGCTCCGGAACTGAGAAAATACATTTCTGGTTTGTAAGCTGGTTAGCTTGTGGTACTTCGTTAAGATAGTCCTAGGAAATGTTTTCTCCCAAACAAGTTGTTGCTCAATTCATTTTCCCACGGGGTGCACTTGCAAATATCATGTGCCACAGAAAGGACAGGGTGACTTAGTTCACTGTTGGTAAAAATATATTCACACAAGCACTTAAAACAGCCTTGTGTTCCTAATGTACTTCCATTTTATTTCCCAGAAAGAAGTCCTTGTTTAACTAAAGTATACTTTGAGAACCAGACTGGGAGATAACTGTCACTAGTCTGGAATGCTTACTCTTATAAACAAATCCAGTGGCAGAACTGGCACAGTTTTATAGAAGATAGAGCCAGGTGAAGTTGCCTATTAACAGAAGACTGAATTGGTGTTTCAAACTGTGGCAATGATTATAACTTCTGGAAATGTACTGCCGTTTGGTTTCAGTGTTATGGGAACAAATACGAGCATCATTTCATAATGTAGATTTTTATATAACTCTAGACATTCATAGCTTAGTGGGCTAGTCCTGGCTTAGGAAATGATGTGTCTATACAGTGGAAATATTTTTTGATAGTCAACTTGTTGAGTGGGTGGCTCCCATGGTAGAAATAGTTAAGGGTATTCCATGCTATATTTTCTATTTACAAGACCTTCAGTAAGCTGTTCTATAGTCAAAGCTTTTGTTTTCAGACAAAACAGAAGAAGCTGCCTAAAATACACTGGATTTTAAATAGAATTATAAAAAAATATAGAGACTGTAACAAATTACTGGTCAAAGATTGATACATATTCATTTAGTCTCCTATTTTTTCAAAGTAAAACAGAAATCAGTACTTTCAAATGATCATAATCTTTAGAATGTGCATTTGTATCATCGTTGATGACTACAACAATCTATGAATAATACTGCCCAATACTGAGCCCCAAAGTGTATGGCACTTCACTGGTAATACCAGGTGATCCTGTGCCCTCTTCCCACTTATCTGTGACCATACTTAACTCTTCTACCTAGTTTGTTCCAATTTTCTGTTCATTGATTTTCAGAGATGGAGATGAAAATACTTTGACAAGCAAGTTATCTTTTCTAACACCAAATGGTTGTCCATTGAGGCATTTGTTCAAGTCAGTCAGAGGCCAACGAAGAATCCACAGCTCCTGATGATGAAGATGAATTCATTCATCTCTGAGCTGAATATGAATTCATCTGTTTGAATGAAGCTGTCCAGCCATAAAGCACAATCATTCAATTGATAACAATACATATCTGTCTCTTTTAGTGTTTAGCATTTGAGACCACAGGAAAAGTAAGAATTGTGGACTTTATTCTCCTTCTAACAGAAGCAGCTGCTGTTCAGCTAATTTCTGCCTTTGGAAGTGGGCCATCATGGACAGATTTCTCAATTTTCCAAGAGATGCCAGAAAGTATTTTGTTCTGTTTTGTTTTAAGGTCAAATATTTAGACTTTCAAATGTTTCAGAAACTATCGGCTTTGTATTGTATTAATTACAAATGGCCAGACGATGGTTTAAGCAATTCAAATTTAAGATCTTCCAGCTCTGGAGGTCAAATGTTTGTAACAGATTTCAACTGGATTGAAATCAGGGTGTTGGCAGGGTTGCATTCCCTTGGGAAACTAGTGGAACATCTACTTCCTTACCTTTTCTGTTTTCAAGAGGCTCTCTGCATTCCTTGGCTTGTGGCCTCAACTTCTACCTCCAATATAGCAGCATGGCACCTCTGACTCTCTCTGACATTCAGCTCTCTTTCTCAGCTTCCTTTCCTGACCCTCAGCTTCCTTTTTCACATTTTCTTTTTTGACTTTCCTAACCCCCTTCTCCCCTTCCTTGTCCTCCTCCTTCCTCTTCCTCTTCTCCCCCCCCCCCCCCCCCTTTTTAAAGGTATTTGTGATTGCATTGGATCCATCTGAGTGAACCAGGATACCCTTGCCTCTCTGGCTCCATCAAAGGTTACTCTAGGGGAATGTTCTAGATAAATTCAAGCTACAAAGGGAGCCAGGTGAAATTCCACAACTCAAAGTAGTAGGTGGAGGAACTTCTGAATAGAGCATTCAGCAGAGATACAGGGGACAAAGACCATTTCTGAATTTACTAGAGGGAGGCTTTTATGAGCAGAAAGGTAGTCAGAGGAGAGACAAAGTGACAGAGACCATTTGTAACATCTTATATATCTGCAGGCATAATTTTCCTAATCAACTAATCAAATAATTTTATTTTTGCCTTTGACTGACTGACTGAAAGTATTACATATTGGCTTTTTAAAACAATATATTTAGCAAACTTAGAGACATAAAATGAATGCTAGTTTATATAAAATAATTTTTCAGTTACATCTAACTAGTTTGTGGTTGCATATTGCTATTAGGTCATGGTTTCCTCTTGGTCATTACAACGGCAAGAGCTGCCCTTGATTTTTTCCTAAGAGGCACTTGAACATGAGCATGGATGCAACCTGATACAATAACTGTGACATTCGCTGCCTTCATTACAACAGTCTGACGGATCAGGTTGCTTTCCAGCTTTACTTGGGAAGATGTGGCAAAGACAGAATTGGTACAATGACTGAGCATCTTTTCACCATGATTTATGGTCTGTCTTGATCAAAGCTGAAGCAGGCCAAATAAGCTGAGCTGGAGCCATGCCTGGATGGAATTTTCTTATCAGCTAGCCAACACAACAAAAACAAAAGTAATTCCCATAAAAAATAATGAACGCTGCTTTCTAGCTGACTCCAACATGTATTCAGTACTTTACTGACTGTGTGTGTATGCATTGCAAGCACAATATGAGAAAGATAATGTCTTACTGATCGCTATAACCCTAGCATCTCACTTAGTAAGGGCACTCAACCTTCAGAAAAGGAATAATAATTACCCAGAGTTGTTCATACATGGTACTGTCACCATTGGCAAGTTATTCAATCTGTTAATAAGAGAAGAATGAAATCTTTTTTTTGTTTGTTTGTTTTTTTGGGTCCGGTCATGGGGCTTGAACTCTGGGCCTAGGCACTGTCCCTCAGCTCTTCAGCTCAAGGCTAGTGCTCTACCACTTGAGCCACAGCGCCACTTCTGGCTTTTTTCTTTTTGCTTATGTGGTGCTGAGGAATCGAACCCAGGGCTTCTGGCATGCAAGGTATGCGCTCTACCACTGAGCCACCTTCCCAGCCCCAAGAATGACATCTTAAAGGACAGAATGAAGTAATAAGTATGAATGTATTGTATAACTTGGAAGTATCACATAAATGCAATGAGCTATTATATATCATTTGAATTAGATTTTACTTTTTCTGAGCACAATTTTTTTGAGGAGTTAATTAGAATGTAATGTCTTTTTTTGGCTAGGTGTCTCTAAATGATTATAGTTTTTTTCTAAGGACTAAGGTCAACAGGGCTCAAATTTACTTAAAAAAATGTTTTGAATCACTGTTTCTTGTGGGGGGCAGGTGGAAAGAATATGACCAAGTTTACATTCATATCATATGGAGAATGTGACACAAGATACAAAAAGCTAAAAGGTGTCTGCTGACATTTCAAAGGATGGGTATCTACATGTGTTTTTGTAGAAGGATCTTATTAAAGAAATTATGAAGTAACTCTCTCCCTCACTAAAACAAAGTTAATTAATTTTGATGGAAACAAGATGATGAGATAGCTTAAAATTAAGGAGGTAGCCACTGAAAGAGAAAGCCAAAACAACTGAGCGTTTGCCTCTGGGATGCAGGATTAACTGAAATTCTGGACTGATTGTGATGGGAATGTCATATTTGATTTTTATAACAGAGCCTATTTACTTTGTTACCAGCTGCATGTATTACTGATTAACACCTATTGTTTAAAATTTAGCGACTTCTCAGTACAGTTACAATCAAAGGATGAGACCCATTTTTATCTAGTAAGTGTCATAGGATTGGGCATAAAATCATTAGAAATAGATTTGCCTTTCTGTATCTTTCAATAAAGGTTTAAAAAATCGATACCATTTTAGTATCATCTCTCAGTTGTAGTAAATGGTAGGGTCAAGCAGGTCCATGACGGAGATAAAAGATAGAAAGAAGTTGGCTAACTATGCTATAGGCAGTTGAGTATAGTTCATGTGAACAAAATAATGCTTCCTTTTTCCCATTGTTTACCTGTGCTTACTAGCATTATCTAGGAGGGTGGAGCTAACATTGAATGAATGCTTACTTTGTGTAAATGCTTATTTTGCCTATGGTAGGTGACTTACCCTGCTAAACAACCTGTGGTGTTGGTATGACTTTTCACATTAGATAGATGGGGAAACTGAAGATTGTTGAAAAATAAGTTTGTTAAAGACAATCTAGTTTTTTGTTTTTTGTTTTGGTTGTGGGGCCCAAACTCTGGGCCTGGGTGCGTCCCTGAGCTTTTCAGCTCAAGGCTAGTGCTCTACTACTTGAGTCACAGCACCACTTCCGGCTTTTTTCTGCTTATGTGGTGCTAAGGAATGGAACCCTGGGCCTCATGCATGCAAGGCAAGCCCTCTACCACTGAGCCACCTTCCCAGCCCCAGCAATCTAGTTTTTTAAGTGGGAAGGTAGATTCTAATTTAGTTCATTCAGACTTCAAAAACTTGATTCATCTTCCTTAACCCTTAGTTTGCCCAGTACCCTAGCTGGGTTGGTTCCATATTGATGCTAAATTGGTTATCCCCTACCCTCCAGATTTTACTAGGAGAGACAGAGAAAGAATAAGAGTAGGAATCTTAAGTACTAATGTCATCACTTGATTCTCTAACAAGATGAAATTAGGAATGAAATGATAAGCAGTTTTGTACAGAAAAGTTTTTTTACAGAACTATAAAGATAGGATTTAACAGGAACTCATACAAAATTGTGAACATTTCATCAGTCTCAGGAGTTCCTCATCATCTTTAAACTAATAGCTTCCAGATATATGTCTCCAACCTAGACCTTGAGTCATAGCTCAGGCCTGTGTATACAATAGGTCAACTAAACCATCTCTAAGTTGGATGTCTCAAAGGTTACTCAGACTTAGTATGTCCATGACAAAACTCTTAAACCATTCCTTCAAGATTTGTTTCTTTTCCAATATCTTCTAATCAAGAAATTTTTTCTACCATTATTTTGCTAGTATATTTAGGGGTTATCAGTGAAACCTTTTTCTCTCTTACTTTTCTACCATTATCTCTATTGTTTATGTATTGTTCATTTTAATTTATAGAATTTCAAAATGTGTTACTCATGCATCTCTATCACTACTTTGTTTTTTTTTTGTCAGTCATGGGGCTTGAACTCTGGACCTGGGCGCTGTCCCTGAGCAATTCAGCTCAAGGCTAGCACTCTACCACTTGAGCCACAGAGCCACTTCCAGTTTTCTGGTGGTTTATTGGAGAGAAGAGTCTCATGGACTTTTCTGCCTGTGTTGGCTTTGAACTGTGATCCTTAGATCTCAGGAGGCTCCTGCGTAGCTAGGATTACAGGCGTGAGTCACTGGCGTCCAGCTTCCATCTTTATAAGTTAACTGAAACATTATTTGTCATCTGTACTATTTTTGTGGTTTGAGTTGTCTCAATAATTCTCCTCTGGTCCTCTCCAACCCAGTTAATACACCAGTCTGAATATTATTTTCAAAACACAAATTTTATTTGAATATATATATCCACATTAAATTTCTCCACTATCTTCCTGTTCTTCTCATCTCTTGGTATCTCTCCGTAACCTGTCTCTTCAAAACTTTTCCCTTCTCTCTGTACTCTATTCTGTGTGTTTTCTTTCAGTTCCACGAACTGAAAGAGTTTCCCACACATACTTTGCATATCTTCTTTCTTCTGAAATGTTTTCTCCTTTATATCTGGTAATGCTAACTCATCCTTCAGATCTCTGTTCAAGAAGCATTTCTAGAGTGGAGCCCTCTCAAACGTCCCAGGTTGAGTTATATGTTCTGATAGACCTTCCCTTCTCATTGGAGCTATCATCACAATTTCAAATCCATTTCCTATTTTACAAAGCAAATATTTACTACGTATTTATTATGTTCCAGGTTCTCTTCTAAGTGCTGAGAATACAGTGAGGCTTAAAATAATAAAAGTTCCCTTGTAATGATGAGTAAAGGAGAAGACACACACACACACATATATATATATATATGTATTAGACTCTGTCTTTCAAATTATATATGTATATAATATATGAAGTATAACAAATAATATAATATCTAAATTATAATAACTTATATAATATATGAATTATATATATACATATATATGTATATATATATAATTTGAGAGACAGACAGACAGACAGAGTCAGTTCTTCGGTGATATGTGCTGCAGAGAAAAATATACCCAGGAAAGAGGTTAGGAAGCGCCCATGTATGAGCACAAGCTTATGCTATTTTTTATTTTATTTTGAATATTATTATTATTGTTAAATAGTTATACAAAGGAGTTTCCATTTACCAAAGCAATTTATGAATGCAGTGCATCTTGGTCTCTTGATCAATGTCACCCTTGCAACGTTCTTACCCACCCCTCCTAACCCACCCCTGCACTCACTCATCTTAATTTTAGGTAATGTACTGAATTTTTTGCATTTAACAAAACAGCGTCTATATACAATACATCTTGATCTGTGTCATCACTTCACCATCTTCACTCCACTTCAACCTACCTCTTCTCTTCTATTTCTCAATTCTCTGATATATAAATTAATTCTTGCCTGCAATCTCCCCCTGTCCCTTCCGTACTTCTATCCTCTCCCCTAGGTTCTACTCTCTCCTCTTGCAGAGAAGCATAGATTGCATGGTTTCCCTCATTTGTGATAGCTAGAATGGGTCTGTAAATCATTAAGTAAACACACTGGGTGGTAAGCAAGGTGTTACAAATAAATTAAGTAATGTGTAATAGACTCTATGGAGAACACAAATAGTATATAATTCTTTTAAAAGACTAAGCTCAAAGCCCAACAAAATGAGAACCAGGAAATTGGTACTTAGGCTATTTTAAATCATTGGAGAAGAATAGATAAGTTAACATTTGAACTCAATCAGAAGGTGAGCATCACAAATACCTGTAGGAAGACTGCTCACAGAGAAGACTAAATTTCCTTCACTTAGAAGGAAATTCCCCACTTTTGAAGAGCGACTAAAGAGCCAACATGGTTAGTTTAGAGTAGATAAGAAGAGCAATAGAAGATGAAATAGAGAGGCCAGGAAAACATAGGAGCTTTGGTTTCCAGTAAGAAAGTCTGAGAAATTGTTGTCCAATTAAGAAATGAGTATTATCAAATTTGTTTTTGAATGATTATAGCAGCAGCTGTGCAGGGGAATATACTCCGTGGGTGTAGGAGGGAGAGCAGAATTATCAGGAATCTGTTTGCATAAGTGGTGGCTTATTAAGAGTTCTAACAGTATATTTTTGAAGGAATGCCTTTTTCACAGACTGTATACGTGTTTAAAGAGAAAGAGGAAAAAATCAAGTACTACACAACAAGGGTAGTGTATGGAATAAGTAATTTGAAAAAAACAAAATTTCCACTCACTAACATAAGAAAGTCTACTACTTAAATCATATTTGGGAGGAAAGCTGAGTCAATTTGGTTATGCCTTTTAAATACCAAATAAAACTAGAGAGTAGACAGTTGGATTTACAAATCTTGACTTTGAGGGAAAAATTGGATTAGGGTTAGGTAGAAGTTGAGGAAGGATCTCATGATTCACTTGGAACAAAGAAGGGTCCTAGGTTATACTAAAACTATAATAAAGTTTTCCATAAACTGATGTGGATTGATCATCCTGGCTGTGTACTACAAATGTGATCTTGTGAGTCTTTGGCACATTAATGCCCTTTAAAGCCAAAAGATTAGATGAGACCCCCCCTTCCTCTGATTGAGATTTAAGTGAATAAGAGAGAACAATGGATTTAAAGTGACAAGCCTTTAGATGAAGTAAGAAAGTTGAGAAGGAATCAGCAGAAGAGGATTTGTAAGGAGGGTCAAGTGAAGTAGAAGGAAGACAAGAGTAGTCAAGTGAAAGAAAATATTGCAAGTAATAGGTAGTAACCAAGTATGCCAAATATGAGTGATATTAAATTGGCCACTGGATCTTATAATGTGGATAACTTGGAAAGGGCTGTTACCGTGGAATGGAAGATGTAGGTAAAGCCTTGGTTAGAATAGATTTAATGAAGGCAGACTACTAGTGACAGAATATGAGCGTGTATAGAAGGATGGAGAAATAGGTTAATAGCTATTTGGGGAGGTAGAGTCAAGAAGGTTTTTTTTTTCATTTTTTAAAAAATGTTTTTTATTGTAAAAATACTGTACAGAGGGATTACAGTTAAATGAGCAAGGTCATGAGTACATTTCCTATCAAGCATTGTTACCTCCTCCTTTGTTTTCCCTCTACCCTCCCACTTCCACTACTCTCCCCTGCCCCCTCCCCCCACCCTCTCGGCCTAAATTGTAAAGTTGGTTTTTCAACATAGTGTCTTGTACATCTCATTGTTACAATGGGTCAATCTGTATCCCTATTTAAGCATTTTGGTTTTTTCCCTTCCCCTCCCCAAGCTAGAGAAGTGTATATACAAGATTCAGGGAACTGACATCAAATATAGTGAAAATAGGGGTTATACCCTGGGGGAAAAACAAAGAAACAAAAAAAATCACATGTACATTATAAATATGTTAGGAACAATAGCAAGAAAGAATAAAACCACTGTGTTCCTATCTTTGGGTTTATTTCATTTAACACCATCTTATCTGGTCATATGTACATAGCTTTTGACTTTTTCTGCTTGTCCCAGACATACACTAGTTATTGCAAATAAGAGAAACCATGGGACCTATGGTTTCTTTGGACCTGGCTTACTTCACTTAATGTAAGTTTTTCCCAGTCTTTCCATTTCCTAACAAACTGGGTGATGTTATTCGTCAAGAAGGTTTCGATGGGAAAAGATGTCATGCTGTTTGATAGGGGAAACCTTAGGATAAATGTTACAGAAGAGAAATGGAAGAATTGTCCAAGTATATCTCTGGTTCAGACACAAATATCTTTAGACTTAAGAGTAACATGTACAGCATGTGTTAGAGATGTTGAAAGAAGTTTAAAGAGAAAAAGAAAGAAGGGCAGATGAGTAGATGACCTCTGTGTGGCAGGTAGTGGATTCTATGTTCCAATGACAAGATATCCAAAAGTAGGTGTGTATGTGTGTGTGTGTGTGTGTGTGTGTGTGTGAGAGAGAGAGAGAGAGAGAGAGAGAGAGAGAGAGAGAGAGAGTATATTAGGAAGGAGAGATGGAACAAATTAGAATTGAAGCTAGAAGACCTCACTTCTTACTTCAGGGCTAAAGAGGTAAACAACCAGCATTTGAGAGTGTTGAAGAGGAAACCACATCTTTAGGGAAAGAGTAACTTTTTGTAGAAACACAGAGGTATCAAGAACATTCATGAAAACTTGAACTTATTAAGTATTTCAATGATGATGGAATGAGTACTTGTAAGGGTTGGAAAGGTTGGAGACAGGGACAGGAGCTCAAGTTGTAACCATGTAGAAATGAGAGTTTGTGGAACCTTCAGAAAGGCCCAATCTTTTTGTTTTAACTGTTAAAAACTACTGATTATGATAGAGAAATCTATCTTTTTGGAGGGAGCTCTGGAACTCCTCTTCTTTCCTGTCAAAGGAGGGGTGAAGGATGACAAATGGCCGACGTATGGTAGTTCTGGAGTTGACTCCTTGCTCCTTTGTAATGAATGATGCTTTCACAAGTGTGATTATCTGCCCAGTCTCAACATGTTTACTTTTGTTACTTTTTGTATCTTCAGTGTCTTGAGCAGTACCTGGTACCCAAGAAGAGACCAACAAATACATGTTGAACAAATAAACAAACAAGGAAAGAATTGATGGCTCTGGTTGATAGCAAGATCCAAGTAAGCAACCGTGTGATGAGATGAAGTTCAGAATAAAGTGAGTGATTATCTCTTTCCATTCTTTGGTACGAGTGGGTATCCTGAACTTATAAGATTCCACCCATTTCTTACCACCACACTTTACAAAGTTCACTGCTCACAATGGTAGGGAGATGAGTGAACAGAGAACAGTTTACCTCAGATTCTTCTTAACACTGAGACATTCAATGTAACTGTATTTGTAGAAACAAAGCAATAGAAATGTTATAGAAACAGAATAGCTCTGCTGTGGGCCTCTGGAGACCAAGAAATATGTGGTGGAAATGGTTGTTTCCATTGCTTCTTCAGCAGCAGAGGTGGAAAGTTAGTTCTATGTGTCAATCATGACTCAGCTCTTCTACTGTCTCTAGATGACTGCCTTTGTCACTAGTAATCAACTGTTCCCCCTCACCCTGAAATCTGCTTTCTGCTTCCTGCTTGATTATAGTCTCTGCTTAGTCATTGTTTTTGATAGTTACACAATAATGCTCTAAATATCTTAGGCTGACTTTCCTCATGTGCTCCCATTATATCTTTTCAGATAGTCTGCAACCAGAATTTAAAGTTACCTATTTATTTTCTTTCTCTATGTGTGTCTTTATAAAGATAACTTCTCAACACTTTTCTGTCTGATCAGATTGTCTCTTCTGTTCTGTTAGAGGAGGTCCTGGTTTTAGGAACAACTGACCTATCTTTCCCTTTCCTAAACTCTCTTCCATCAGGAAGAGCAGACATAGGGTGTCCTTTCCTTCCTGGTTTTCAAGATCGTATTTTAATCATCCTCTGTGATCTTTGAGATTTCAAGGGTTTTTTTTTGTTGGTTGGTTTGCCTTAGATGTCTCTCATCCTTCAGGTTAACCACACTGTCTTCCTCAATTTTGTTTCCTCTTTTAGTTAGATGGATACATACTTTTTAAACCAAAAAGACTCCACTTGTCTTCATATCCTAAGCAACATCCAACCTCTAAAGGAAGAGAATATGCACATTTTTGTTGCCTTGTTAGTATTTGTGTTTAATGTTATCTTTCTACTTCAGCTGAAAATCTATAAGTACGTCTAAATATTTTATCCAATAACATAAAAGTGTCCAAAGTAGACTTCCCTTTATGTGCGTTCATGGTTTTGTTGCAGAAAATTTCACCACCACCTTTCCAGAGACTAAAGAACTTAAATTGTGTTTGTTTCACTATTTTTTCCTTGCTTTCACTCTACACACTTAAAGGCTGTGGTCTAATCTCAAATATTTCTCAAATATTTTCTCATTCCCAATGCTGTTCCTCCAAGTCAGATCTGGCCTCACTCAATGACATCACTGGAAATTCTGCCTCAACTATCCCCTCTTCTCATCTCCTCATTATGCTGGGAAGGTGTTTTAAAAACAAAAAGCCAGTTATTTCAGATACTTATTTTATGGATTTTTATATATCCCAATGGGTATCTGTTTATTTTCAGAATAAAATTAAATTCCATTATAATGGCAAAATAAAAAATACATCAGAGTTTAACTTCAGATTCCCTTCCTGGTCTTACCCCAAATAATACTTCATCAGACTGACAGATACTGAATTTGCTTCATACTTTCATAACTCTTTGTGTTGTTTCATCTGCTATTTGCCCTTATCTGTGTTTGTCCTGGCAAAATCTGATTCCTCTTTGACTCAACTCTAAGCTGTACTCAACTCACAAATATTTTCTTGGTCTGCATTTAAGTAGATTGAGTTGAATTCCATTCTTTTTCATCGCATATGCCTGAGTAGTTTTTATATCTGTCTTTTTATAAAGTTGAGAATTCCTTAAGGGCAAAATTGATGGTTCATTGTTTTTGTGTCTCAGGTACCTAGAAGAGCACTGAACCATAACAGGGATAACATGCAACTGGTATTTCCTAATTTCTTCTTATCAGATTTCCTCAGACAGAAAAGAGAGAGGAAGTCAGATGCATTTTATTCCATGAAGGAATCAATGACTGTAGAATGAAATAAGGTGAAGAAGGATGATAGGTCGAATAAGTTTTGTAAATATAAGTGTGTCTGAGGCTAGGATGCGTGCCTTTGTTTATGCCTTGCTATTTCAACAGAAAGTGTGCCTGCTTCTGAATATCTGTGACAGCAAATTACAGGGTAGGAAAGAAGCAGCAGTGAAACATAGTTCAAAATCCTCATGTAGCCCCTGCTGATGGCTTCATCTGCCTGGCCCCTTGCATTCTTCATCAGAAAGTCAGAGTGCCCCAAGTCATGTGAAGATTACAGAACTAGTTCCATGGCTATTTCAAGCAAGTTTTTATGCGTTCCTCCTGGAAGGTTATGCAGTTAAAGAAAAGTGCTTACTCTTCCTATCTTGCTTTTCACATTGGAATGAACTAAAAATAAATTTTCAGGCAGCAGCTGTTAATAATTACAGAGACAGCATTTTATGGCTGTTCAGCCAGAGCAGTTTTTGTGCTTGCGATGACAACACATTAGCTGACTTCTTTTACTACGTGACTCCATTTTAATTTTTCCTGCTTTCAGTTCCATTGACTTCGACAGCAGATACCACACCTGTCTCCCCACCCCTATTAACACATCACAGGTCTCTTTCTTGTTAGCTAAAGACTCCGCTAAGTTCAATTCAGACTCTGATCTTTGGTCTCTGAGCTATTGACTAGTCTGATGTCAGCTGTCTAGAACTTTAGAAGGTCAGTCTGGAATCTAGAAGATAGAGAAT
This sequence comes from Dipodomys ordii, assembly GCF_000151885.1. NCBI lineage: Eukaryota > Metazoa > Chordata > Mammalia > Rodentia > Heteromyidae > Dipodomys > Dipodomys ordii. Next base: position 36,124,720 of record NW_012267221.1, on the reverse strand, counting down.
AGTCCATAAAATAGTTTGTTGTCCATGCCACATTATCTGGAATACTTTTTTTTATTTATTAATTTATTTTATTTTATTTGTGAACATACTGTACAGAGGGGTTACAATTACATGGGCAGGATAATGCGTACATTTC
>NW_012267221.1:36117593-36119391 GCF_000151885.1 Dipodomys ordii | reverse complement strand
AGGCTAGCGCTCTACCACTTGAGCCACAGTACCACTTCCGGCTTTTTTCTTTTTGCGTATGTGGTGCTGAGGAATCGAACCCAGGGCCTCATGCATGCAAGGCAAGCGCTCTACCACTGAGCCACCTTCCCAGCCCCTAAGGCTTCTGTTTTAGCTCTACCTATTTTGAACTTTTTGTAAAACCAACACTATTATGTTTTTTGCTTTTGTCATTTTCTTTAAAAATGTGATTTATTTCATTGTTACTGCTCCTTTTTAGTTTCCCTCACTCTGGTTCATCATTCTGAACTTTAAGGGGTTTTAGTTCTCTCAGAATTTACTTGGTATCTTTTATTACATTTATTCAGGGGGTCAACAATTACCAGTGTACAATTACCAATACCAATACCAAATACATTGCTCCTATTATTTATTGGTGACAGCAACTTGGCATCTGTATGGCCAGTGGCAACTTATATATTTTCTAAACTTGGTTACATTTTTTTAATTTGCAAAATATTACCATACAATTAAATAATCTATCATTTCTCATCAAGTTCTAAGAATATATATATATATATATATTGATTTTTTGTTATTTTCAAATGCTTTGTCAAGCAGTTAAAGTTGAAGGCAGCTTTTAGTGAACATGATTCTGGTAGTTATGGCAGAAGCTTCATTTTGCTCAAAGGTGAACTTAAGTGCCACGGGATAAATACAGAGTGACTATGCCATTACAAACATTCATGAAGACTAGCAGAGATGAGAAAGCAGAACCAGTCTCAAACTGAGCCTTAAAAATGCTGAGTGTTGTGCTATTTAAATACCTTACTCCAAATAACAAGACATCATCTTGCATTTCCTGTTTTTGCATTAGTTTTTCTCAAGTTTGTGCATTTATTAAGCCTTAATCATGTAACACATAATAAATTTTTCATAACATAAAAATACTGACTGTACTACATCTGGAAACATAGATACCTCACTTGTAACGCTGAACTTCAGCTAATGTAACTCAAATATTGTAAAAATCCACTTGTTTATTTAACAAAGCTATATTTGTACATTTTTTGTGCCAGCTACTGCTATGTAGATTATTATAAGACACAGATGCTTGCATCAAAGAATTTAAAAATACAGCAAACTAACTAGAGAATACCCATGATAAACATGTTCAACCCATAAGAAAGGAGAATATTTCACTGAGTAATAAGCAAGACAGCTCAGGCCTTGGCTTACCTTTCTTGGCCACGACGCTGTAATAACTATAGAATGGTAATGAGGTTACTGTCCCAGATATCTCTTTGGCTCAGAATCCCAAGATACCTGGGCTTATCTCATGACATAAGTCTGCCATATTTCTTGCTCCTCACATCGACACTTCTTATATATGGTCTCATGGCTCTGACCTTCCTACTTCACCAAACATTCTTGCCCCTTCCTTCATGCTGCTATATAAGCTCTTAAATTAGACATGTTCCAGGATTCTGGATCTGATCGGAGACTTTCAGTATCTGTGATTTCAATGCTTGAATCTTAGGTCTCAAGAAATATTTGGAAGTTGGAAGATGTTAGTGTATTTGCTAAGACAATTGTTTACATCAGTGATATAACTATTTGAAAGGTTATCTAGAGATTTTAAGTTATTAACTCCAAAAATAATTAGTTTCTCTCCTTATTAAAAATACTTAACAAGGGCTAGGAAGGTGGTTCAGTGGTAGAGCGCTTGCCTTGCATGCATGAGGCCCTGGGTTTGATTCCTCAGCACCACATAAGCAAAAAGAAAAAAACCGGAAGTGGCGCTGTGGCTCAAGTGGTA
>NW_012267221.1:36103895-36117543 GCF_000151885.1 Dipodomys ordii | reverse complement strand
AAACATAGTTGTGCTGGTAGCTTTAGTGTGGTCTTGTTTGTAAACATTTGGGTAAATGCCCAAAAGTGGGATTGCTGGGTCATAGGGGAGTTCTATGTGGAGTCTTTTGAGGAACCTCCATACTGCTTTCCAAAGTAGTTGAACAAGTTTACATTCCCACCAACATCTCTGGAATATTTTGAGAATAAATTGTTTAGGTATGTACTGTAGTCAATTTACATGTGTGGTGGCCTGCTCTATATTCTTGTGAGAAGGAATGAAAACTGTTTAGGGACCCTTGTTAATTGGGGAATACGTGAAGCATAGATAGATAGATAGATAGATAGATGGATATATGCACTAATTTATTTGAGCTTCATTAAAAGTCAGAAAATTTTCAGAAATTACAGATACAGAAAATCCTTGGTTCAAGTCATATGAGTCAGTGATAGAACAGGGATGTGTAGCTGACATAGCCTTTGTCAAAACTCAAGCCTCTTATGCTATTTATCCCAAGCTCTAAGCTTGTGATGTTTTTGTCAGAAAGATAAATCTAGAGAGGTAGCTGCCACACCCAATCCTTTGTTCTCTTAAATCTTAACCTTCAGTTTTGCGCCCACTATCAGGAAATGACATCTGGCCCTTTGAGATTGAGCAATCTGTCTTCTACCTGACTTTTCACTTCTTGTTTGCTACAACCTTTTCTTTAATTCCCAGGGGGAAGGAATGGTGTCACACTATCAGATAACAGAACTTAGATTTGCTCTAGGTTCTGCAGATTCATCAAGATATGAACTTTGACTCAGTTCCTGTATGTGTCCAATGAGTAGACTGTATGACATTGACCGAGGCTGCCTGCTCCTCTGATAGTCTGTTTTTGTTTTTGGGTTCTGGAGCTTGAATTCAGGGTCTGGACATTGTCTGTGGACTTTATTGCTCAAGGCTAGCCACAGCTCCACTTTCAGCATTCTGGTAGTTAATTGGAGATATTAGAGTCTCACGGACTTTCCTGCCTGTATGATTTTGAACTGCAATCCTCAGATCTCAGCCTCCTGAGTAGCTAGGATTGCAGGCATGAGACACCATCGCCTGGCTCTGAAGCCATTTTTAACCTAGTAAGAATTAACAAGCCATTTATATTAGAATGTAACTATTCCATTTTCTTCTTCTTTTTTTTTTAATCGGTCATGGGGCTTGAACTCTGGGCTTGGATGCTGTCCCTGTGCTCTTCAGCTCAAGGCGAGCACTCTACCGCTTGAGCCACAGCGCCACTTCTGGTTTTCTAGTGGTTTATTGGAGATAATGATAATGAGATGTACAAGTCGTTATGTCAAAAAAAACGAACTTTACAACTTTGGCCTGGGGGGGGGATGATATGGGAAGGGATGGGAAGGAGAAACAAAGGAGGAGGCAACAATGCTTGATAAGAAATGTACTCATTACCTTGCCCATGTAGTTGTAACCCCTCTGTATGGTATTTTCACAATTAAAAAAAAAAAGTCTCACGGAGTTTTCTGCCTGGACTGGCGGCGATCCTCAGATCTCAGCCTCCTGAGTAGTTAGGATTACAGGCGTAAGCCACCCTGCCCAGCTTTCCATTTTCTTTTAAGGAAACTGATAATATCAAATTCTCATTGAGGAAGCCAAGGCTCAACAAGTTCAAGTAAGTTGGCTCAAAGTCACAAAGCTAGCAGGTTCAAATCTTAGATTTAAACCCAGAGAGTTACTATCTTCCTAACACAGCATGAAAATTCTCCACAGGCTTGGCCTGTCCAGACTAAACTTTCATGCCCTGGGCGTATAAATAAATAAATAAATAAATAAATATATATATATATATATATATATATATATATATATACACACACACACACATACATATATGCAGAGTTCCTGAGCAAGTCACAAGAATGGTGTGAGTATGAGTTTAATTATTTTTCACATCTCTGCATCTCTGTGGTGGTATTGTTACTCTGCTCACTACCTAGATAATTCCTGTTGGTTCCTTCACAGCTTAGTTCATGTCTCCCAATCCATCCCATCCCCCATTAAATAACAAGCTCTTTGCAAGAATGCCTGTTCTCCTAGTTGTCTCCATGCTTCAAGATCTAAAAGTAGGCATAATAAATCCTACTTAATCTGAATTGAATACATGGGACTTCCCATGTGTTTTTCAAGTTATTTTGAGTGGTTATATTCACATCCTCATTTCACAAATTCAGGCCACGTAACAGTAGATGGAACCTCAAGATCCTGTCTGCTCAGGATTCTAAAAAGAGTTTTTTAGAACATGTTTTCTGATGCCCTCACTTTCCCTTGATAGTTAAGCTCTCTCCAATCTACTATGCCACTCCAGTTCTAACTTCTCAATGGTGTCTACACCAGTCACTAAATTCAACATATGATCTGTCTTAACTTTGCTTGATTCCCTCTCCATTTGAACTTCTTTATTTCCCTGGCTTCTGTAACCTGTAATATACTGTAATACACAATCTAATGTTCTTTCTATTCCATGAGGCTAACACATCTCATTCTGCTTCAGGAGATCTTTCTCCTCTATTTAAATCTGCAGGGCTCAGTTTGGTACACTAAAGATAGATCTTCTTTCAGGGATCACCCTTTGGAGAACATTTACAATGACTACTTTTAAGAACTAAATCTGGCCATTTCTTTTCCCCAAATTATTATTATTATAATTAGTAGTAGTAGTAGTAGTATTTCTTATTTTTATTTTGTCGGTAATGGAGCTTGAACTCAGGGCCCAAACGCTGTCTCTGTTTTCTCACTCAAGGCTAGCTAGCATTCTATCACTTTGAACCACAGTGCCACATCTGGTTTTCTAGTGATTAATTGGAGATTAGAGTCTCACAAACTTCCTGCCTTGGTTGGCTTTGAATGCGACCCTTAGATTTAAGCCTCCTGCCTTGCTTGGATTACAAGCATGAGCCACCTGTGCCAGGGTTTTTATTTTTTTCTATCAGTTGTTTATGAATGCATAAGTTCCAAATATGTGCCAAGAACAGGAGTATTAGAAGAAAAGGGGCAGGAAGACAATGGGCAAAAAAAGAGGCACAGGACATATGAAACTGTTGTCAGTCTGCATATGCCTTGGCATTGATACCTCTGCTTAATAAGTGTCCAATTCCAGGAACTAGTCCTATCCTTTTAGGAAAGGGTTGTAAAGTCGATTATTGTGCTCTACTCAGAATCTGACCAGCCTTTCTGAGGGCATTTCTTCATTCAGAGGCAATATTTAAAATTTAAAGAGTGAGCTGTGTGCAGGTGGTTCACAACTACAATTCTAGCTACTCAGGAGGCTAAGATCTGAGGATTGTGGTTCAAAGCCAGCCTAGGCAGGAAAGTTGGTGAGACTTTTATCTTCAAAAAACTTAAAAAGAACTTGCAAGTGGAGCTGTGGATCAAGTGGTAAAGTGATAGTCTTGAGCAAAAGCAGCTCAGGAACAGCACCTAGGTCTTGAGTTCAAACCTCAAAATTACTGCCACCTCCAAACAAACAAACAAACAACATAGAGTGGTGAAAGATAGGCAAAAATAGCAATGGATTAAACTCTACACAGGTAATTATTTAGTTAATCATCATTGAGCTTTCTTTGTGAGGTAACCTTAGGCATTAGTATATATAAATACCTCATATCATTGTGATACACCACTTTAAGGGAAAGTTCATCCTATTAAAAATTAGTAGCCACTATGCTGATGATGGGTAAGAAAAAATGCAAACTGTACATGTTAAGTAAAATGTATCTTTGTTAAGACTGTTAGAACTATTAGGAATTCACAGATATTGATTATTCTTTGTATGCTCTAGTTTTTAGCCCCCAGGACACTAATACTCAATATTAGAGAGCTAGTATATGACATCAAGAAATATTTAGAACTCTGTTTGCTCAAGTCTTATTTATTTTAATTACTAAGTATCTTTCACACAGGAAATCAGCAGTAAGCTACTGAGCAAGTGAAGCAACTTTAGTAGAACATTTTAGTGCACTAAAAATATTTAGCGAGAAGAATTTGACTCTCTTGAGCTTCCAAAAACATTGTGGGTTTTTGTAAGTTGAGCCGCATGTGTAGTATGAAAGCCCTGCAAATTCCTAGAATAAAATGTAAGGCAAAGTTCAGAGGTTTTCATTGGCTGTCTGTGTAATTTTTTATTGGACCACAATGTTGATCCTTCCCGGGGACTTTCATTTAAAAGCTTCTTTATTGAAATCTTTTTGATTTAAAGTATGAGCATTTTTCCCTGAGAGGAAAATTAAGAGACTAAAACATGAAAGTTCTTTGAGCAGAAGTCTCCATTTTTGAAATACATGTCTCCATTTGTATATTTTTTATTGTAAAAATACTATACAGAGGGGTTACAGTTACATGAGTAAGATAATGAGTACATTGTTACCTCCTCCTTTGTTTTTCCCCTACCATCCCTTCCCTCCCACCTCCCCAACTCCTGCCCCCACTCCCAAGTTGTAAAGTTCGTTTTCAACATAGTGTCTTGTAAGTCTCATTGTTACAATGGATCTACCTGTATCCTTATTTCAGTATTTTGTTATATCCCTTCCCCTCCCCAAATTAGAAAAATGTATATAAAAGATGCAGGGCACTGACATTAAAGCACAGTGAAAACAGGGATTATATCATTGGAAAAAAACATACAAGAGAAACCAAAATCACATAATACATTATAAGTACATTAACAAGAATGCAAGAAAGATAAAATCTCTTGTGTCTCTATCTTGGGGTTCATTTCAATTAACATATGTTATATGGTCATATGTACCTAGCTTTTGACCTTTTCTGCTTGTCCTAGACTTATGCTAATTTTTGCAAATAAGGGAAACCATGGGACCTATGTTTCTTTGGGCCTGGCTTACTTCACTTAATATAATTTTTCTAAGTCTTTCCATTTCTTAACAAATGGGGGAATGTCATTCTTTCTGATGGAGGCATAGAACTCCATTGTATAAATAGATCTCATTTTCTTGATCCATTCATCTACTGACATGTCTCCATTTTTTTTTAAAACATAAATTAAAAATTTCCCCTTTCCTGTGTTGGGTAGGTAGTGTAGATTGAGCACAATTGTATCATCATGGATGAACTCTGCAATCAGTTTTGTGTGGAATCCTGTGTACATGTGTATGAAAGACCCGCCCCCCCCCCAGTGTCCTGTCCCCAGAACACCTACTCTGTCCAGCTCAAGCTGACTTTACTATCCACAATTTGTGGAAAGAAAAACTGATATTACTCTTTTTCTTTTTTATGTCTCCCAGTGCCTATTTTGGCAGCACTACCCTGAGGAAAATGCTGGATGGTTTCAAGTTTGGCCCAGGTGCAATTGCCAGGAATCGTCTTCCCAGCCTTTCTTCTAGGGTACTTGTGCAAAGCCACTCAATATGAGAGGTGTTTTCAATATTTGCTTTATTTTCTTCTTTTGGTTAATGACATGAAAGTTTAGGAGAGAGAAACAGCCAAGTGAGATCAGAAGCGCAAAAAATTCTGAAAGTGTTCAAAGGCATAGGAAAAGTCTGGAGGAGGAAGGAAGGGTGGGGAAAGTGGATTGAGAGGCCAGGCTGGGAGCAAGCTGGAGAGAAGAGAGCTAGTTCCTCTCAGAAGGGAACATAACCTTTCCACGTACAAGCTGAGTTCTTCAGTAACACCAAGGTTGGCAAAAGGGAAGATAAATAATCAAAAGAAAGAACATTTGACAGTAATGTTTTCATCACAAAGAACTAATAAACTTTTGATGTGAGAGGTACACTGATGATTACAAAATGTACAGTATACGAATCAAAACTTCACATTGTAAATATGTATAATCATTGTAAAACTTATAAAAAGAGAAATGGAATGATTAGGAAGCTTTACCTAATGCTCTGTTTCTTCTTTGGGAGGGGATAGTCACTAGAGATTGGAAACAAGATTGAGGAGAACAGAGAGAACAGCTAAGCCTCAAAGGTTCTGTGTTGATGGAAAAGTAGTTAAAATTTGAGACAAGCTATTGATGAGTTTGTTGTAGTTGGCAAGACACTATGACTTGGAAATAATGGGTCATAAGTAGGAGTGGATCTATACTCCATCTTTAAGAAAAAGAATATATGGCTGGGAATATGGCTTAGCAGTAGAGTACTTGCCTAGCATGCATGAAGCTCAGGGTTTGATTCCTCAGTTCCACATAAACAGAAAGGGCTGGAAGTGGCACCGTGGCTCAAGTGGTAGAGTACTAGCCGTGAGCAAAAGAAGCTCAGGGATAGTGCCCAGGCCCTGAGTTCAAGCCCTAGGACTAGCAAAAAAAGAAAAAGAAAAAAGAAAAAAAAGAATATACAAGCAGGGCATGTAATGCATGCTGTAGTCTTAGCTACTTGGGAGATGGAGATTAGAGTATCATAGCTAGAAGCAATCCCGGTCAAGAAGTTAGTGAGGCCTCTGTACACACCCCAACAAACAAGCCAGGTTTGGTGGTAGTTCACTCCTGCAATCCCCTATCAGAAAAATAACTAAACCAAAAAAGGAATGAAGGTTTGGCTCAAGTTTTTGAGAACTTGACTAGCAAGTATGAGGCCCTGAGTTCAAACTTCAGTACAATAAAAATAAAAAGGAAGAAAGAAAAGTTCAAAATTACCAACACACTATATTACAAAAGTAAATATTTAGTATGAAAGTAGTAGAATTCATAACAAATTGTAATTTATTTTTATCGATTCACCAAAACATGTGCGTTTGGGAACTGATTGCTGGAGCTCCGCTCAGGACTTTGGAAAGAACACTTTAAGAAAGGAAGTTGAAGCTTAAAGCTTCATTAGCTTCATGATAAATCCACCCTAGTCATAAGGCTAAGCACCTAGAGCAAAGGTCCCACTAGCACAGAGAGCTTCTCAAAGGAGCTGTTGTGAAAAACATTGAAGGGAGCCTGACAATGCTGCCCTCATAATGGAAAGAATGTACTCAGAACATATCTATCTGGTAGTTAAAGGCATATGAAAGTACTTCACACACCTGTGGTGTTCTCCTCCGATATTCATCTTTTCTTCTTACATTATGCAAAACTCAAAACTCAAAAATCAAATTTCTCTTGACCCTTTTCTCTCAGTCCATTTATTTTTGCCTTCTAGATAAATTCATTGCAAGTTTGTTGTATACTTGCTATGTAACATTATGTTTCATTTTTCCTAGAGCATTCTTTTTGCCTTCCATGTATTCTATGCTTGACCCAACATGATTTTAGTCATCATTCAACATGACTCACCCTCAACTTTCATTTTTTAAATTATTATCAAGTTCTGGTATTTGCTTTTATCTTTGGTAACTCTTTGTATCCTTTGGTAATATGTGGTTTGCCTCTTTGTAACTTTCAGAATGATCATTCTGTTTTTAAGGCACATAGCTGCAACTAAAGCCAGTATTATAAATCTATAAAAATATACAAGTTGTCACAGATTTATATACCATTCTGTGTATGTGTGTGTGTGTGTGTGTGTGTGTGTGTTCCAATTGTCTTACAATATGTGTCCAGCATTTGGTTGTTCCGTCACAATAATGACAGGTTATTTTTTTCAGTTTGATAAATCTTTTACATTTTCTTTAATATTACTTGGCTGGGATCAGAAGAGAAAGTTGATGAGGATAATACAGAATGTGGAAATTGGGGGTAGTGGATAAAGGAATGCAAAGACTAGGGAACATGGACAAATGCAGACATGTAGACAGAAGGTGATAGAAAGGAAGGAGCCACAATGTGAAGAGAAACATTTGGCAGACTTAAAGGCTAGTAAAGTTACAGAACAGGGAGTATTGGTTAATTAAAAAGATAAGAGGGTTATATTCCTAGAAAATTCCAGGAAGTTGGGCCTAGGCTGGTATAATGGAAGTAGAGCTGTACCTTGTAATCAGGTCCAAGGTTTTACATCATTTGATGAGTGGCCAGTGTGGCTTGGGGAAGTGGATCATAGGATCATTGAAGTAGAACTAGCAAGGTAGAAGCTGAGTAGTTCTCAGCCCTGACTGTACATCATAATTAGAGTGTTTCAAAACATATCTATGCTTACCTTCAACAGGCCAATTTTATCACAATCTTCAGGTGGTACTGCGCATTGACATGCTTGAAAACTAGCTAGACGGTTCTTTTATGCAGACAGAATTGGGAACTATGGGCTAGAACAGTTATTTGCACCTAGAGATGTTGTTACTAAAATCCTTCTGATCCTCTGATTCTCTTTCAATTACAAGAACATTGGGGAAAGAGCTAGATAAAGCAGTTTTTAAAAAGGTATCACTGTTTCCAATGTAAAACCAAATTTAGAAACCTCTGGATTATAGGGATTATGTCCTGTTATCCATGTGCATCACTAGTTAGTTGATAGTATGCCATGATAGGCCTTATGAAGTAAAATCTGTCTTGTTTCTGGCAGTTTCATACACCCTTATAATAAAACATAACTCAAGTAAGAGAATCTTGAAAGCTGGAAGAACCTATAGAGAAGTAATCTAGCTCCCTCCTTTAATATATGAGAAGTAAAAGGTCATCCAGAAAGGACTGTTGGATTATTACTGATCACTTGGGGAATTAATAATAGCCCTGTGAAAAACCATCGATTTTCTTTAAAATTGAAACTCTTAGATCTGAAATGGAAAACATAGAAGAGATATGACCTAATTTATGAAACCTATGAAGTATATGGGCATGGTTATTGTGAACTTGCTCACAAAACTCTAGAACAAATGTAAAGGATACATTTAGAATATAGAATAGTTTACTTTGAAACAAGCAACAAATTAAACTATTTCAAATATTAGTAATAAGAAAGGGAGGGAGGAAGGGTGAACAAATACAGAATATTCAGTATACACTATGGGAAAAATGTACTATGTGATTTGTGGGCAGGGACAGGTTGGAGAAGCGGAGAAAGCAAAGAAAAGGGCAACATTGCCCAAAAAAAGAAATGTACTCATTACCCAACTTATGAAGTGGTAATTCCCTCTGTACAACATCTTAATAATAACAATAAAATTATATTAAAAATTTAATAACAAACTTGGCACTTAAATTAGTGGCCATGAGAATTCTTTATCTGAAGAAGTAGTCATTTTGTTTAGGAGAACTATAATTTGTCTTTGGACCTTGGAAAATATGTGTGTTTCGTAAGGTCACCCACCAAATTATCAAAGGAGATTTTGCAATCAGTACTTAGCCCCTCAATCATGTGGCTCTCATGTGTCTTCATATTTTCTGAGTTGGTTAGTCTAACTGCTCAAGTAACCCAACATAGAAGAAATCAAAACAAAAGTAGCTCTCTTTGGGGAATGAAGTTAATAGCATATGATTATGTTGTGTTTATTAGGCATACTTCTTTTGTGTTTCATGCACTTTGGTTTCAGCATCAGATATGATCTTTGCAAAGAATATAGTGGACACATCCCATCTACCTTGAGTGACAACCTGTAGCAGGCATGTTACTAGCTGCCAACTACAGTATGTTGTTTCCTGATGCCTATCTTTGCTGGTGGTTCTGAGGAAAATATTAGCACAGGCCAATGAGGCCTAAAAGAGACTTAGAGGAGAGAAAGTAAAGGGATTGGATCACAGACTCAGGATCTAGAAAGGTCTCCATGGGCTAAAACAGGTGGCCAAAATCAAGGCAGAAACAATCCAGTGGAGCGAGAACAGCAGTCCAAGCACTTGGACACAATACATATACATAGAGCAGAAAAGCACTTGCCTTACAGCAGTTTCCAACCCTAAGGTCCATAAACCACTCATATGTTTTATAGTACCTGCAATTTCCCAGAAACCACTGACAAACCTGAGACTGACTATGTGTGTGTGTGTGTGTGTGTGTGTGTGTGTGTGTGTGTGTGTGTATGTGTGTGTGTGGAAAAATGTCCTATCACTGGCATAAAATGCTCAAAATAAGAAAAACTGGATTCAATTTAACAGAGCTAGGGAAAATAAAAGGAAACTCCAGTCAGATTTAATCCCCATGTGAGAGAGAAATTACATTCAAAGCCGACTAATGGTAGAATGAGTTACTTTAAAATGTTCAGATAACTTGGCAAGAATATCAAGGAAAGTGGTTACAACATGTTTTTATATTTCTATAAAACAAATAGCTGTGTACATGGAGAAAATGACTGAGTATAATTAATATGAATGCTGATGGTGTTACAAGTCTCAGAACATTGAAGCCCTGAACCAAGAAGACATAGTGATGACAGGGATTGTGGGCAGTGGGAAGAACTTCTGTACTGATTTCCTTACAGATTGTTTGAACAAAAGGGCTTCCTAGTAGTTTTGTTTTGCCTACATGTTTAGAAAATTTACTCTAAGTAGGTCATGTATGATATCGAATTCACAAAATACCCATAATGTGTCACTATAAGAAAGTAAGTGTATAAGACTATGGTCTGAGCATAGGGCATACGACTGTAATCCTATCACTTACGATTGAGAATTTGTGGACAGCTAAAGAAACATAGCATGACAAAACAAAACCCACAAAAAATTCAACTGACACACAAAACAAAAATATCCCCCCAAAACAAAATGAGCAGCTGCAACAAAATGACAAGATTAAGGCCTATGGAGTTAGGTTGCCTGAATTTTACTCCTCAATCCTTATTTACTTGCATCAGTAATGTTGGAGAGATTACATTGTCTCTCTGGGCTTCATTTCCTCATACGTAATATAAGAATGAGCATAGTGCCTACATAAAAGGTTGAAAATAATCAAATAAACAGGCCATGTAAAAAATTAAGACAAGTTCAAAGAGCTTAACCATATGATGATTTCTATTTCTAGTTATATTGGCTGGAAGATGTTCAAATCCTATTGAAAACTCATTGATTTGCTGCATGATGTAAAGAAAAATAATTGGCTTCATACTTCTCACCTATAAAATAATATTATGTAAAGAAAATGCTGCATGTAATACTTTATTAATACTTACCTAAACAACTAAGAGAAGCATAGAACTCTAAAAAATTCTTAGAAAGAAGCATAGCTTTGCAACTGATCAACCAAGTGTAGTATCAGTTCTATCGGTAAGTTTTGTTAGAATTTTACCCATTTTTTTAGTTTTTTATTTTTTAAATTATCTTTAAGTAGCTGTACAAAAGAGCTGCCATTCCACAAAGCAGTTTATGAATACAGTGTCTCTTGATCAATGTCACCCCCATCAACATTCTTACTCATTCCTCCAACCCCCCCTTTCCCTCACTTTTCTTAATTTTTAGGTTTATGAATTTTTGCCATTTAACAAAGCAATTTATGTAGGCAATACCTCTTGATTTGTGTTATTCCTTCAATATCTTCATCACCCTTCCACCTACCCCTTCCCTTGTTTTTCTCAATTCTGTGGTATTTACAATGCATTATTGCGTACACTCTCCCCTTCATACTCTCTTCTCCCCTTCATTCTTCTCCCCGCTCCCCCCCCCCCACACACACCCTGGGTCCCTCTCCCTTTTGCAAGTAACCATTTCCTGTATATCTTTTGTCAGGCTTTGACTTAGTGTTTCTCACCCATAATTTGATTCTGTGGTCTCTATAACTCTATCTCACACTTTTGATTCAGTGCCTCAGAAGTAGATTTTAAGAGGTCTTGACTTGTTCCTTAGACAAAGTGGAGATGTTAGGCAACAGAGAGACTCTGTCTTCCAAATAGAACCTACTCATGCCCCACACCCAGGCTGAAATGTTTTTGAACAGGAAATGATGTGCTAATTGGCTAGGGAGATTCATTATGTTTTATTTGTCCTAAATTGCAATATTTATATATGAGTCAAATATATTATTACATATTTATGCATCTATAGCATACACATATGTATTTAATATGTAAAATGCATGTATCTTTAATAATAATAAATGTGATATGAGGGATAATAGGTTTTTGCATTTATATGGTGCTTCAAATCTTAAATTAGTAATGCAGACAGGCAAGCACACATCAATACTGTCTATTGGTTTGGACTTCTCTATTTTGAAATTTATCATCATTAACTGGATTGATGTGTGCATTTGCTTAATAAGTCATCCTCTTTAAAACTTAAAATAATAGCATACTCAAACAGTGAAGAGACTTAAAAGCACTGTTTTAATGCACTTGAAGTACTTCATAAGCAACTTTGAACTGCTAATTATTAATTACTCTTGTTTGGTCATTACATCTTTCTTTGTATCCAAGACTTAAGATGACAGCACCAGCCTTCAAATCTGGGTCCTTGGCATTCTTTGCAGAAAGCTTTTTATCTGCTATTTATCTTCTGTCTATGCTTCTAGGCTGCTTTATTTTTTAACCTACCATGCCCTGCTTGGCTGCTGTTTTAATTTATTATTTATGCAAAGTATTTGAGAACTAGTCTAGGCTGATTTATGAATGTCAGATTTTCCTCAGGCAATTTCACTCCTGTGGTGTTAAGCAATTCTGTCCTGCATTTATTATGTTGGTTTAAACATGAAATAATTAGGAAGGAGATAACCCTACATCAGAAAACACCTCTGGGACACACCCTCACCCCCCCATTGCTGCACCTGAGAGCTAACGCCCAGCCTGCCACACACCTGCTTCCTGCCCAGCCCACTCAGGTCTTCGGCCCTCTGTATCGTCTGTGTCCTCTGCAGTATATAAGTTCCTCCTCAGAAATCACACTGTGAAATTTTGCTGTTTAAACATGTCTATTTTCTACATTCAAGATTAACGAAGATATTAGTTTTTGTTGTTTATTATTGTGAAAATGCCATACAGAGGGGTTACAATTACATGGGCAAGATAGTGAGTGAGATTTCTTTTTGTATTTTAAAATAGAGGAATCATCACTTCAAAACTTAACTATACATTTGTTTCACTGAGGAAGCAATTTGACTTTAGAATAGAAATGTAGTTTTTGGATAACAATAAAGTCAAGGGGAATGAAGACCCTTCCTTTCTTCTTTTACCCTTGAAAATCCAGCTATCTTGGCATTAATGGTTCACCAATTGCTTTTGAGAAGCACCCTATCGAGGAACGGCTCACAGTTGGACAAGGCATTCAATCAGAAAAACAGACTCAGCATGAAGCAAGGATAACCCCATGAGAGGAAGTGGTGATGAGAATTGTCACAGCAATGTGAAGGACTGATCTATTGGGGGTGCTAAAAGCTGTCATCAAGGAAAACACTTTGATGATCCTTCTCGTGTACAGCTGGCATGTGTGAGGGAACAGAAAGGTTTTCCAGTGTAAAGGCTCAGCATATTCCTGAGTTATTGCTTCGAGCACAGTGTCTGGCCAGATCTAACAAGCATTAGTTGTAACATGAGTGAGAATTGTAAGCATCAGGTCATTCTATAAAAGAAAGAAGGAATTAGTGAAGATTTCAGGTCATTGTTAGTACTCTGATATAGAGAGAATTGAAAGTTAAGATTATTTAACTTACAGTAAAATTCTATTAAGTTCATTGTTTTTAACTTTCTCCTCGCTCTGCCACTTGAATAGTCTCAAGTGTTTTTAATTTCCTTCTAATTAGTTACTGTACCCAACTTCTTTTTTTTTTTTTTGGTCCGGTTGTGGGGCCTGAACTCTTGGCCTGAGCACTGTCCCTCAGCTCTTCAGCTCAAGGCTAGCACTCTACCACTTGAGCCACAGCACCACTTCCAGCTTTTTTCTTTTTGCTTATGT
>NW_012267221.1:36030873-36101405 GCF_000151885.1 Dipodomys ordii | reverse complement strand
AAGTGGCGCTGTGGCTCAAGTGGTAGAGTGCTAGCCTTGAGCTGAAGAGCTGAGGGACAGCGCCCAGGCCCAGAGTTCAGGCCCCATGACCGGACCCCCCCAAAAAAAATACTTAACAATGAGATAGTGCATCTTCAAAAGTGTGATTCACTGCATCTGTGAATTAGATGTGATGAATTCAGGAGATAAGGGGTAGAAAATAGCGATTTACTTCTTAACAGCCGTGGAACCTTCAGCCATTGAACAAAACCTGGTCTATGACAAAGCACCAATGAATTGCATCAGTGTTCCTTGCCCTTTGGTCAGGGTGTACTGGTGGTATTTGTTCCCATGAACCAACATCCTCTTGTGAAGGAAGAGCCAATGTTTCCTTCCCTTCTGAGAGAACTGATTACACTAATGATTTCTATTTTGGTGAGACATAAACTAAAAGCAGGACAGAACATGATTGGTAACTCAGCAAAAACTGACATGGCTTTTTGTCAGAGAAAAACAGTTTAAATTTTTGTATTAATACCATCTTTTTTGAGAACATTGCTTTTAACATTACCTTAAATAGGAAAACCAGATGGTTTATGGAAGTGCTTTTAATTTCAAGCAAACGAGAAAATCATAACGAAAACGACTGATAGGGAAGACGTTTCCTGGGAATGAGATAGTGCAGTATTTGGTCAGACATTGCCTTCCTGATCACTTTTACTGCCAACTTCGAGGTTTCTGTGTTTTGGACTGCAAACTGTCAAAATCAATGTGTTCATACATGAAGATTCGACAATGGAATCTCTTTTAAAATTAAGCCTTTCTGGTAACCCTGCAATCTTTGTTGTAATGTAAGTGATGCATTTGGTGCCTGAATTTTTCTTTTCTTTTTTCCATAAGAGCACTTCATTTTGAAAGTAAGTCATTCAACACCATATCATTGTTAGAAAAGATAAAGCCCAGCTGATGACCGATATAGGAAGACAAGGTTGGGCAGTGGCAGAGTGTTTTCATGTCCACAAAGCAATGTAAATATACTGATAGTGTATCCAATCTAAGTGGCAGTGAGACATTTCATTGATAGGATTTATTAGAAAATTATAGTTTGACTATCCAATTCACTTAACAAATTTGTATTGATCATTCGCTTTGTGGACAACAACTCTGACCTCACAGAGCTTGCATTCTCGTGGGAGAGACCATCCAGGGAAATGTAACCAAGATAGCATGCTGAAAATGCAAAACACATGTTCTTTTAATTGCTATTAAACCATGATGCCCTGCAGCTTTTTACCAAATGAACTATACGATCCACGCTTGAGCAAAGCAAGTGTTGTTAAAGGAGCTAAGGCCTAAAGATAAATAAACGCTGAGACTAACTGATGTCAGGGAGAAACAAGAACTGTGAAAGCTTAGATGTCTGTGACAGCGTTTGAGGAACAGAAAGAAGGTTGGCATTAGCTAAATTGAGAAGGAAAGGGACAAAAGTTGAGGATGGAGAAGTCAGCAGAAGCCAGATCATACATATTGTCTTGTGAGCCCTCCCACTATGTATTTGAGGAATATGAGTATTTGAAAGCAAGGTGCTCAGTGAAATGAACTCCAATATATGAAAACAAGAGGTTTTTCTTTGCTGTTGTTTTTAATGTATGATGTGAACTTATTTCTTTTTCCTTCCTTTTCCCCCTATGGTTTATCCTCTGTTGTTACTGTATTTGATTTTGGGATCCTGTGTATTGTATATATGTTTATCTGAATTAAGGAAAGGAAGGGGAACATAAAATGGTGACACAAGGACAAATGGAGAACCAATGTAACAATAATCATAAGACAATATGTAGGAATTGAACATTACAACTTGGGAGGGAAGACTTGGGGGAAAGGATAGTGGAAGAAAAATGAGGGAGGGCTACAATGTTTGACAAGAAATGTTACTCACTACCTTACAGATGTAACTGTACCCCTCTGTGCATCACCTTGACAATAAAATTAAATTTAAAAAAATATCACAATGAAACCTCTCACTTTATTATTGTAGTATGTGCTAATAAAAACTATTTCTAAGAAAAAAGAAAGTAAGGTGGTGAACTATGGTGGGAACTATTTTTGAGCAGAAAATATAAGATCATCAGTTATAGATGGTCCTGTATAAGCATGACAGTTCAATTAATTTGTCCAGCTAGGGGAACCACAAAATATCTAAGGATGTTCTCGTGATCTAATTAGGATGAATGTCTCATATAAGCAAGAAAAATGAGAAATGATCAGGATGTTTATTGAATTTACCTTCGTATTTGAACTAGATATAGGGAGTGGTGGCCTGTACAAAACAACTCTGCAGAATTGTCAGATATTGTCAATGATCCTTAAAACTGAATTAAACTGAAGAGGTGGTGGGAGGTGAGAGTTGGCCTGTGATATACTGACATTAATAATTGAGGGAAATAAGGAAGCTTGGTCACAATACTGTCACAATAAGAAAAAATAAGTTATGGGTTCAAAAATCAGAGAAGAAGCTCTTGAGCTCATGCCTAAAATCCTAGCTACTCGGGAGGCTGAGATCTGAGGATCACAGTTCAAAGCCAGCCTGGGCAGAAAAAGTCTTTGTGAGACCTCCAATTAACCATTCTAAAACCAGAACTGGAGCTGTGGTTCAAAGTGGTATAGCCCTAAACTTGAGCAAAAGCGCTCAGAGACAGCACCCAGACCCTGAGTTCAAGTCACACAGTAGAAAAAAAAACTAAGAATCTTAGAGGAATCCAGGAATAAGATCACAAGGAAGAAACAGTTCACGAGAGAATGTGCTTTGGCCTAAGATTTTTACAGTGAGTACAGTGATAATGCTTGGGTTTTCATTTACTGGACTCAAATTGCACAGAATGTCAACTTCAGTTAAAATGTAGGGTCATGGTGGACATGTACAATAGTGAGGATCACTATTGATAATAACTATCACCTTCTAATGCCCTTATCAAGGAAAGCCATGGTAAATGAGGACATTTACCAAGACCTACCACCTGAAACTTGACTTGTGGAAACAAGCTAATATCAAGATGGGGCAATGAAAACCACAGCTAAGGGCCCCGTTATGAAAGTGGCCACTGGGAAAGTCGATAGAAGGAGAGGCTTAGTAGTCCTGTGCCAGCTTTCTCTGAAATTCCAGTAGAAGTTACCTTTGAAGGAGTTAGGGATTTGGAAGGTTTAGCTCAGTGGTCTATCACTTGCTTAAGCATGTCTATATGTCTTTAGCCATAGGTTGAGTTTTAGCACAGAGAAAGAGAGAGAGAAAGTGAGAGAGAGAGAGAGACAGACAGAGACAGAGAGAAAGAGATAGATAGAAATAGAGACAGAGAGAGGAGAGAGAGGAGGGAGGACAGGAGGGAGACAGAGAGAGAAGAGGAGGAAAGAGAGATGACAGAGACAGAGAGAAGAGGTAGGAAACAGACTTAGTTGACATTTGGTCTTGGTTGGGATTTAGACCAGCTAGTACAGAATTTTAACCTGGCTATACAAAATCAACAAAAATGAGATGCCCTCTATTTCTTTTTTTTATTTTTTGCTTGTTTGCATTGCAAAATGGTAAATAAGGAATGAGATTCCTTTAACAGTCCCCCTGATAGACTTTTCTATTGTAGCCATTTTTAAATTAATTGTTAGTGATCATAAGTTGTACTTCCACTGAAGCAAAGAAAAGCAAATTACATGAGTGATTTATTCAGGACCAGATACCATTTGGGGTATGTGGTAGTTTGTTGGTGGTGGTACTGGTTTGTGAACTCAGGGTCTTGTACTTGCTAGGCAAGTGTATCACTACTGTCAGTCCTCTGTGCTTTATTTTTCAGATAGGGTTTCTTACTTTGGCTTGTTTCTTACTTTGGAACTCACTATTCCCTCTCTGTCTCCTGGGTAGATGGGATAATAGATGTATACCATTATGCCCATAAGATGACAAACTGATTTTTCAGATTCCTTACTTTTTGTTGTTGTTGTTGTGGGGCTTGAACTCTGGGCCTGAGCGCTGTCCCTCAGCTCTTCAGTTCAAGGTGAGTGCTCTACTGCTTGAGCCACAGTGATACTTCCGGTTTTCTAGTAGTTTATTGGAGATAAGAGTCTCATGGACTTTCCTGTCTGGACTGGCTATGAACCATGATCCTCAGATCTCAGCCTCCTGAGTAGCTAGGATTATAGGCATGAGCCACCAGCGCCTGGCTTTCCTTACTTTTTCAAACATCTACTGATGCTTAGTGATTTACATTTAGATCTAATTAATCAATGCCTCTTAAATCAAAAGAATACATAAAACTGTCAAAATAGGGAACTAAAAATTCCTGAGTTCTAAGTTTTCAAGTACATGGAAGTACAAACACATTAAGTAATCTTGCATGTGTTATTTGTTAAGAGTTATTTTCTGTCAAGTACTCTTTTTTTTTAAAAAAAAGAGTTTAAATGATTAAAGGGGTAAATGACTTTGTAATTTAACTGTTATGTTTTTAGTTATTTTAACCTAAATAATTTAAATTATTCCAAAATCTTAGATTAAAATAACTTAAAACTCATCCTTTACCATAAAGTGTAATGATATAAATAGTTGAGAGAAGGACATAGGAGCTGTATCTAGGCTGAAACTAGAACAAATATGAATTTGAATATTTTCATTGTTAGACCCCAACCAAATCATGTTGGATCATACAGTTCTCATACTTGAATCTAAGAAATTACACTTTTGTGTCCCAAAGAATTTGTTTTTTTGAGGCAGACTCTTATTCACTTTATAACCCTGGAATGCATGATCTTCCTGCCTCAGCCTCCTGAGAGATGAGATTATACACATGTTCCACTATACCTGACATTAATCTCCCAAACTCATTAAGAGAAATGGAGAAATTTATCTCAGGAAATTACATATGAGACCTTCAATGGTATGTAGACAACTCATTTTATTCCTGTTTTAAGAAAATGCAACGCAGAGTGCCTGTGGCTAATATCTGTAACCCTAGCTACTCAGAAAGCAGAGATCTCAGACTCCCAGTTTGAAGCCAGCTAGGGCAGACAAATCTAAGAAACTCTTATCTCCAAAAAGCCAGAAGTGGAGATATGGTGCAAGTGGTACAATGCCACCATTAAACAAAAAATGCCAAGCAAGATTGTGAGGCCCTGAATTCAAGTTCCAGTAGTGGCACACACACACACATACACACACGCGCACACATGCATACACACACACACTAATGCAGAAAAAGTCTTCATATGGCTATTTCTTATAACAACTCTTTTTAATATAGAAGGTAACATGTCAAGTGGAATTTGTGGAGATGTGTCTGTGGTAAATTGATATTTGGATGCTTGTGTGATCTGACCACTGCTATGGGGCAGTGAGAAGCTGGTGGTAATGTGGTTGGCCCTCTCTTGAGTTGCTGACTCAGATGAGCTTGTGAGCAACAGGGAAACAAGTCTGTTCTTGAAATCACAGATTCTGGGCTGTAGACTGAGGGGTTTCTCACATAACTGCTATTTGTGTAGGAAGCAAAGTCAGAGTACTTTTAGGCCCTTTAATGAACCTTTTTCTAAACCCCTGCCTGGATGGGAACTAAGAAATGTTCATTTCTTCAAAGTAGATTGCCTAGTGGTCATGCTTGTGAACAAAAATTAATGATCTTGGCCTTCATATTATGAAAGGAACACTGGCATATTATTTGAAAATAATATGAAGTATTCATTGACTATCTGAATAAAAGAACTGCTTGAATCATCATTTTCCAGATCATGTGGTGAGGTAGCCTGTTGACACAGCTGGCTAAACCTATGTGTGGTAAAAGAATTGCATTTTAATGAGCATTCCCCTTTGTAATTTGCATAGGGGACTACCTAAGCAAAATTGGTAAAGACTGTGGTAAGAAAATTTGCTTTTTTTACTTGAAACTTGTGTGTGTGTGTGTGTGTGTGTGTGTGTGTGTGTGTGTTGGAGGGAGGGAGATGGCTGTATTTGTTTGTATGTATACCAGTCCTTGGCCTTGAACTCAGGACCGGGGCACTGTTCATGAGCTTCTCTGCTCAAGGCTAGCACTCTATTACTTGAGCCATTGCTCCACTTCAGGCTTTTTTGAGTGGTTAATTGAAGATAAGAGTCTCATGGACTTGCCTGACATAGTGGCTTTGAACGACAATCCTTAAATCTCAGCCTCCTGAATAGGTAGGATTACAGGAGTGAGCCACAACACCTTAAAACTTCTTATCAATACAGTTATAGATGCAGATGCAGTTTAAAGATTATATAGTATGCTCCTGTTTATACTCTTCCTACGTTTCCTCAGTGGTAGCAGAACAGTAGTATAAATTCATCACATGAGATAAATGGAGGGGGAATTATAACACTTAGAAAAATGCACATATTAAATTGAACCCCTTTTATACAACTACTTAAAGATAATAAAATATGTATAAGTAGAAAAGATAATAGGTATACATAATGGATGTTATATTGAAATCCTTTGTGCAATAATAATAAAAATAAAAAATAATAATGAAAAACAGGGCTTATTGAACTGGAATTTACATTGTGAGGAGTCATTATTTTAAAAAAGAAAAATCAAGTTGAATCTCTTGATTACTATTGAATTACTGAAAAGTCAAACCAATGTTTTATTATTTTTTGTAAGTCCTCTCTAATTGAAAAAATCAAACATTACACAAATAAATTAACTAATTATCGTTGAAATTTTTTTTGTTTTACAAAAAATCAACTCTGTAGTTGTTACTGTTTGTCACAGTAGGATTCAGAAATTAATAGTTGCTGTGAATAGCATCACATTGTTGGATTGTCAGGGCCCCTAAGATCTTTTGAAGATAACGTGTTGTTTTACATGGGGATATAGGACTCTGTGTAGTGGTAACTTGAGCTTGTTCCTGGCAGAAGGATGACAGGGGTATGCAGTGAAATTTAAAAGTGTAATCACTTTTGTCTCAGAATAAATCTGTGGGCTCTAATCAGACATTCAAAAATACTTCTATGAAATCAACAAAAACAGAAACATTACCTTTACAGATCTCAGTACCTTTTGCATCTTTTCAAGATTTTTTTCTAGTAAAGAACTCAAACCTATATTTCTACAAATGTCTACCTGCTAACTTTATTTCATGACACAAGTTTTCCTGAATTCAACTAAGAAAACTTCCTATAAGTGTATCATGTTAACATTCTCTTCTTTCTGTAGTAGTCACTTTTCATGATCATACTTCAATTCTATGAAAGTTACCTTGTTTTCTAGAAATACTTTTTCTCCTACAAGATCACAGTGGATGGATTGATGCATTCATGATCAGTGCTAATGATTCACAGCAATTTCTAGTAGGCTGGGAATCAGAAAAACTTCAATTAAATCCCAGGTGCAGAGATTGCACCTTGGGAAAAGTTTTAGTGAGTCAGAAGGATAGGTAATTTCATTAATCTTATGTAAACCAACCACAGGAAACATTTGCTATTTATTCTGTAATCCATCCTCTCTATTTCCCATCACTCCCAGTTCCACCCATAAGGCAAAGCTCCACCAAGAACGCATACACTTAAAAGCTATATTTAACTCTCTGCCTTTGTTCATGGAAATGAACAGAAGTAGATACAGTAATACTGTGAAAAACCATTGTGTTAATGAACCATTGTCCACACAATAAATACCATTATCTTTTCCTTACAAATATGCTGTTACCTACTTGCTGACAGATCACACTGGAATTCCTCCTACCCCCCACCTCCCCTGGCCCACTTGTAATGGTAGATTTTTACAGACTCAGTTTTCTATTTCATTGTTGGTTACCTTACAAGCAATCTGAGCAAATGATAGGGGGTGAAGAATGTGATTTGCACCTAGAATTTTATATCTTATCCAGGTTAGGTTTTGTTTATAGGGTTAGGAAAATGGGGAAAACAGCAAATAGATAGTTGTTGCTTTGAGGAAAACCTCATATAATCATTTACAAATGAATCAGAACCAACCACACACATTAGCAGGCTGCAAGCACTGTCTCGCTCTTCACCAAAGGCGTTCAGATAACCTTGGCAATCTCCATCTGAAATTTCTCCACACAGTTTAACTTCTACCTTAAGACTTTGCAAAGTCTACAGTTTCTTCTTTTTGTTGTCTTAATGCTCCATTACATATCTGCTACTTCATCCAGATTAAACAAAAACAAAAACAAAAACCAGTTGGGTGGCTATCCTTTAAAGATGACCTATTTTGTTTCAGTTATTTAACTACTAAGCGAAGTACCTTCTAAACTCCCTGACCCCACTTTTAATATTGTCAGGTTTTTTTCTTTTCAATTACCTTGAGATTCTCTATATATTATTGGTAGAATTATAAATGTTTTTATAACATAAAACAAGCAAGATTTATAGCTTGTCTTGTATGTAAGATGGTACTGAATGGTACTCACTATACACTATGTTGAAAATGAACTCTACAACTTGTGGGTAGGCATGGGAGTGAAACACTGGAAGAGAGCAAGGGAGGGGTGACATTGTCCAAAAAGATATGTACTCATTATCTGACTTATGTTACTGTAACCCCTCTGTATATCACCTTTAAAATAACAATTAAAAATGAAAAAAAGTATACTGAGGAGCAGCTGTATTTTGATATTATATCGAATATCAGTATCACACAATCCTCTTAGACTCTGTGAATGATGCTCATGCTCCTTACTGAAGTTAAGAGAAATTTTGGTGACTAATATTCCACCTCAGAATTTCCTACGTTGTGCCTAACTGAATACCTTTGTAATCGAGTGCAGGCTTAGTAAGTGCTTTTATGATTTAGGTAAATTATAGATGATGCAGTTTGGAAAGGCTGGTGGTTGGAGAGCTACCATTTTCTCATCTTTCCTATGGACATATTTTCCCATTGGGAGAAACAGGTAAAAAGACCAAATTACCCATAACAAAAGGGAAAGAAAGATAAAATTAACCCCATACATGAATAGACAGAATTGTCTGTTGTGCATAAAAACAAATTTATATAAGGTCTTGGAATGAGGAGACGAGTTTATGGGTTTTCAGAGCTGGCCAGGATGTAATGCTTCAAAGGCCAAGTGCCTTTTGGCGGACAGTAACTTGGAAAGTCTAGAAGACTGGTATATAGGAACCATCACTTTCCAATGCGGCAGTGTCCGAGACCTGGACTGCAACTTGAAAAATAAAATGTGTCACTGCCTTTGGGATCATCTTCCATCTCTCTCAACTGATTTCATTCCATTAATCAGCAGTTTGAGCAACTAGGCAAAATTCCATATGCAATGTTAAGTTGCCCAGAACCTAGATAATGACTTCCAAGGCTCTGAAATTTGAGTTTCTTTTTGAAAGACAGTATTCTACTTATATGGGCATGGAAACTTAGTCAGTTTTTCTTGCTTTTCTAGGAAAAGGTCTGCTTAAGGAGTAGGTTGCAATAAAAACCCTTTTCACACCATCTTTTATTGGTGCAAAAAGTGGGCAATTTTCTTCCCCAAATCTGGCTACTAGCACCGATGCACTAAGATTGAACCACAGCACCCTCTAGCTCATAGGCCTGCATAGCCAGAGGTGGTGTTCCAGAATTCCATAGAGAAGCACTGAGCTTTGTTAACATGAGATTTTCTTTAGGTAGTATATTTTCTTATCATCTGTTTGTGTAACTTAAACAAGTGTTGCTCCACCTTCAAGTTAAAGGGAACTGTTATTCAATGAATAACATCACATCCAAGACTTTCCCCAGTCCATTTATTAAACATTCCTTATCAGTTTTCATTTTTAAAAACTGACTTTCCAATAATTTGTCTTTACAAAGGAAAATAGTTTAGAGCAAAATATCCCGATATGTATGCCAAATCACTGAATGTGTTGTAATCATATGTTTGGAAAAGTAATTGAACAGGCATATGATTTTAGGGAGAACCATATTGTACTTCCTTACTCATATATTTAAATAGGGGTCATCCCAATATCTAAACTTTAGATATCACTTTTAAAGTAATAAATAAGAAAACAGAGAAGTGAGAAATTGAGACAGGAGAGGGACTCTCCCATCTTACTACTTACTTCTTCATACTTATCTCCATATACTCTTTAAAAATTAAGGGACTAGTTTTAGCATATGTAAATCTTCTCTTCCTTCTCCTCCTTCTCCTTCTCCTTCTTCCTTTTCATTTTAACAATGGAAGGACTCATGTGGAGGAAGAGTAATCTTTACTAATGTTTGAATACAGTCCTGTACCTTCCACTCTCAAGACTGCCCCCTGACCCTGACCCTGGACCAGCTCAGGTGCCATTATGCCCTGCCTCATGTCTCATGGCCCTCCTCCAGTCGCCATGGTGTCCCACTTCAGCTCTCCATTGGAGCTGATCTGGTTTGTTGGGATTGTTTTTCTGCTCTTTCCTTACTTTCCTACTCTCATGGCTCAGTTTTCTAGCAATGGTAAGTGTATTTGAGGTGGCTGTAGGTCTTTCAGACAGGAGTCCACCTGAAGTTGCTGGCTTTCTAATAAAGACTCCAATTCAACCTCTCAGAATGTGGCTTCTGTTTTCTTGCAACTGATTTCCCGTACAACAACAGTACACCAAATCTTTGCTTTTTTGGTAAGTGTCTAAGATATCCTACCATATTTTAATGATACTTGTTAGTTCAAGGTCGCTTATTGTGGTGATTGTACGTAACAATTGAGTTAAAAAATTAACCCAATTTGAGAGCAGGAAGAGTTGGATCTTCAGTTTGGTTTGAATACACAGGAGAGATTTGGAAGAAAATATGCCAAATTAGTATAGGAAATATATGGAATTATAATAGATCAAATTTTAACCTATGAGAGACAATTGTTTCTAACTCAATTTTTTTTCTTTTTCATTTTTGAAATTTTATTGTAAAGATGCTGTACAGAAGGGTTACAGTGAAGTAAGGAGGCCAGGTCTGGCTGGTGCCATATTGGCCACATGGTGGATGGTAGGATCTGGCATCTTGTCTTCATGCTGGGGAAGGAAACCCCCTCCCCCCGCCAATCACCTGCCTGCCTCCAATGTAATGGGCATGCACAGACCCCTGGAGGCAGGGGCAGGCACTTGGCTGGTAGATTACTGAATCTGTCATTCTACTGCCTAGAACTGGGAATTTCCTGAGGATCTGCCCTCTGCGCCAACCTATTTAGGACCAGACCAGACTAGCTGCCAGTACTCAATGCCACGGGTGTCTCTGTGGTCGTGTCCTGGAGCTGAATTGGCTTGTTGGTATTGTTCTAGTTCTTTCTTTCCTCTTTAGCATGCTTCCTAGCTGGGTTATGTGTATTGGCATGCTGCAGGCCTTTGTAACCACTGGCGGCCTGCAGCCTGTTACCTGTATAATAAAGACTCCAATATTCTATATTTTAAAATGTGGCTCCTGGAATGATTTACCTTACAACAACAGTTACATGAGTAAGATAATGAGTATATTTTTTGTGGAGCATTGTTACCCCCTCCTTTTTCTCCTACTATCCCTTCCCTCCCCCACCTCCCCACTAGACCCCTGACCCTGAAGTTGTAAAGTTCATTTCCAACATATGTCTTGTGAGTCTCATTGTTGCAATGGGTCATCCTGTGTCCTTGTTTCAGCACATTTTGTTATTTCCCTTCCCCTCCCCAAATTAGATAAATGTATATACAAGATGCAAGGTACCAAAATCAAATACAGTGACAACAGGGATATTCTATAGGGGGAAGAAAATACAAAAGAAACAAAATCACATAGTACATTAATAACAACAACCACAAAGAAAAAAAAAAACTCTTGTGTCCCTATCTTGGGGTTTATTTCACTTTGCATCATCTTATATGGACATAGGTACATAGCTTTTGACCTTTTCTGCTTGTCTGGTAAGATTATTCTAGACATATACTAATTATTGCAAATAAGGGAAACCATGGGACCTATGTTTCTTTCGGTCTGGCTTACTTCACAATATAATTTTTCCAAGTCTTTCCACTTCCTAACATTCTTTCTGATGGAGCATAGAATTCCACTGTATGTATGTATGTATGTATGTATCTATCTATCTATAAACATACCACATTTTCTTGATCCATTCATTTGCAATGGGTTAGTTCTATATCTGAGCTATGATGAATAATGCTGCAATAAACATAGTTAGCTTTAGTATGGTAGCTTTAGTATGGCCTTGTTTATGATTATTTGGGGGAATGCCCAAAAGTGGGATTGCTGGGTCATAAGGGGAGCTCTATGTGGAGTCTTTTGAGGAACCTCCATACTGTTTTCCAAAGTAGTTGAACAAGTTTACACTCCCACCAACAAAGCAGTAAGGTTTCCTTCTGTCTACATCCCCTCCAGCATCTGTTGTTATTAGAGTTCTTGATTATAGCCATTCTAACTGGGGTGAGGTGGTATCTCAATGTTGTTTTGCTTTGTATTTCTTTTATGGCTAGGGAGGTTGAGCATTTCTTCATGTGTCTATTGGCCATTCTTATTTCCTCTTCAGAGAAGTCTCTCTTTAAGTCTTTAGCCCACTTATTAATGAGGTGGTTGTTTCTTTGAGGATTTGTTGTTGGGGGAGTTAAGTTTTTGAGTTCTAAGTATATTTTAGATATGAGACCCTTGTCCATTTTAGGCTAGTAAAGATCATCTCCGAATCTGTGGGCTTTCTGTTGATCTTGCTAGCTATGTCCTTTGCCATACAGAAGCTCTGAACTTTCATGCAATCCCATTTGTCCAACCTTTCTTTGATTTGTTGTGTTTCTGGGTCTTTATTAAGAAAATTTTGGCCTGTGCCAAGAAGCCCTAGAGTTTCTCCTATTCATTCTCCTGTTTTCAGGGTATATGCTTTTATCTCAAGGTCTTTGATCCACTTGGAGCTGTTTCTGGTTAGGGTAATATATAAGGATCTTTAATTTTCTGCAGGTGTTTAGCCAATTTTGTCAGTACCATATACTGAAGAGGCTGTCTTTCTTCTATTCTATTTTTTGGCTCCCTTGTTCTTGTGCCAGTACCAAGCCGTTTTAATTACTAAGGCTTTGTAATAGAGTTTGAAGTTTGGTATTGATATTCCTCCAGCAATCTACTATGATCAAACGGAGTTCACTTTTGGGATGCAAAACTGGTTCAATATACGTAAATAATTACTATAATTTATCACATCAACAAGAGCAAGGATAAGAACTACATGCTTATCTCAATAGATGTAGAAAAAGCATTTGACAAGATCCAACAGTGCTTTAGATGAAAGCTCTGGAGAAACTAGGAATCTATAGAACATTTCTCAATATAATAAAGGCTGTGTATGACAAACCTACAGCCAGCATTATACTTAATGATGAAAAGCTAAAGCCATTTCCTCTAAATTCAGGAATGAGACAAGGTTGTCCACTCTCATCACTCCTCTTCAATTTAGTATTAGAATGCCTAGCAAGAGCAATAAGACAAGATGCAAACATAAAAGGGATCCAAATAGGGAAAGATGAAGTAAAACTCTCCCTCTTTGCAGATGACATGATTTTGTATTTAAAGAATCCCATGGACTCCACTCCCAAGTTACTCTAGCTGATCTGAAACTTTGGCAGAGTAGCAAGGTATAAAATTAACCCTTAAAAATCAATGGCTTTTCTGTATGTCAATAACAAGAAGAGCATGGCTGAAATCAGGAAAGCAAATCCTTTTGTAATAGCCCCCACAAAAAATAAAATACCTACGAGTTAACTAAAGAAGCGAAGGGCCAGAGGCTGATGGCCTGTAATCCTAGCTACTCAGGAGGCTGAGATCTGAGGATTATGGTTCAAAGCCAGCCTGGACAGGAAAGTTTGTGAGACTCTTATCTCCAATAAACCACTAGAAAACCAGAAGTGGTGCTGTGGCTCAAGTAGTAGAGCACTTGCCTTGAACTGAAGAGCTGAGGGATAGCACAGAGGCCCAGAGTTCAAGCCCCATGACCAAAAAAAAAAAAGAAAAAAGAAAAAAGAAAAAGAGGTGAAGGACCTCTATGATGAAAACTTCAAAAGCCTGAAAAAGGAAATTAAAGCAGAACTAAGGAAGTGGAAAAAAACCTCCTGTGTTCCTGGATTGGGAGGATTAGCATTGTGAAAATGACAACACTGCCAAGGGCTATCTACAAATTTAATGCAATACCCATCAATATCCCAACCTCATTCTTCAGTGACAGAGAAGAGGCAATCCAAAAATTCATATGGAACAATAAGACCCCAAATAGCAAAAACAACCTTAGCTGCAATAACAGTGCTGGAGGAATATCTAACTTAATTTTTTAAAATTATTTTTGCTTTGCTAGACAAGCAGTCTACCACTTGAGCCATGATTTAAAGTGGTTTTTGCTTCATTAGTTTTGCAGATAGGATCTTGCATTTTTGCCTGGGCTAGTACTTGACCTCTATTTTGGTTCATCATTAATACCAAGTCTAATTTTTTCACATCAAATTTTACATATCTAATCTTTTCAAGAAGATTGATCTTCCATTGTTTTAACCAATTTCTAGTACGTGTGTGTGTGTGTGTGTGTGTGTATGTATTTATATATGTGTGTGTGTGTCTTTAGAAATTTTCATTTAATTTTGTGTATATCAACTCTTTGAAGCTTTTTTCTTGGTTAATGTGTATAGTTTTCCTTCAGCCTGTTTCCTGTTACAATCAAGCGAGGGCAGAGCCTCATGGGAGCTAGCTGAAGATGGAGGAAAGAGGTAAGTTTGATGGTGGGAGGAGAAGAGTGAAGGAGAAGAGCACAAGTAAGTTTTTGGAGAGAGGAGACTACACTCCATTAGGGAAGTATGATAGGCCTGGTTAGTATTAAGCACTCCTTTGAGATTTGTGATTCGTGGACCTTCAACAAGATCTCTCAGGTATGTTGTCTACAGTATTCAGTTGCTGAGTTTAGGAACATGGAAGATAGATTAGGAACATGGAAGAGAGCTGAAGTGGAATTTGCCAAAAGTACTTACAGACTTTCTCAAATGCTAAGGAAAAAGCATTCCTCTTGGAAACGTCTCTGCCCTTTCACTGAAGTTTTGTCAACCCATGATTTCCTTTGGTATAAAAATATGCCCTGGTACTTATCATCATTAAACCACTAGAACAGCAAACACAAAACCTTTCTTTTAGCTTACTTCTCTTAGAATGATCAAGTTACTACTCACTTTATCTGTTCCCCACTTCCCCCTGAGCTTAATTTCTTTAGTTTTTCTACTTTATTTCCTTACTTCCTATTTTCCTACCCCTTTCATTGGCTGCTTGATTTGGAGTCTGTCTCCTCTGTAAGGTTTTTATTTATTTGTAATTTAGTGGAAGTGATAGAAAAGTTTATTAGTCTATTTTTAAAATAATGTAGACATTTTGCAGCATTCCATACATTTCTGGAACTTATGGAAAATATTACATTTGAGGCTCATAGTCTTCATGCTCCACAAATAGTTTAGATTCTACATGGAAAGCATACCATTGAAGGTAGTAGTTTTTAGAGCTGTCTATTGAAACGGACCGTGTTTGTTAACTGTCCATCCTGATTAGTGTCAATGCTATAGCTGAAAATCCCTGCAAGCAGGCAGGAACTTTGTAACTCTACTATTTCATTATTTTCTCTTCTTTTTCTGCCAACTGAACCACAAAAATAAATTTCTCAGACTTATTTCAACTATCTGAATATGAAGGCAACCATTGTTTGATTCTTCAACATCTATTCTTTTCTTGCCAGCTGTCAGGGCTTCAGTTTTGTTCGGGGTGAGGTGATAGACTTGGTTTGTGTTCCCAGTACTACATTCCATCTAGGTAATAAAGTACACACCTACACATCTTGGCCTGTGCTTTGTTGCACTCTCTCGTGGAGAGGGCAGGACAAATATCCCTGGCCCATTTGTGTTGACCTTGGTGAGGTGATTTTTTTGCCAAATGGAATGTTAATGGATGTAACATGAGCCCAGACTCTAAATGTATTAGGGTGTGTGTTGGCTGCTTGTATACCTCCCAATTATCATGAGAGGAGCATACAGTGGGGGTAGTAGTGACAGAATAAGGACATATGTGGGACAGGCATAAAAACATACAAAGCCTTGATCTACATGCAGTCAACTCTGACCAGATAACTTAAAGTGAGGAACAATTACTTGGTTTTTGTAAACCACTAAGACATTGGCAGTTGCCTGTTTTGGTGTGCAGTCATACAGGTGGCAATATGCCCAGCTGGAGGATGAATCATAATTAGGCTAGGCAAATACTCTTGTTGTTTTCCAGATACTTGATTTCTAGATTCTCTTGAAGCTATGGGTGGCCAGATGATCCAGTTTTAGCTGTTGAGTTCTATGAAAGTAGTGTATTAAGGCCTCCTGGCAATGCTTATGCTTCTCTGGAAAAAAGAATAGTAGATGCTAGAAACTGTTTTCCTTTTTTTCTTAATAGAAAATTCAATAAAAAGACAGTGAGATAAAAATCTCAGTCCTCATAGCTAAAGATAATTGAGGAAACAGGGAGGCTGAGTTTCAGATGGCAAATTTTAGTGTTTGGCCAATATTTATAACTTCCTATCTCTCAACTTCCAATTTAATCAGGTTTCCTGTTTCTTGTTCCCCAAGGAATTTCTAACCTAATGTACCTAATAGGACCACTTAGTATATTAAATTGACTAGTCATTGTTTGTGGTATGAGGGATGAAGGAGAGAATGCAGCATGTGTTCTTAATTCCTACTCCTTATTTATTAGAACCCTATGGTTTTTGCTATGCTCTCTCTCTCTTTCTCATGTCTGAGACCAGAACTCAAACTCAGTACCTTACATTTCACTCACTGGCTCATGCTGTACCGACTGAGCCATGCCTTCATTCTCTGCTATGCTTTCTCTTTGTCAGTATGTATGTAGTATAGTGTAAACGTTAGATTATACAAGGAGTAGGGGGGTCATTTATTTAGATACTGCAAAAGACATCCTGGCCAACATTGGAGACCATGCTGCCAAATTTTGATTTCTGAAAAGGAAGCTATGCCAACTATGTAAGAGTATCTCTTTGAGGACTGCTGTGAAGCCAACCATCAAGGCAATCTAGCACTGTGTGATGACCATCATCAACTTGTACTAGGTAACTAACGCAAGATGAACTTGGAAGGTGAAGGGTTTTGGCCAAACGAGAAAGTACCAATATGGTGTGTCCTTCAAGACTTTCACTAAGCAAAGACAGAATGACAGAATTTGAGGCCTACAAAGACATTTTTTGAAAAACTATTCTGCTGAAAACTTTTTTTTTCCTGCTTATGTGATGCTGAGGAATTGAACCCAGGGCCTCATGCATGAAAGGCAAGCACTCTACCACTGAGCCACCTTCCCAGCCCCTCTGCTGAAAACTTTTTATTTTAAAATTGAAAGATGTTAAATAAAGGGAACTAATCTCTGTTCAAATAGGAAACTCACTTTTCAAAGCCAGTCTCTAATTAAGGCATAAAACAGACATCCTTAGTTGTACAAAACCCATTCTTGGTACTGTGCCCAAGGAGAATTTCTCCATGTTGGATATGGCTGCCTCCAAGTCAGCTGAGAGCATGAAGCCTGGGAGTCCAGCCAATCTATCCCCTTAAAATGGCAGATAGACATAACTGATGGGAATGCCAACAGGAAAACAAAGACAGAAGTTACCTGAGGGTGAAACAGAACAATAATTCATGATGTCTTCAGATTTTTGGTGGTAAATATGACGTCTTCTGATTTGTCTTCAAGGACTAAGGCTGAGCCTTGTATTTTGAAACTCCTCACAATTGACTCTGTGATAATCCCTTGCTGAGTTTGTAAGATCTCAAGAATAGGTGCAACTGGAATGTGTTCAGGGAGGGCTAAAAACAAGGGCAGCTAGGGATGGTGACAGGATTGCTTTATAAATTGAACATTGAACTTTGAAAGCCTGAATCCTTCAGCAAAGAGACTGGTAATCTCCTTTTGACCAAGAAGTTGGCCTAGTTAATCATAGGACCAATGAAATAATTAGGCCAGAGTAGAATATTTCGGGAGTGAATTTGAAGTTCAAATTAACTTCAAAACAAGAAGAATCAATGATGCTGAAATTTAAAGACTAGTAAAGAGAAAAATTTAAGGATAGATTGCCTTCCAGCCTTAGTAATCTCTAATTGCACACATTCCACTGCCTGATTACACTAAATATAATAAATTTTTATCTTTAGACTGCTGACCTGGTTTGAATGGCCAGATCTGGGTCCCAAGATGTATAATGCTTATGGATTACTCCAGAAGATTGGACATAGTCAGTAATGAATCTTTATTTCAATGTTTCTGAGGTAGCTGATGTCTGGGAATTTAAAAAGAATGATGTGATGGATAAATCCTTAAAACTGTTTAAGATGGAGATGCTGATGAATAGTAAGCAACTTGCTGAAGAAGCCAAGAAGCCAAGATTCTTTCTTGCACATATATATCATCAAAGACAAAGGAAAAAGTAGGGGAGTTCCTTAAAAAGATAAGATCAAAGTAAAGAGAATTCAGCAGCCCACAACTCTATCTGTGATAAGAACTGGAATTCAAAGCAGTCACTAAGAAAGCATCTTCATCAAGAGTGAATGTGGGTGTTTGAGCTATTGCCTACATATACCAAAATGGTTGAGGATTTCTATTTTTATTTTATCTTTTCAAGAGTATATTAAATGATGCCTCTGAGTTATTCCAGAATCCTGTCAGCACTTTGAAGATGCAGCAAAAATGAAGGATGTTATTGACCACGCAGTGAAAAGATGTTGCTATTCTGAAAACCTGTGAATCCAGTTTTATCAAGCCCAGAGGGGCTTAAAGATGCCTTAACCTTTGCACAATGGAAGTGAATTATTGGCAGCTGTTCAAACTCTTCTGTCAGCATTCTTATGGTCTTTGAGAGTAACATTTCCTGACTTAAAAACAAGAGCAACCATAACCCATACCTAACTTGTGAAGGTCCTCTATCTAATAGTCTTTACGGAGGTCAAATATACATACATATATACGAGTAAATAAATAGAGGAATTATTTTCAGAACACGAGTGTTGAAACAGTATTTCTCACCTATTGTAATACTTTTACTAAACTCTAAAAACAAAAGCTCTTATCAACTCTGGGAGCAAGCACACAGCTAACCTTCAGTTAATTGGTTGGACAGCTGAGTCAAAATGTATTTATGGTTATTAGGAATCATACCATGTAGCTAGTTTGCGATGTATTTTGTTCCATGTTTAAGTGTCCCCTTCTCCTCCTTGAGGTTCAGAAGAGCAGTGGAAGAAATGAGCAGTTATGATAAAATTTGTGTTGTATTGTATAGGATTGGCATTAAGTAGTGGAAATTACTGCTCATTTCTCCCGGATAACTATCTTTAATTAAATGGTGTCTTAACTTAAGCAAAACTTTGCTAATTTTGTGTCCAAAGGTTTGCTATAAAGCATTCATAATATATTTACAAAATATCCTTGTTGAAAAAAAGTGATGCTTTTCCCCCAGTTTTGGAAAGTGATGCCAGCTTAGATCACCATACATCTAATGGCCCAATACTGCTGCCATTTCCAAGCATTCAAGTTGTTCCCTAAGATATCAATTAAGCCTTCAACTCATTTTTATGCAAGTGCTTGAGCTTGCCTGGTTTAAGAAGTTTTAACATATTAATGAGATTAATGACAGTGATTACAGCTAACATATGATTAATATTATTGGATTTACATAAAAGTACTGGGCAGGGTTTTGGTTTTGTAGCCAAGAGTTTGGGACTAGAATCTGGGCTCCAAATTCGTATGACACGTATCCATCAATTATTGTCATCACTTTGCTCATCATTTATTCTATTATGTATTTCTCATTTGACTTTTGGACAGTCACTTCTTCTAGGCTATTTTAATCACTCTTCAGGCTAGTTTTTTAGTTAACTAGGATTAGTGAGGAGTTCTGTAGAGGTTGCATTTCATAAACTGTGGAGGGGCCTGGATAACTAATAACAGAAGCCCAAAGACAGCTGTGTGCACTGTCAATGGGTCAGCAATTTTCTTGGTCGTTTAGATACAGGACATGTGGTGTTATGATTTGAAAAGTAACAAAAGCTACTTAAGAGGGAAAGACCTTGAGAATCAAGGTTTGAAGCCAAAAAAGCCTGTAATACTCCATCTCTAATTAACCAGCAAAAATGGCAGGCTGGAGGTATGGCTCAACTGGTAGAGTACCCTCTGTGAACAAGAAAGCCAAGTATGTGTCCAAGGCCTTGAGTTTAAGCCTAGGTACACATACAGTGTCTGATTCAGACACTTGGAGCACATATTTGGAATGAAATTAGTTACAATGAACTATAAAAATATAATGGTCTTTGACATATTATAAAATTGTCTCCTGAGTTTGTAGTCAAGGGGAGTAATGGACAATATGTGGCTTGAAGTATAGATGCCCTCTCTCTCTCTCTCTTTCTCTCTCTCTCTCTCTTTCTCTCTCTCTCTCAGTCAGGCATAGGGCTTAAACTCTGGGCCTAGGAACTGTACCTCAGCTCTCCAGTTCAAGGCTAGCACTCTACCACTTGAGCCACAGCACCACTTCTGGTTTTCTGGTGGTTTACTGGAGATAAGAGTCTCACAGACTTTGCCTGCCTGGGTTGGCTTTGAACCATAATCCTCAGATCTCAGTCTCCTGAGTAGCTAAGATTACAGGCATAAGCCACTGGCACCTGGCTTCATTTTTTTTGTTTGGTGCCAGTCTTAAGGTTTGAACTGGGGGTCTGGGTGCTGTCTCTGAGCTTCTGCTCAAGTCTAGCACTCCACCACTTCAGCCACTTCAGCTTTTGTGGTACTTAGTCGGAGATAACTAGGAATGTAGCTTAGTGGTAGAGTGCTTGTCTAGCATGCATTAAGCCCTGGGTTTAATTCCTCAGTACCACATAAACAGAAAAATCCAGAAGTGGCTCTGTGGCTCAAGTGGTGCAGTGCTAGCCTTGAGCAAAAGAAGCTCAAGGACAGTGCCTAGGTACCCAGGCAGGCCCTGAGTTCAAGCCCCAGGACTGGCACAACCCCTGCCCAAACAAACAAAGTGTCTCATGGATTTTATTGCCTGGACTTCTCACAGGCTTGAGTCACTGGCACCCAGCAGTTCTTTCTTCTTTTATTATTTTTAACATGCTAGTGCATGCTTATAATTCCAAGCCTGTTGAGGCAGGAGGATTATGAGTTCCAGGTCAGGCTAAGCTACATAACAAGATCCTGTTTCAAAAGGTAATACACTTTTTTAGAAAGAACAACAAAAACCAAACTTGAAAGTCTAGGGAGGTGTAGGGTGCATATGCAATGGTTCAAAAGTGAAAGAGTCTGAGGAATCTGGGGACCAGGAATCCCCATTCTTGGAAGGAACAGATTAAACAAGAATTGGAGCCACAGGTCAGATGACTTCAAAGTCTGAGTTGTAAACTGCTATTCTAGGAGCTATACACAGCAAGGGGTTGTGAACCTTCCAGAAGCCTGTGGGAGTTGAATCCTTTTTGGAAAGCAACAACTACTCCTATAGACCAAATACATTGTCAGAACCAAGACAGAAGCAGCCTTTCTAGCTGAATGCTGGTTGGCTCATGCCTATAATCCTAGCATTTCAGGAGGCTGAGATTTGAGGATTGCAGTTTGAAGCCAACCTGGGCAGGAAAGTCTACTGGACTCTTTATCTTCAATTAACCACCCAAAATGCTGAAAGCTGTGGGTAGAGTAGTAGAGTGTCAGACTTTAGCTTTTAAAAAAGCTAAATGACACCATCCAGGCCCCAAGTTCAAACCTCCAGCACTGGAACCAGAAAAACAAACAAACAAACAAAAAAACACCCTACCCACTCTGCTCCCAGCTTCATGTTTGTCATGGAGATGTGGCCAATTTCCACAAGGCATGGAGGCTGTGGAGGAAGATCCTGGGGCTTCACACCATCATCTCTTTGGCTTCCACATCCAAAGGTGGGAACTCTAGGATGGGGATCTGCATCATTTTCTTGGCTCTGTCATTTAATGGATTAAATATTGCAGAAAAAATTTAAAAGAACAAAATGCAAAAACAAACAATGAAAAAAATCCCAAAGCTTTCAAATCTCATTATCTGTTGGATGACTTTAAGAGAAGCCTCCATTGAAAAAAAAAAGTCCCCAGTCCCCATCTGTAGGTACAATTCTGCAATATCCAAAGGGTTTTCCAATAAGAGGCAGAATAAAAGGATATGTGTGTATACCGAATGTTTGTGTTCAACCCCAACGCGATTCCTATCAGGTTTCCTATGGGCTAGGAAACCCATAATGTAATGGTTTTTATGAGGTGGAGCCTTTGTTAGGTGACCAGATCATAAGCATAGAGTATTTATGAATGAGATTAGTGTCCCCACAGAAGACACTCCAGGCCACAGCACTTAACGTAGCTTTCTAGGAGGAAGATTTCAGACATAGACTCTGTTGGCACTTTGATCTTAAACTTCATATTCTTCACAACTATGAAAAATAATTTCCTGCTGTTTCTGTGGTAGGTATTTGGTTATGACTGGATGAATGGACAAAAAATGCCAAACAGTGCTAGGGAGGCATTCCCATCACTCCAGATCCCCACCTCTATTCATACCTCACACAGCACAAGGAAGGAGCCATAGACAAGAAAAGGGAGGCATCTGTCACCAGTTGTGTATTGGAATCTGGCAACCTAAATCAAAGACAGAGGCATATTCTCTAAGAATGGCAGTATTATTTGGTAAGAGCTGATTATTATGATGGGAATATTCAGGCCATAGTAAACTATCAGTGTATTGAAAAAGATTGGAGTAGGGAAGTTTTTTTAAAAGAAAAAAAATGAGGATTACATGAGCTGTTTTGACATACTAGTTATAGGCCACAATGACCTCTCCCAAGAATGGATTCATTCTGAGGCTTCACACTGTTGCTGGGCAGAGGTCCTGGTGGAAGGATTTTCTGTGGAAGGTAATGACATTTGTGTAAGATGGTGGCCTGGCTCAATCTTTGGTGCTAGCTATTATCAGGCAGTCACATGTAAGACCTTTCCATTCACAACTTCTAGGATCATTCATTTTGGTTGTTGTTAGTTTTTCTGTTAGGGCTGACATTGCAATTTCATATGGATTCGGACAATTCGTTTCTTTCACCAGCCCCACATGATGCTGTGAGCTTTTCAGTAGTTAAGAGACCAAGTTAGCTCCAGGATGAGAAAAAAAAAATCCCCAAGGTGAGAATCAGGTAGAATACGTGTCCTTCACACAGGCATTCTATCTGGCCTAGAAAAGCCATAAAAAGCATGGTGATGGAAAGGGTGTGAGTGGCCAGTGGCACACCACCAGGGAAGTCCCACTGCCTGGCTCTTGCTCTTGCTCTGTGACCCTCAGGACACACCCCTCTGAGATTGCAATGGTTGCTGTTAGTGAGGCAGGTGGTTGTCCCCAGGACAGGCTTCAAACATTCACCAGCTGAGCAGTGTGAAGGTGATGCAGCAGAGGCTATGGCAAGATTGGAAAGGACCTCCTGCGGCTGGGGATGAGCGTGGAAACCTATCAAAGGGCCTCCTGTGGCTGGGGATGAGTGTGGAAACCTATCAGATTTTCCAGATCTTCAGCATTGTATTTTCAAGATGCAGTGGGGTATGGGAAGGTGATGTGGTTGGTGTTGTAGTAGTGGTAAGAAAACCTTGCTGACTTTGAGGACCCTAGTGGCTAAGGAAACAGGTCCTACAGCCAAATGGAACTGTTATTTTGGTTCTTCAGATTTACTAGCACTTTGACCTTTGCATCTCACCTAACTTTTCTGGGCTTCAGTGGCCTATCCTGTAAGATAGATAGCATTTTGATATATAACTGTATCCTAAGGTATGGATTAAATGGTACCTGATAAGCTGAAGTATGGGGTATTGTTCTCACTTATTATTTTATCTGTAGGGATGCAAAGAAACTTCCAATGATCTTATGTGACATTGTTTCACGTCTGGGCTCCCATCCCACCCTCAACCCTCAGCAATGGCCCCCTCCACGTGGTATTCATACACACGTAGAGTCAACATCTGTAGGACACAAGGCAGGTGAGCATAACTGCAGTTCATGTCAGGGTTTGTTTATACAGGTCAGGTTGGGAGCTCTTCATTTTCACTGATCGTTGAACATAAGTAAAGCTACAGCACTCCCTTCATTCAACAAATATGAGTAGATTCAGCCTGAGCCTCATAACTTCTTTGAATTTGCTCAGTTTCTGAGGACATAATTAATGAGGAATTGGGACTCCATGTTGCTCTCTGGCGTACAGCCTGTAAGTGAACATTTTAAAACTCTCCTATTGAACCAGAGGAAGCTGGATAAAATAGCAAGGCCAGGAATAAATGTTTGGATGGGGTCAAAGTGCTGGGCCCTCGTGTGAATTCCAATTTGAGAATCAAGAAGGGGCCTTGAGGGGACCATCTAACAAAAGTCAGTCTCTTTTTTACTTGAAGATAAAAATAGGAACTCAAGTTTTCACAGAAGCACAAACCTAGGTAGGAGAGCTAAAATGAGTGGTCTTCCAATTCTAGGCCAAGGCTCCTTCCAATATAATCTGCTCACCAAGTAAAGCTGCACTTGTGGACTCAAATTTCACAACTGCACACAGGGATTTCTGAAGGAACAATACTTTTAAATTTACTTTCCTATGGGAGCTAGGGCACAACATCAATATTTACATTTAAAGTGCTTGTTTTAAGAGCACATATCAGTCCTTCCGTTAAAGTAAGTAACTATTAACAAGGATGATCAAAACTCAATGAAACAATAGCTTGTGAACCAAGTCTTTTAATCTCCCGTGGAGTTGCTAAGCCAAAGGAGTATTGTGTCTGAGGACAGGAAACTAAGATAGCACTAGCTCCAGTTTCTACACACCTGTCATGAATTTAGTATGTGAAGGACTGGCCAGCTGGTTGGCTTTGTAGGGAATGGAAGGGGAGTGGGGGCTAGACAGCATCACTCTGACATCTGATTTAGTTTTATGGTCATGTATGCTGTTTAATCTTGTTCTGCAATTTAGAGAAAGGAACTGTAAATCAGATATTAAGTAGTTCATTCATGGTTTCCAGAAAGTAAGAAAATTTTAACAATCATTGACTGTATCTCTGTGGTTGGAGTGGTTAATTTTGATTTTCTTCTACTGCCCCAAAGTACACTACTGTCAAATTATGGTTACTGCTATTTCTCTTTAAGTCTCACAGGTATTCATCAGTGAGAATCCACCTGGGATCTTAAACCCTTTTCAGATCTTCTCTTTCACCACCACAGTGAGGTTGCTGTATGACAGGTTACTAGAGATTGAATGCAGGGTTTCCAGCTTGTTAGGCCAGTACTCTACTGTGGACTGTGGACTGTGGCCCAATCATTCTGCTTCTAGTTTTCTTTTCAGATATGATCTCAAAGTTTTGCCCAGGCTACAATCATTCTCTTTCCTAGTAGCTGATATTACAAACACACACTACAATGCCCTGACTTGGAGTCACCTTTTTTTTTTTTTTTTTTTGGTTGGTCATGGGGCTTTAACTCTGGGGCTTGGGCTCTATCCCTGTGCTCTTCAGCTCAAGGCAAGCACTCTACCGCTTGAGCCACAGCGCCACTTCCGGTTTTCTAGAGGTTTATCGGAGAGAAGAGTCTCACGGACTTTCCTGCCCAGGCTGGCTTTGAACCGCGATCCTCAGATTTCAGCCTCCTGAGAAACTAGGATTACAGGCGTGAGCCACCAGCGCCCGGCTTGGAGTCACCTTTTTAAAAAATAATTTTTATCCTTTTTTAATTAAAAAACCCCAATATTAAGCAAATGACCATTGAGGCTTTGCTCTTGAGCAAATATATCTTCAAAAAATAAGACATCTAATGTGATAACTGAGTATCCTCATCCAGCTAGACTTAATTTTTCTAATAAAAAAATGAGTTGCACACATATTCATATTTGTCACTTCGAAATACCTCCATGTTTCAAAGTTTTCCAGTTTTTTTTTTTTCTGTCATGGGGCTGGGCACTGTCCCTCAGCTCTTCAGCTCAAGGCAAGCACTCTACCATTTGAGCCACAACGCCACTTCCAGTTTTCTGGTGGTTTATTGGAGATGAGTCTCAAGACTTTCCTGCCTGGGCTGGCTTTGCAATGCAATCCTCAGATCTCAGCCTCCTGAGTAGCTAGGATTACAGGCGTGAGCTACCAGTGCCCGGCTGTTTTCCAGTTCTTAAAAAATTGTATTTTATGCTATTCTAAAGAGGGCAATGTAATTAATTGATGGGGAAGAATGGAAACAAAAAGAGGGGAAAGAATTCTATAATGCTAGCCTGGAGAGGATGGTAATAGCTTTTCTGTTCCCTGCAGAGAACTAAGGATGTGCAAGGAGGCAGGAATGCTCTGCGCATCTGTGAGCTCACCATCATGCATACTGTGGCTCTGCGCATCTGTGAGCTCACCATCATGCATACTGTGGCTCTGCGCATCTGTGAGCTCACCATCGTGCATACTGTGGCTCTGCGCATCTGTGAGCTCACCATCGTGCATACTGTGGCTCGCCTGTCACCAAGGCATGTTTGCTTGACTCACTCTGCTCAACTGCCTCTTTGGCACCTTTTTCTTCCATTTCATCTTCACTTAATACCTTTTACCTTAAATTCACTTAGAGCAATTTTACTGTTTTATGTGGTACCAATCAGGTAAGTGTTACAACAGACATTTATTATTTGTGATGAGAACATTCGAAGTCCTTTCTACTATCTTTGTCAGCTGTAGCTATTCTAGTGTGTTAGAAAGTTATTTCCCAGTACTTACTAACCATTGTCTTAATTCTGTCCCCAACTGTTCACCACAAGAATCTTAACACTGGTGTGGTGCAAAATATCATTTCATGGTTATCAGCCAATAATGGAAAGCACCATTTGTAAAAGTAGTAGCTCAGATACAGCAGCCTCACAAATAAATCAGTGCCATTTTTTTACAAGACATAGTTAATGCTAGCTAGATGGTTATATTTAACTTAAGTTTCTGTTAAAAGCTCAATCCCAGTAATGGTATAAACACTGGAAATTATTGAAAACATCCACAGTATTACAAAATATAATTTCTTTACTGGATGCTAATCTGTGATTTAAAAAAATACCTGAATGTTGTTCCATAACATTAATAATCTTATTTAATCAATGCAGCAATTAGCCTAGATTTTTCTTTAAAAAAACCTTATACTCCCGTGTATGATCATGTACAATATCAAGATTTTGCATGCTTTGCCTATGTACAAGTGAGGAACACCACCATCTGCACAGGGAGGGAACACTTCACTTTACAGATGAGTGTTGAAACTCAGACAGCTTAAAGGACTGTAGCCAGGTCAGAGGTGGGAAACAGTTCCCAGCTAAATTGGAGCTATTACAAGCATAAATAGGGAGCAGCTTGCTGCCCTGTGTGCTTTCTAGCTAGTTTTGGCTGATGGCACACCCTTCTGCACAGAAGCAAATTTTGCCTTGCTGAGTGACACACAAAATCTTCCCTAATTATTTGCAATCCTAATTAGCAGTTTTAAGTGTCTAAGAGACAATGATATTCTAGAAGGGTACAGGATTTGGAATGTGACAGGCAGGGTTCTTGTGTCTTCTAGGCAAATCATGCACAGAAAAGTCGGGGAAGGAACAACAAAGAAGAGGATACACACCAAGAATTGGGAATTCTATTTCTGGAAAGGCAGTGTGAGACCCATTCACCTGATCTTCAGAACCACTGAAACTGGTGGGGGAAAAATACTTGGCAACACTTCTCAGGGGTAAGCTGCCAACACTTCGTACTCCCATCTCTCTGTTGCAGAGGGTAACTTCCAAACTAGAGGCTAGGGTCTCCC
This sequence comes from Dipodomys ordii, assembly GCF_000151885.1. NCBI lineage: Eukaryota > Metazoa > Chordata > Mammalia > Rodentia > Heteromyidae > Dipodomys > Dipodomys ordii. The sequence goes on along the minus strand of NW_012267221.1, from coordinate 36,073,596 downwards.
TTCCTTCATCAGGCCTTTGAGTAGAAACTACAAGGGGCTTAAAACACTAGAGGCTTGCTTGCTCTTGCCCTAGTTTGCTTAGAGTAGAATTCCATGTCAGCAGCGATGAGATTAAGAGGCTTTTGTCTTTACCCCATTATGAGGCATGAGTCTGAAAAATGTGGGCCTTGATGCCTACCCACAATTCTGGAGAAGTGGCTTAGATTTTTGCCTAGGGACAAGCCATGGTTCCCAAGAATAGGTAACTAATGTAGAAGTTCAATTCTAAGGTTGCTCTTGAAAACAATGAGGTTTTTGGTAGTAAGAAATAAAATGGAAGCTGTTATCTCCCTGAGAACATGTTTGACCACAAACCAGATAGCTAGGAAGAAGCAGATAAAGAATCCTCCCAGGATTAGAGTAAACCTCAACGATTGAGCTCAAAAAATAGCTCTGTACTTTCAGAGCAATGAAAATGCTCTGTATAATACATTATATATCTGTCTAAACTTTTACTTTTAAAATGTACACAAAAAGGACATTTGTAAATTAAGAACTTTGTGTGATAGAATCTTAACGCAGATTTGTTGATTACAACTTGTCTCTTGGAGGGTGTGTGTGGTAGAAGAGGGGATTATGGTAACAGGGAGGTTCTGCATAGGTGAAGCATTATGGCAAATCTCTGTACCTTTCTCAATTCTGAACTTAAAATTTATTTTCTTTTTTAAAAAAGATGTAAAACAACAGAAACAACCAAACCTTGCATTGGGACCTAAGATTAAATTATCAGGCTATGAAGCAATGTTTGGACCATGAATAATGTATTGTGGTGTATATGGTGGTCCTTCAAAGGTAGTCCTAGGCATATAGTCAAGGGACATGAATACAGTAAGCAGGAATGAAGTATTGATATAGCTATCATATGCAAGCTAAGTGTTATGGATGAATGTTATGTCCACCACAGGCTCATGAGTTGAAGAACTGGTCCCCCCAGCTAGTAGCACTACTGGAGTTGACTGGATCATGAGAGTGCTAACTTCATTAATGGATTAACACAACGATGAATTCATAGTTAGTATTAAGGAGATGGGCCTCATTGGAGAATACGGGTCACTGTAGATAGGTCCTTGAGTTATCTTATCCCCCTTCCCTTTTGTCTTCTGCAAAGCCACATGCTTCCTATCATATAATCTTGCCATTATGTCATGATGTTCAACCTCATTATAGGCCATGACAATCTAATCAGCTAACCTCAAACTGAAACCTCTGAATCTAAAATAAATCTCTCCGATATTTGTCACAGGAGCTGGGGGTGGTGGTGGTGGTGAGATTTCATTGATAGAAAATGTTCCTAAAAAGCCGGGTACCAGTGGCTCATGCCTGTAATCTTAGTTACTCAGGAGGCTGAGATCTGAGGCTCGATGTTCAAAGCCAGCCCAGGCAGGAAAATCTGAGACTCTTATCTCCAGTAAACCACCAGAAAACTGGAAGTGGCGCTGTAGCTCAAGTGGTAGAATACGTGCCTTGAGCTGAAGAGCTGAGGGACAGCACCCAGGCCCAGAGTTCAAGCCCCATGACCAACAACAACAACAACAAAAATGTTGCTAATAGACACAGAACTAGAAAAATTAGTTGACTAGTAGTTGCTCAGGGTATCTGGGGGGATATTATAGTAAAATTGATTGTGGTGATGGTGCATACCAATGTAAATAAGTATCTCAAACCACTGAACTGTCCACCTTACATGAGTAAGTTATGTGGTTTCTCGATTATATATCAATTAAAACTATTACCTAAAAATATACACCTCACTAAACTCAGACATACTCAGTCCATTTGGACTGCTGTAACAAAATATATGTCTACAGAGTGGGAAATGCAGCAAAAAGCTTTACATATGATGTCTGGTGTGGTGCCACTTCCTATACAGACAACAGATGGTTGTCTTCTTGCTATATTCCCATATAGTGGAAAGACTGAGGGAGCCCTTCTGGATCCTGCGTTGCTCATCTATTTATTAAATTTTATCTTGCTGGGGATAAAAACCAAGGGCCTTGCATAAGCTAGGCAAGAGGCTAACTACTGAGCTATAGCCCTTGGTTTTCTCTTATAATGTTATCACTATTCACCAAGGCTCCATCTTCACAATCTAATCACCTTCCAGAGGCCCCAAATACTGAAAAACTAGTTGAGTATGAATTTGAGGGGAGAAACAAGTGTTCAGTCTGCAGCACATACTAACAAGAAGCAAGTGTGCGTATTCACAGAGATGTGTTCTTCTGACTTGTATACTCTGCTGTTTGTTTGCACAGTTTTAACATAATTACTACCAGAGAACTGAAAAACTCAAAATACTAAGTAGTTAAGGTGCAGCAACTCTATTACTTCAAAATAAAGAGGATACTTGGATGGTTTACTACTAAAAAAATAACTTGGGGACAGGTGACTTGAATTTATAACTATTTTGGCTTTTTGGCAGTTTATATCATTATATAATAGGCTCCTAATGTCTGTGTGTGATACTACATAAAGTATTTTTAAAGTTCTCTAAGAGAAGAGAAATAAATGTACTAAGAGGAATGAATTAGGACTAAAACATATTAGTTCAGGTTATATCTAGCCACTAAATCAACTTCAGCATCAAAATCAAAACAGCATGAACAAAGCTTTTGGTTTTTAAAACTCTTCATATTTCCAGATTGCAGGTAAGGGGTGACGGTAGATCATTTAAGTTCTAGTTCCAGCACTGCTATATCATAAAGCTAATGCATTATTCAGGATAAAAACTGACATGTGATAAATGTACTTAGTAACTGTAAAGCATGAAGCAAATGCAGTTTCCAATTATCTGTTTCTTTAAAAGAGCAAGTCTTGTAAATATTTAGTATTTTATTTTAAGAACAGAAAACATTTGCTGGGTGCTTGGTGCTGATGTTTGTAATCCTAGCTACTCATGAGGCTGAGTAATGTCAATCTGAAGATTACAGTTGAAAGCCAGATATGACAGGAAAGTCCATGAGATTTTTCTCTCTAACCAGCAAAAAGCTGGAAGTAGAGGTATGGCTCAAATTGGTAGTGTTCCAACCCTGAGAGAAAAAGCCAAACGAGAGCATGAGTTCTCAAGTTCAAGCCCCAGTACTGGGACAGAAAGAATAGAAATATTAAAATGTTTTTTGAGTATTGCCATACAATAAAAAACACAAAGTGTAAAACTCCTCTGTCCACCTCTTGTCCAAGGCCTAAAGAGCAGCAATCCAGCTATAGTCAACTTTCCTGAACTTCCTCAGCTCTTTCTCTTCAGATTTGGACAACTGATGTACAACGTCTTCTAAATCTGTGATGTTTGTATCTTGAACTTGCTCAGTAAAATGAGTTTCTTCATCGGAATCATCACTTCCTTTTTCTTCTTCCATATCTACATCATCAGGAACTTCTTCACCACTTTAACAGGAATGAAAGAAAACATGAAAAAAACCTTGGGTTATTATAAAAGAGCAGGTGATTTTATAAATTCCATACTATCTGTGCACACAAGAACATCTCTTGTCTAGTATTTGAAAATCATTTTACTTGACAATATTCTGTGCCCTTAAAATTTAAAACTCACATAAATATACAGTAGAAAAATATTGTAATAAAGGACAAAACAAACACTGTTCCTTCAAACAAAAACGTATTTCAAGAACCATTTTACCTCTTAGTCTCTGTAGATAGCAATAATGAATTCACAAACAGGGAACATAGGAAAGAGGCAGACGGTAGTACATGGGCTGGAGTGTGAAGAAGCTAGAATAAAAGCAGAAAAACTGGGTTTCACTTACAAAGGTTAGCTGCTGGCATGAGGTCTTTAGACCAAGAATAAAACACAAGTTTTACCTAGAGAAAAATCAAACCTAAAGAGAAAAGTCTTTCCATTATCCTACATTTCTGTCAACAGCCCACTCTAAGTTCAAATGATCCCATATCATAAAGTTATGTGATATTTACATTGGGTATTAATGTAGTATAATGTACAAATGACTATATAAAAATTAGATGGGATAGACTGATTGTATAAAAACTCCAAATTGCCAGGAACTCATGGCTCAAACCTGTAATCCTAGCAACTCAGGAGTCTGAGACCTGAGGCCAGCCTGGGACCTGAGGCCAGCCTGGGCAGGAAAGGCTGTGAGACTTACCACTAATTTACCACCAGAAAACCAGAAGTGGTACTGTGGGCTCAAAGTGGTAAGAGTGCTAGCCTTGAGCAAAAAGAGCTCAGAGACCATACTCAGGACTTGAGTTAAAGCCCCATGACCGAACAAGAATAACAGTAAAACCCTCCAAATTATCTGTTCCATAATTTGCTTTCTACTTACCTCATTAATTGCAGGTATATTCTCAGCTAAGGGTAACTGTACCAACTCATTCTCTGAAGTTTCCTTTAATTTTTCATCCTGCCGTTGCCTGTGTTTTCCCAATATAAAATAAAATGGGGTCGTTGGAAGACTTTCTTCTGCTAACAACTGTAATGATTAAGACAAAATGAAATTGTATCAGCAAGGAGGAGGAGCTCTTTTGACTGAGCAATAAGCACTATTGAATCATAAAATATCGAGCATAGAATGTGAAATTATTTAGAATGATTCTCTCATTTTATAGGTAAAGCAACAGAGTCCTAGCATCTCACTTTCCATGGAAAAGCTATCAGACACTTAGGTGAATTAAATAAATACATATTTACAGCAAGAGGGCTTTCAAAAGGGGGAAAGGCTATAATAGTGACAAGTTAGAAGTGTGAAGCAGACTCAAGATGGCATTTTAGTAAAGCTAATAAAGTAAAAGGCTAAGCTAGCTTTAGGAAAGGCATATTCCAACCCACAAACAGAATCTAAGAAATGCTGAGCAACTGATACTATCTCTGTAGATGAGGATGAAAGTTGGGCTGAAAAACCAGATGAAGATGGAAATTTTATTTAAGAAGTTCTATGATTCTTCCATCTCCTGCTCAGCCCCAGCAGAAGGCTCAAAGTACATTCTTTGGAGAACAGGAGAAAAGTATACCTATAGATGGGAGTAGGTAGGTAGTGATATTTTCACAGGTCAAGGCAGTGAAAAGGATTCTCAGAATGGAACAAATACTGGAATACTGGAAGTCAGGTCTAATTTTTCAAACAAGAACTTAAGGGAAGATGATGTAGAGTAATAACGTGACATTGGACATGTTTCATAATGAAACAGCTGAGCCACATACAGGATAGGTTCCAAACAGAATTTCTAAACTGTTTTTTTTTTTTTCTAACCTACCTAAACAGACCCACACTCTATATGCATGTAGCCAATGTTGGCTTTGAACTCTTGATCCTCCTGCCTCAGCCTCTATAGAGTCTGAGATTAAAGACATGCAACACCACACCTGGTTTATTCTTATCATCTTCAAAAGTACTATGTATTTTGCTTATTGCTTGTTACTGTCTGTATCTTCCTATAAACACCAGAAATTTAGAGACCTATTTTGCTTACATAGCTCTACAAAGTCCCTGACATATAGCAAGTAACTGTAAAAAAAATTCTTGAATAAATGCAGCAAATTTTCAAAGTAACACAATTCAAAGATAAAAGATAAAGATTAAGAGGGTATTAGATTTCTAGTAAACCTAGAAGCTATAAGGTGACCAAACAATACTTTCAAAGTACTGGAAGTGATTTTCAATTATAACTTTATCTTCAACCAATTGATCAAGTAGGATAGAATACAAATACTTTCAAATATGGACAGTCTTAAATATCTCATTCATATACCAGTAAAGAAAAGAGAAAGCAAAAAGAACTATGGTATCACAGCACATGTAAAACAGATCCCAAGAATGTGAATGAATGTGAATCCTCAATAACTACTGTGGAGATTTAATCATTTCAATCCGGAATGAAGTCAGTCCAGGTTTTCAGAAATATATCTTTATAACTAAAAAAAATACCTAATGTATCTGAAATTATTGAGAAGACTTACTAACATGACCAATTAAAAAGTACCTATAATAAAAAAATAGGGATATATGTGTATATATACATGCATACACATATATGTACATATACATGTATATGTGTATATGGGGAGCTGCAGTGTGAAAATGAAACCTCACCTTAAATAGATAATAATAGACAATATATCTGAACAATCCAGAATCAGTAACAGAACTGTTTATTAGTTATATGTATCTAATTAAGAGTGATATTCTTTGTGGCTAATGGTAGTAGTGTAGAGAAGTTTTGCCAAGAGGCTCAGAGTGCTGTAACTGCCCTTTGTATCAATGTAGGATTAGAGCCAGAACTCTGCAGATGCTAAACCCAAAGCTGCTCAAAGCCTGTATTAATAAAACCTAGGCATATACTCCGATACTTTCAGTATGGTTTTTTTTCCCCCTGTTGAATATTTTCCATCTACAAATGGTTGGAACCCATGAATATGGAGGGCAAACTATACTGGAATCTTCAAACTGCAAATATATGTTCCTGATATTATAAATTTGTAAAGAGCACTATACCTTCAAGAAAGGTGTACCATGTTTTGAAATTCCAACAGGACAAGATGAAATATTCTCATAGCCAAACTTTAAAAAAGTAACAATCTTTTTAGGAAAATACTGCAGTCAACACTATGCTGGTATGTGGGCTGACATCAGCTCCCATGTGCAAGACACGCACGCTACAACCTCACTGATGCTTCCAGCTTGCACTGTGAATGGCTGAACCATACCTGTTTGCTTGTTGGTGTGAGCTTCTCTTCTGGAGATTGTGTGCTGAATGTCAATAAACTCTGAAAAGAAAGATCAAATAATGATACAAAGAATAATACAAAGTATAAACCTAAACAAGATAAATCAAGGCACTAAAAAGAAGTTAAATTTTTAATTTAATTCTGACACATACATCAGCTGCAGAAAATAAAAGTTTAAAATTTATTTCATAGCCAATGTAAAATTTCCAAGATTAAGTGCTATTTAAGAATTGGTAATGACATAATACTCAACTGATAGCTCAAACTCAAGTGATAATTTTATCCAACAGCAAAAAAAAACCCTGCTAGAATTAAATTTCTTTTGGCTGTCTAATTACATGTTCAAAGAAGTCACGTTTCTTTATTTTTGCTGGTCCCAGGGCTTGAACTCAGGACCTATGAACTGTCCGTGAGCCTCTTTTTGCTCAAGACTGGCACTTTAACCACTTGAGTCAAATTGCTACTTCTGGCTTTTTCTGAGTAGTTTATTGGAGATAAGAGTCTCATTGACTTTCTTGCCTGGGCTAGCTTTTTTTTTTTTTTTTTGTTAGTTGTGGGGCTTGAACTCTGGGCCTAGGAGCTGTCCCCCTGTGCTCTTCAGCTGAAGGCGAGCACTCTACGGCTTGAGCCACAGCGCCACTTCCCTGGGCTAGCTTTGAACCATGATCCTCAGTCTCAGCCTCCTGGGTAGCTAGGATCATAGACATGAGCCACTGGCGCCTGGTGAGGTCACTGTTTTTGAGGGGAGAAATTACCTGTGATTTTGTTAGGAAGTAAAACTGGGATCTATTCAGCCACTGGTAAGCTTCTGAGGTAAATGATTCAGGGACGTCTCGTGGAACAAACACTCCCCACTGAACTTCCTCTCTGGAGATACTCTTTTGGATATACAATGGCCTTGGTTCACTAGGTTTAAATACAAACACTAGAAGGGGAATAAAAAAGATAATGACATTTTGCTTGCAAAGCTTAGTCTTGGACTGACACTAGCAGACCACACTAAACCTGAGACTCCCCCTACTGAGAATACATATAGCCTAGGTCAGGACTGTTTCAAGTTTTGATTTAATGACTATTTACTGAGTGTCTACTGTATGCCAAGCAGGTTAGTAATGAGGACTATGAGCCTCAAAAAGAGAAAGATTACTGTTTCAGAGACCAGGGCTACTGGAAAAGATAGTTCACACAGACAGACAGACAGACAGACACACACACACACACACTTTATGTTGGAACAAGAAAACAGGACCTCAGGCAAAATGGTTTCAATGAATATATGGTTCATATTAAAGGTACTAAAACATTTATATAGAATTTTTTTTTTTTTTACTGTCAATGTAGAGGTTGCACTTACAATCTGAACCCACTGAAGACCGAGAAATTGCAGCAATATTCTCTGAATTAGGATCAGGTTCCATCACTCTAACATTTAATTTTGCACTCCATTCCACTGTGGGGAGAAAAGGCAATTCACTTCAGAGAAGAGATTTACCAAGAGCTTTTTAAAGATTTACAGTAGGTAAAGTGATATTCTTGAACTATTCTTGTTCTTTACTGGAATCAATCTATGTAGTTGGTCCACGTAGAACACAAGGACTTTGTGGGGGGCTTCACTGAAGTGAGGCAAAAAACAAAACAAACAAAAAAGAAACTGTGTTATTTCTTTTATAGTATTAAAAAGTTAACTTCAAATTTATGTCCAATGCTTCTACTAACTGTAAGTGAAATAATTAGTCACCACAGAGAAGGAAGCACACATTCATTCTGAATAATCACTCCTCCCTATGCTCCAATGAGCAAAGTGTCATAAAACTCCTATTTGTTACAACTGAGGTAGAACACATTCAAATTCTATGTGGTATGGTATCCAGCATAAATTAGAAGTATTCCTCAAAACTTTTATGAGGATGAAGAATATGGAGGATAACAGAAAGCCTTACACCTGATCACAGTGGGAAAATGTAGATATGGATACAACTGTTGGTCAATTTGTTGGTTTTCAAGTAATCTATAATAGACTTAGCACTCCCAAATTTTGGTGGTACAAAATGTCATGTGAAAAATTAACTATTGTCTGGGTGGAAACATAAGGATGTGACCTGACCTATGATTCCTAAAATGTCAAAGTTTAATGGCAATTTTCTCCAGATGCTTTACCAAGTCACTTTAGGGTACAAAATACCTTACATGTGCAAGTGAGCAGATTCCAACAGCAAAGAATGCCACCTTCAGTAGCTCCAAGAAGATACTTTGAACAAGTCAATCTCCCAAAGCAAAGGTACCTAGGTTATAGACAACAATCACTTTAGGAAGTTAGAAACAGGTGGTTCTATCACATTTAGTAGCAAGGACTTCAGATTTCCAGCCACTGTTAGTTTTATGCAACACAAAGTTTTCTGTTTGTTTCTATCTGAAAGACTCTATGGAATATGAAGAGATTTACTTTTAAGTATTTTCTTTCCTTTAAAACAAAAATTTGAGCTGAGTGCCAGTGGCTCACGCCTGTTATCCTAGCTACTCAGAGGGGGGAAAAAAAAAAAAACCTGACAGCAATGACTTATTTGCTAATATATTATACAATGTAACAATCAATGTTGCTTCTTAGGAAACAATGATGAGTATGACCAATTTTAAAGGGATACATAGAAGATGAACAACTCAGAATCCTCTTAGTTTGTGTAACTCCTATTATTATATAGCATAACCATGAAAGCATTTATTACAAAGAAAAGAGCTAAAAGAATTAAATGTGAATCTTAATTTCAGAAATGTTGACACATAGTTCTGATAGTTAGAATTTTCAGCCTTCCAGTACTTTGGATAGCTGTTTGCACCATGTTGGGCTATCTATAACAAGCAAAGCAATTATTGAAGTTTAAAAAACTGAAAAACATTTTTAAAGAAGTATTACTGCTGGGCACTAGTGCTTGCAATTCTAGCTACTTAGGAGGCTAAGATCTGAGAATCACAGTTAGAAGCCAGCCCAGGGAGGAAAGATTGTTTCTTATCTCCAATAAACTACCACAAAATCTGGAAATGGAGCTGTGGCTCAAGTGGCAGAGCACTAGCCTTGAACAAAACTAAGCTCAAGGACAGTGCTCAGGCCCTGAGTTCAAGCCCTGGGACCAGCTTAGACATAGACACACACTACTACTACTATTACTACTACTCCAATAATTTACCTACCTTATTTTCCCAGCTCGTTGGCAAAATGTACACTTAAGTTCCCATGTTTCTGAATCCCATATTGTAACTATTTCCTCGAAGCTAACTGCTAGTAAAGAGCTATCTTCAGAGAAACAACAGTTAGTTGCTTGATACTTGTGATAGCTACCCACAAAGTCACAGGTCCAGCCGACAGCTTTCTCTGAAAATACAAGCCGTAACATTTAAATTGGCATAAGCACTAGATATCAGAGATGTTATATAAAATAAGGGCTAAGATACAAAGACACATAAAAAAGAAGCCTTTTCCCACACTTCTTTTAAAGTAGAGAGTTGCAAAGAATTGAAATTTATACCTTCCCTGAAGACCTTGATCTCCCTCTAGTGGAGCTTTATAAAAAGGCCAAATGGCCAAAGTCTGCCTTCTTACTTCCCATTTATTTGTTTATTTATTGCCAGTACTGGGGATTGAGTTTGATGTCTCACATTTGTTCTTGGCACTCTCATGCTTTTTTTGCTGACATTTTATCATTTAAGTTATATCCCATCCCAGATTTTAGATGGTTATGATACATTTACATATATACATATATATATATGTATATATATATGTACATATATATATATGTACATATATATGGCTTGAAATCAAGGCCTTGTGCTCTTGCTTATTAGCTTTCTTGCTCAAAGCTGGTACTCTACCACTTGAGCCACATGCCATACCTCCACTTCAGGCATTTTGCTGAAGAGGAAAGAATTTCTTGGATTTGTCTGCCAAGCTGGCTTCAAAATTATCTTCCATATCTCAGTATCATGAGTAGATAGGATTTCAGTCGTGGACCACCAGTTCCAGGCTGCCAAAACCCTTTCTAAAAAAGCTCATAAATAATTAGCACATGATTAATCACATGCTTAATTACTATTCCCAAACACAAGTAAAAAAATGTAATCTTTTAGGTTTAAGAAATAGCTTATAGGGCTGGGAAGGTGGCTCAGTGATAAGAGTGCTTGCCTGGCGTGCATGAGGCCCAGGGTTCAATTCCTCAGCACCACGTAAGCTGAAAAAAGCCGGAAGTGGTGCTGTGGCTCAAGTGGTAGAACACTAGCCTTGAGATGAAGAGCTGAGGGACAGCGCCCAGACCCAGAGATCAGGCTCTACAACCAATAAGAAAAAAAAAAAAAAGGAAAGAAATAGCTTATAGAGAATTCAAGGAAGTAGAAAACAGTCCTCCACAAATGGATACAATTTGTGACAAAATACTCCCTCTCCGCTAGGCTTGAATTAAGGGCTTCTTATAGCTATGTTTTTTTGTTTTTCCTCCCCCTCAGCTGGTGTTTTACCACTTGTCTGCTAGGGCTGGCTCTGGACCAAGATTCTAATACCCCAGCCTCCCGAGTAACTAGGATTAACTCTTAAAATGGTATACTCTTCCAATATGTTTAGTTAACTTACTGTATATATCAGAATCATCTGTTAATACCCATACTTTGAAGTGACCATCTTTGCTAGCTGTAACCAAGGTTATAGGCTTTTCAGATTTTTCTGCATTAGAGAAACAGAGAGCTGTAATGTGGTCATCGTGTGGCATGGCAATCTTTGTGTTAAGAATAAACCTAGTAGGAAGGAAAACAACACATTTATTTGTACATTGGGATAATACGATATTCTATCATATGAGTGTTCTAAAAAAATGTTCCCAGTCATTTTTGTGTTTGTTTTCAAATTGCAGCTTATGGTTTAAAATAATGTCTTTAAATGGTAACTTTTCTGTCCAACATTGTAATAATATATAATAAATTAATATATATAATATAATTTTTAATATATTATATATATTATATAATATATATTACATATATATTAAAAAATAAAAGTGTCCTTATTAAGAACTAACACAGAATGTTGCTGAAATTGGTTTGGGAAAGATCTGGTCGAGGTTTATTGTATACATATAGGGACATGAATATGACGCAGTTTATTTGCATGTATGTAAAGCATAATGAAACCTGCTGAAATGGTTTGAAGAGTGAGTGGGATGGGGGAGAATGATACAAAGAGTGAGATTGATGGAGATATCTTGTATACATATACACATGTGGAAATAATAACAATGAAACTCTTTTCTATAACTTCTGTATGCTAATAAAAATATGTAGGAAAAAAGTTCCATTAGAGAAATAACTCCCTTAAATCCTAAGTCTACCAAGATGAAAGATCTTAAAGAGTACTACAGCCACAAAGTGGAAACTTAAATTTGTACTCTGAGATGAAGTGGCTGTGCATGTAACATTACCCTTGTGTTTTCTTATTGAAGACCCACAGCTTCATCTGCAATTCTGGTTCAGTTTCCTTCTTTTCTTGTCTCTCCTCCACGGTTGCAAGCCATTTGCCAAAGCAACCAAAGGCAGCCTTTGTTAGTTCAATTTGGATCAGATCATCATCGTTGATATATTCTTGCTGTATAATATCTAACTGATGGGGTTAAAAAGAGAATAAAACAATCCTTATTTAATTAAGTCCATTTGTTAAAGCATTTCAAAAACTACTAACTATAGTAACTTCTAGAATCTACGTTAACAGATTCTTTTATATACAGTCTCATTAGCTCTTTGCCTGAGATGGCATGGAACCATGATCCAGAATATCTAGAAATGAACTACTGTGACACTAAAAGTTAACTGCCATATATTAATGTTCAAGTAAAATAGGTAAACAATATTATGTGAGAAACTACCAAATAAATGATCTGATCACAGGGATAACTGTAAAGAACTTCCATTGGTCTGAAGGTTAGTTAATAGAGGAAAATCTTACATTGTATAACTGCTTATCCCTCTGGAGACAATAAAACTGCAGATGACCAGGCTTTCCATTCAAAACTAAAGCTTTAGTTCTTGGGTCAATTATCAAACCGGTAAAAATATTCCTATCTGTAAAAGAGTCAACAAACAATAGCTGAAACAGATAAACATTTACTCTAAAACATATTCTAAATGTTCTGGCTTCTCCAATACCTTTCACTAGGCCTTGAATCACTGCAGATGCATCAAGGTTTCGGTGAATAACTGTTATCTCTAAGGGGGAAAAAATTAAACATATGTCAGAACTTGTCACTTTGAAATATGACCAATAAAATCAATTAAATCAGGACTAGATTTTGAGATTTAGTTAAAATATCAGGGGTAAGAATAGTAGCTTTTTTGTCATAGCCTTTATTAAGATTTAATAAGTTGTGCCTATGAATACACTGAGTGTTCAGAAACTACATATATCCATAATCAAGTTTACATAAAAAAGACAATTTGAATTAAGTCAAACTACTAATGATGGTTCAGTTACCTTTCTTTTTGAAGGCAAAGGAAAGCAATGGGGCCTTGATGTAGGCTGAGAAGTAACAGGATGGCCAATGTTTTTTGCAGAAATACCAAGCCTGCCTCTATATCTATCAGAATCCACAGGATTTCGACTATTGCACTGAGATAATGCCAAAAGAGAATCTCAAGATATTGTTTAAAAAGTTATTATATTTAGAAAAATACCTTAAATCATCCCACTTTAGAAGACTTTGTAAATGTAAGTGGTACACCAATAACTAAACACGGCCTTTTATTTTCATTAATTATCTTACACTGTTCTTAGTGTTGGCTCTTAATATTTTCATTGTGATAGATGCTGGCTGGTTTATGGCACTGTACAAATTACCTTTCCTCATAGTAAGAATTTAGACCTGTCAGGTGCTGGTGGCTCATGCCTGTAATAATAGCTACTCAGGAGGCTGAACTGAGGATCAGGGTTCAAAGCCAGCTGGGATTGACAGGTCCCCAGGAGACTCTTATCTCCAATTAAACACCAGAAAATTGGAAGCGGGCTGTGGCTCAAAGTGATAAAGAGTGCTAGCCTTGAGTAAAAGAGCTCAGGGACAGCACCCAGACCCCAAGTTCAAGCCCCTTGACCAACAACAAAAACAAAAGAAAAAAGCAATTTAGACTTACTATTATCAGAATGAGAAGTGCAGAACAAATCTCCTGCAGGTGAGACAGAGATATGCTCAATAGTAGCTCCTAAGCGGGGGAGAAACTCCTTGTTCTTCTCTGTTGCATCTCGCCACTCTACAAGTACACACTCACGGCCACCACTCAGCAAACTGGTGCCTTGATACACATCAAAAAATTTAAAGGAGTGTTTTTGGAGGAAAAAAACAAAAACAAAACAAAACAAAAAAACAGGATAACATCTCCATTTTTTTTCTGTCATAGACGTAAATTCATTGCTAATATACAAGTATTTTTATACCATACTTAACTGAAATTTTGTTTGTGTACTGTCGCCAATTTAACCATATAAATGTATAGGCTACAATGTGATGTTCTCATATGTGTATGTAAATATGGTCGAAATCATTTTCCATGACCTAGATCTCTAGTGGTCTTAAAAACTGTTGCTATCAACTGGTTTTTCCTTGTAGATGGCATAACAATATGGACATGTTTTTGATGTTTCAAGAAAGTAAGATGCATTTCTGTGCAATTTGTGTGAACTGACTGCATCTTTTGATTCACTCTTGTCACCAAAGCAACTTGTTTGCATGATGTCTGGATATAACTATGCTGCACTCATAAGATTTCTGTTTTTTCTCTACTTATGAAGCTTTACATCAGTAGAACTTGGCTCATATTATACAGTACTTAATGTATCTTGGTAATCTTGCTAGAAGTTTTTATGTATGCTTTCTCACATAATACCCCCAAGAACTCCTGTACCCAACTTTCTTCCTTTTGTTTTCCTTTTTCTCTTGTGCTAGTATTGGACAACTGTTTAGAATATGTAATGATCAAATCATAGTAATTAACAATACTTAAAGTTTTCTTTGTAATGAAATACTCAGAATTATCTCTCCTAAATACAGTATGTGCTATAGTGATCCTATAATTTAACAGAGGAAATAATCAACATAAAAACATTTGTAAATAGGGCTGGGAAGGTGGCTCAGTGGTAGAGCGCTTGCCTTGCATGCCTGAGGCCCTGGGTTCGATTCCTCAGCACCACATAAGCAGAAAAAGCCGGAAGTGGTGCTATGGCTCAAGTGGTAGAGCGCTAGCCTTGGGCTGAAGAGCTGAGGGACAGCGCCCAGGCCCAGAGGTCAAGCCCCCACAACCGGAAGAAAAAAAATTTGTAAATAGCACAACTGATAAGGATTAATATCTAGGATATATAAAAAGCTCAATAGCAAAAACAGAACAAAAAAACTAAAGCAAAGCCAAAGTCAAAACAAAAAAACCAAAACCAAACAAAATCTAAACAAATTGTATGTAAAAAATAAAAATAAAGCAAAATCAAAACCAACCTGACAGATATGTCCCAAAAGAAGATACACAAATGGCAAACACATATAAAAAGAAAATACCATTAAACATGAAATGAAAACTAAAAACACAATCTGATAGTTCCTACTCCAGTTAAGACTGGCTAGATTATTACCAAAAAAGCAAGAAATACATGATGGAGAAAGGGAAAATTTTATAGCCATAACAGAAAACATTTACATAGACTTATCTTTTTTAAAAAACTAATAGTTTATATAAATCTTTATGGTTGTAAGACTTTATCATAAACATACTTTGGAAGTTTTATGAACTTTGAAACCTAAAGTATAAAGTATTGGGGTGAAAAAGATAAAGTATTGGGCTAAGCAAAGACTAAAATGCATGGACCATAAACAAGTCATTTCAATTTGTGTGGCCCATGCAACTTTAAATCTCTCAAATTATAAATACCATGAATTAAAACACCTAACTCATATATTTCAAAAGTTCATTTTAGGCTGGGCGGCGGAGGCTCATGCCTGTAATCCTAGCTACTCAGGAGGCTAAGATCTGAGGATTGCAGTTCAAAGCCAGGCTGGGCAGGAAAGTCCGTGAGACCCTTATCTCCAAATAAACCACTCAATACCAGAAGTGGAGCTGTGGCTCAAGTAGAGTGCTCACCTAGAGCTGAAGAGCTGAGGGATAATGCCTAGGTGCAGAGTTTAGAGTTCAAGCCCCATGACCAAAAAAGAGTTCATTTTAATTAGTTAGCCTGCACTTACCTGTCACTGAAAAAGCCAAATCCATAACCATATCATGGTGCCAATGTAAACATGTGTACATATATTTCTTCTCATCATCAAAATTCCTCCTATTGGAGAAAAATAAAATTCTTAATTTGATCCTAGGTGTGAATTAGGAAAAAAGCTAAATGTAACTAAATCCTAACACCTAGTTTTTTGGTCTTAATGGCAAAAATACATTTTTATTTCTAACCAATCACTTCTACAAACAATACGGCATTTCTGCTACCTACTACTAGGGTATACCTAGTGTACTCCAGTATTGTTACTCTTTCCCTTTGAGATAAAGCTCAAAGAAAAGTTCTCTTCAATAAAATAGTAATAGGTTACACAGAAATTTTCATTCTCACTGTAAGCTAGTAGTATGCATGAAATCAAGAAGATGATAATAAAAGAAATGGAGGATGCTGCAACATCTAACATATTATCAGCAATAGCTTTTCAGTATGCCCTTTCCCCTGGACCCAGAGATGGTCTTGTGTGAAATACTATAAAAATGGACACTGTGGGTTAACTGACCAAAGGCGAATTTTGCCGTCCATATGACCAGATGCGATGCAGTCTTCCTTTGGGTGGCATGCTACACATGTAAACTCATTCTTAGCATGCTTCTTATTTTTTGATGATGATAAAGTAAATCTAGAAGAAAAAAATTTCCCTTGATTATTAATGTGTCTTAAGAATAATAAGGTAAGTTTAGAAGTCTATACCTTATCAAACAAAATTAGCTGCCAGATTCAATCCATTTTGTTGTTCCCCTTCCATTTCCTAATTCAGATAAGCACAGGGTACCAAATTCAAATACAGTGACAACAGTGGATAAACCATAGGAAAAAGAAAAGAAAAGGTTCCTCAAAAGACTCCACATAGAGCTTCCCTATGACCCAGCAATCCCACTTTGGGGCATTTACCCAAATGATCACAAACAAGACCATACTAAAGCTACCAGCACAACTATGTTTACTGCAGCATTATTTACCATAGCTAAGATATGGAACCAACCCAGATGCCCCTCAGTAGATGAATGGATCAAGAAAATGTGGTATATATACACAGTGGAATTCTATGTCTCCATCAGAAAGAGTGACATTGCCCCATTTGTTAGGAAATGGAAAGACTTGGAAAGAATTATATTAAGTGAAGTAAGCCAGGCCCAAAGAAACACAGGTCCCATGGTTTCCCTTATTTGTAATAACTAGTATATGTCTGAGTCAAGCAGAAAAGGTCAGATAAGTTGATGTTAGGGAAATGAACCCCAAGATATGTATTCAAATGTTTCTTCTAATATGAAACTATTAACAACTATGAATTATAGATGAGGATGAAATAAAATTATAGCAAGCTCTTGAATACGAAAAAAAGCTATAGAAAAGGAGTGTTTACCTTGACGTTGCTTTCTTTTTGAAAAAATAAACAGACAAATAAAAGTCCCGTACTGCAGCAACATATTCTCCCTGGTGTTTTAAAGACAACATTTGTAAGAGTCAATGTTCTTTTTTTTTTCTTTTTTAATTTTATTTTATTTGTGAACATACTGTACAGAGGAGTTACAATTACATGGGCAGGATAATGCGTACATTTCTTACCAAGCATTGCAGCCTCCTCCTTTGTTTACCCTTCACATCCCTTCCCAGCCTCCCCCCACCCCAAGAGTCAACGTTCTTTAAAAGACTGCATTAATATAAAATATACTTTCCTCTAGCCACAGAATGAATAAGACTTTTCAATTAAGACAAACTTAATTACTAAATCCTAAAACTAGATTTACTAGTTTTAAGTATAATGATTAAATTTTGTTTTCATGAAGGCATGCATACAATAAAATCACCACCACAATCTAGAATACTCCCTTCCCTACAGATGTTCCCTTGTTCTTCTTTAGTCATTGCTCAGTGTCCTCCCCATCAATATTCATTTCTATCATGACACCTCTTTTCTTCCCTGTTTAGGACTCTCTGGCTCAGTATCTTTTTTTAAGTTCATCCATACTCTTCTATGTATTGTTAATTCCCTTACACAGTTCAGTAACATTTCACAGGAAACACATCTCACAATTTTTTTTTTTTAACAGTTGATATTTGGGTTACTTATACTTTGGAGCTATTATGAATAGTTATTGCTGCTCTCATCATTTTGTGGCCATGTTTTCATTTATCTGAGATTGGAATGGTTTGGGTAGAAGTATTTAATTTTGACAATACTTAACAATTTCAGTGGACATGTAATGTTTTGATGTTATTAATATAATTGATAGTTAAAAATATAGAAGGATATTAGTAATGTTCACAGTATTTTCTTTAGCTAACATAAGCTAATAAAAACAAATATTTTCTCTACTTGGAGAAATTAATCCTTTTCAAAATGAGTAATGCTACGAAAATCTAATGATAGAGTATGGATTCCAACGAAAGTGATACTTAAAAGTCTTTGGATGGCATTTAACTTTAAAATAATACATTATTAAGAATTATAAGAATTACCACTACACAGTATCTGTACGAAACATTTCAGTATACACTCATGCCTTTATGCTGAAGTTGAAAAAGAAAGATAACATTTTTAATCCTAAATTCTTTTGGTAAAAGTTATTTTATGTATGTTAAAAGTTTAAAAAAAGAATCCCTAATTGTTTTCACTAGAGAGATTATTATATCCAAATTTTCTATACAGGCGTATAAACTATAGATAAAAAGGCCATATTTACTTTTTTTTTGGTTGGTCATGAGGCCTGAACTTTAGACCTGGATGCTGTCCCTCAGCTCTTCAGCTCAAAGCTACTGCTCTACCACTTGAGTCACAGTGCCACTTTTCTGCTTATGTGGTGCTAAGGAATTGAACCCAGGGCCTCATGCATGCAAGGCAAACACTCTACCACTGAGCCACCTTCCCAGCCCCTGGCCACATTTTCTTAAAACACACAGTGTAAAAGCAAACAATTTAAATAGCTCTTTAGAGCGTTTACAGGGCAATAGTTAACACTCTACAAAGTCTTAAAAAATTCATTCCATAAATACATGTTAAGTAATGAAAGAGACTCCTTTATTAACAAAACTACAGTAATTCAAGGCAATTTAAAAATCACTATAAAAAATAAAAATTATGGATAAAATTAAAAAACTAGTAAAACAAATTTACCTCGTTTCCAAAGGCAATGCACTTAGGTGACTGGTTTATGTAATCCAAAACAAAAGACAACTCCTTAGCTTCTACTTCCTGACTTGTCGATTTGGGCAGTTTCACTGAGACCAGCTGAAATACATCTAGCCAAAGGAAGCCATATTACTTTAAAACTTCTCTAAAGAAAGTGAACATGTACATTCATTGATATGAATCTATTATTCAGTACTAGAAAGCCAAGATTTTACATTAAAGTCCATTCAATGCTAACACTTAAAATGTACCTTACTTGAATATATGTTTTAGATGAAAGTCTAGTCCTACTATTTTATACACACATATGCCCTTTATTTGTAGAAAGAAAAATTTTTGTCTTATACTGGTGCATCCTACACTGAGAAGTATCAAATTGAGGCTTAACATAAAGATGAACTATAAATAAACAATACATGAAGATGAACTATAAGTAATCAATTAAACCACCAGAAGCAATGAACATTCTAAAGTTTTCAGAAATACTATGGTCTTGCTGCAACTTCATAGGTAAGTCTACTTTCCTCTAATGTGGACATACTCAGGTTTCTGATTTCTTATAACTTTCCCTTAGAATAAAAATCTTAATAGCCTAAAGCAGTAAAATAGGCTTGCCAAAACAGCTATACAACTTATTCTTATTCTTCTAGAGACTCTCCATGAACATTAATTTAATATGTAGTCCTTCAACACTAATTCCATCCCCCTTATTTTTTGAAATATTTGTTATTGTATTGCATTATATGATCATTGCAGTCAGTTTGCTTTTGGAACTTACTGTTTTGTTCTATTCAACTTAAAGTATCTGAGCACATGGTCGATGCTCAATTAGCTGTTGAATGACTATAGTATATATACAGATAAGAAAGAAAACTAAAAAGATCACATGTAAATAAAAGATTAATTTTTTTAAATATCAGAATAGCATGTTCCAATATGACATACAATTTTCTGACAGAGACTCTGGATTGGGGCTTGAAACACAGAAAGAACAGTGATACAGTAAGCAAACCAGCTAACACAGGATATTTACAAGCCCAATTCACATTTCTGTGTAACATATATCCAAGATTTTAATATGCTAAGTGCCCATAATATGCCAGTTCTGCAGTTAACAGTGGATCCTATTGTGAGTAGAATTTTCAGTTAACTAAAAAGGCTAATGACCAAGGTCTTTCCTTTAATATCAGTAGGGGTTTTTGTTTGTTTGTGTTACTTTCTTTGCATATGAGACCAACTAAGAGCATTTTAAACAAACAATTAGGTCCTACCATAGAGAATCTTAAGGGGAGGCCATGGCTGTTTCTCATGTGCAACTCTGGTTAACAATGACTGGTTTTATAGGTACGAATAACAACTTTTTCTACTAGCAACTATCCTTTCAATATAGGAATCATAAAAAGAACCCAAGAAGATATCAAATATTAATGATAATCACAATCACGCTACCTCCCAGATATAATGAGTATTACTGTGAGATTAGCAATGCAAATTCTCAGTATCCACACAGACTGAAATAGAGAGTCCATGTATAAGACATAGAAAACAAAACTTCAACATGGAAAAACAGTATATTTGAGGTTACACATTTGGGAAGGCAATCTAATTATTTTGTGGTGCAGCCCTGGCTGGCCTCAAACAAACACTCCTCCTGTACAGCCCAGGTTGGCCTGAACACACAATCCTCCTGGCTCCTGCCTTCCGAGTGCAGGCTTTACAAGCATGTGCCCCTACATTTGTTCAGAACATCTTTTTGAATGTTCTTTAGAAGGACCTTTTGATACACATAAGACAACTAACCTTATTATTCCATTTCTTTCTATCTATATTCTTGACATTATCACTTATTATCAGGAATGGCAATAAATGACCTTTAACAAAAGAATATTTAGCCTTCAGAGATTTTTGTTTTCCTGCTGCTAAGGACTGGATCCAGAGCCTTGAATATGCTAGGCAAGTGCTCTTGCACTGACCTACATAACCAGTCCTTGTATTTTTTTTTTCTTTGAGACAGAGTTTTACTATGTAACTTGCAGTGTAGCTCAGGAAGCTTTCAAATTGTAATTGTGAAGCTCCTGTCTCATCCTTTCCAGTGCTCAGTGTAGGCCTACTGCTTCACTCACAACTCTGACTACTTTAAAATGACCTTTTAAATCTCCAAAAGAAATTATGTTTAGCTCCTTTTGGACTTTTACTATTCACAGGTTACTTAAAAGCCTATGATACAGAACTTACAAATGTTTCAGCAAAATATGTAAAGCAAACAAAAATGTAGTACAAAAGAGTCACTTAGTTAAATAAACCATGAATCAGTCTGGGAGACTGTCCAGTAAACATTTTCAAGATGCTTTGTACTTTTAATTCTGAAGACAATCACAACTATATTTTTATGGTGGATACCACAGAGCACAATAGCTTACTTCAATTCTGGAATTAGAAAGTTTCTTTGGACATTATCTTTCTTGTCAAAATTCTATTGTATCACATTCTCTTATTAAAAAGTTATTTGTAACCACTGAAGTGCTCTGATACATGGAAGATCTAATGAATAATGCTCCAGTGATAGTAAAACTGATCAATCTGGTCATATTATTAGTTCTTAATATGAACCTATTTTCTATACCATTTGACATAATGATTCTAATCCAATAAATGGGCATTCTGTAAAGGATAGTGATGCTTAACAATTACAAGATTTAAGCTGGGCATGGTAGTTCATGGTTTGTGCCTGTAATCCTAGCAACTCAGGAGGCTGAGACTGGAGGACTGAGGTTCAAAGTCAACCAAGGCAGAAAACTTCAAGACTCTCAACTAATGAGAAAAAAGTCAGACAGAGATCTGATCTGTTACTTAAGTAGTAGAGTACAGCCATGAGCAAGAAAACAGAGTAAGAACTTTCTTGGTGGTTTTTTAAAACAGCTTGAAAATTTGAGTTAGGTTGAATATCACAACTATATATGAAATTAATTATTCTTTTTATATATTGAAAACTGACAGAAAGTATCCTCAAATAAATGTGAAAATGGTGAAAGCAATTTAAATTCAACTCTGGAAAGTTTGAAAATAAACCCAAAATGTTGAATTCTGACCGGCTGTAAAATGTAAAGAGACACTTCATAACATATAAAAACAAAGTAAATGTATTATACCATACCTGACTCTTCTTCATTTATTATAGTAAAGACAGAATCCTCAGCTTGGGCAAGAGAGAAGAGGGAATGAAGCTTATGCCCAACAATGAAAGTCTAGAAGACAAAACCAACAAAAACCACACCATATTATTATCTATTTCTGTCAGTAGAGCTTTAACTCACACAGGGTGGGGCTATTTTACAGCTTTGCTTACTGCTGAATTCTCATGCAGGACCTGGCATAAAGGGGACAATCAATACATGTTTACTGAATTTTTATAATTTTGGAACATACAGATATACCTGACTTTTAAATAGCTATATAGTATAACAAGAGAAATGTGCTATAACTTTAAGTGACATCAAGGTTGTAGCTAATGTTTTTTTAACCATATGCAATGTTTAAAGTACTACAAATATAAACCATTATCTCAATAATAAGACTCTTATAGGTCAGTGTTGGAAAAATCTATTTCTTCATCTGCAGTTTTACCCTCAATATAATATCCATTTTTCTGCATTTTACCTATCACTGTTTTTTTCCCCTGCACCAATGTGCATGCATTCTGGCTAAACTGACAGGGAAAAAAGTGCTGTTGCTTCAGACATGCTGGGCGTATCTACCACTGAATTATATCGCCAGTACCTCTGCCCAGAGTTTATAAATGCCTATTAGTTTTTCTTCAATGGATTTTTAATTTTGGGGGGGGGGTGATATTACAGAAAACACCTTTGGTATTTTTTACTTGTCTTTTTTGTTAAATAATTTATGCAGTAAAATTTATGCATTATGATATATGAACTTTATATAGTTTGTTCAGGAAAAAGGAGGTCTTGCAGAAGAACATGTTGTCTGTCATATATCAGGAAAACTGAAGATTAATCCACATACCTTTATCAAAATGCCATCTAGATAGTCCCACAGTTTAATTGTGCCATCAAAGGAACAAGAATATAGCTAAAGGGTTAAAGAAGAAAAGATTAAAAATAGGGTTCTACTAAGAGATGAACAATTAACTGCTAATGCAGAAGCAATCTGTTTATTAATTCATAGACTTTATACAGGTTAATTATAATTTCTAAATTCTGAAAATCTAAAATAGTACTTAAAAACGTTTAAGACTTTAGAGCATTTTGAACTTCAGTTTTTCAGATTAGGGATGCTCAGCCAGTAGAATATTTTTTTTTTTTAACCAGCTGTGGGGCTTGAACTCAGGGTCTGAGAACTGTCTCCTGAGCTGTTTTGCTCAAGGCTAGTGCTCTATAACTTGAGCCACAGCTCCACTTACAGTCTTTGGTGGTTAATTGGAAATAAAAGTCTCATGGACTTTCCTACCTAGGCTAGCTTTGAACTGAAATAGTCAGATCTCAGCCTTCTGAGTGGGTAGTAGCCAGGGCCTGAGCCACCAGAGCTCAGTAGCAGAACAAATATTCTAAGTTGTTCTGAAACTCCAAAATTTGAAACACTTTGGTCCCAATTATTTGGGACCAAATTATGTGTACTGCTTTTTCAAATCAGATAATCTTCTGGAGGAAATAATTCCATCAAACTGAAGTTTTAACTAAACTGAAGGGGAAATATCAAACATCTTATCTTAGAGCTATGAAAAGCAGTAAAAATGTGTTTCTATTTCTCAGAGTTCAGTTCCTTTTCATTAGCTACATTGCTTTCATCTTACATACACATTTAAGTGCTTCTCAAATTATCAGAAAACATCTTATGTTGCTCAATGGTAGAGTGCTTGTCTCACATGCATGAGGCCCTGGGTTCGATTCCTCAGCACCACATAAGCAGAAAAAGCCGGTAGTGGCACTGTGGCTCAAGTGGTAGAGCACTCACCTTGGGCTGAAGAGGGACAATGCCCAGACCCAGAGTTCAAGCCCCATGACCGACAAAAAAAAAGAATTCCAATCCATCAAAAGGAGCAATATTTTCGTAGAATGAAATAGGAAGTGTTATGCACATGTAGGCTGTGCAAACAGTATTAACTTTCAAGTCATTAAATGTCTGTATTCATTGTAGGCTAGTAACCAATAATTTCGGACATCAGTCTGTGGACCAGACGGTGGTAGTGACAGCCCTTAGTAACAACTGAGTTTATTTTTGTCCCAAGTGGGCTTAGTTTCACATAAGTTATATTAGACGCTTTTTTGTTGCTCTGTGAAAATATTTTGTTTGTAAGGTTTATAAAGAAAAATTTTTTTTAAAAAACTAAGTGGCAATTTTAGGATTTATACCAATATGGAAATTCAAAATATAGAAATAAGAAGGTATTTGGAGTATTATCTATTAAGTAAATATTATCTATTAAGTAAAAGAATTATATTAAGTATAGATGGCATGGTCACTACATATACGATTCAAAAGCATGAAGTGGTACAATATACAAGCCAAACATACATTCATTGTCCAATAGTTAACATGGAAATATTGTGACTCCTAAATCCCCAGATCTCTGCCCTTTCACTTCAACAAACCCTGTCTGATTTTATTAATGTCCAGTCACCTGAAATAGAACTTTTATGCAATGAGTATATATATATATATATATATATGTATATATATATATATTTGGTCTGGCTATAAAACTTACTAAAGCGTACTTTAACAAGTTTCAGTTTTAACCAAAATATATTTTTTACTTTTGGCCCTTAAAAACATTAGTTTTTAATTCGTTTAAAGATGAGGAAGAATGATAGGAGTGACACTCATCAAGTTAAGCTGTATTTATAAACTGACTTCTTGAACTGAAACTTTTTGGTACAATAACTTTAAAAAAGATCCAAAAGCTACACATGGTAACAAATCTTGTCAAATCATCAGAAGACAGAATAAAAAGTATAACTAGTCCCAGTAAGAAAGCTATTTATGATTTTTAAAAGTAGCTCACTTAAGTGTGGAAAGGATTGATCAGTGTTGCTTTATCCTTTATTTCTTTTGTGATTATGTAGCAAAAGACAATGCAAATCCATTTTACAGCAGGAATAAATTTTAAGTTGGTTGTGACTAATCTTTAAAACAATAGCAATACCAAAATGCCATTGAAATAAATTTATAGTAGTTTTGCTGAAATTTACAAATACATCTTTGGTATATTCCCAATACCAGTGGTGTAAGATGATTTGAGAAAAATCTATAATCAAGAAATTCATTTCACTATGTTTAAATTTCAGAACTTCAGAAACTCATACAGCCAAGAATATACACTTCAAATAACACCAGTAAGCATCTTGTGGAGCAAATGTTTCTCAGAATACACAACGGGCATGTAGTTCTAGCTCCTGACCTTACTTCTATAATTAGTAAAAACTAAAAATGACCTTAAATTAGAAAATTAACAGATTTCTTCCTGATCATAACCAGCAAAATTTCCTAGAGAAAGTTCCCCAGACTTCTGTCAACACAAGCTGATGTTAAAATAACCAAATGTAAAGTGTTTGGCACCTGAAGATGGTTGTTGGGGTTGAGTTGGATTCCAGTTACCAGATTTCTATGCCCATGTAGTATGTGTACACACTCTTCTGTAACTGTGCTATACACTTTAATAAAGTCCCCAGAGACACAGAAAATATACCTGGGAAAAAAGAAAAGGGAAAAACAAAGACTTTCACATACTTTTTGAGGAGTATAATCCTTTTATGGACCATTACAGAAATAACCACAGACGATATTTCCTTCAAAGTAGTTAATACTGTACATTTTAACTTGAATACTGCTTAAGTTTATGGGGGGGGGGAACATCTAAGATTGAGTTATTCCTTAACTCAGA
Organism: Dipodomys ordii; assembly: GCF_000151885.1. NCBI lineage: Eukaryota > Metazoa > Chordata > Mammalia > Rodentia > Heteromyidae > Dipodomys > Dipodomys ordii. The sequence continues at coordinate 36,047,537 of NW_012267221.1, read as the reverse complement.
AGAGAGTTCTGAGGCCAATGCTGCATCTTTTGCCTGTCTGTAGAAAAAGGCTATACAGAATTATTCTGAAAGCAAAATCTAACCAAGCTTCCTGGACAGATCAGTAAATGGATGCAGTTTTTCATTCCCAATTATTTTTATTCAATGGTCCTGCTAACAGTAATATGTTCTCATGATCCCCAGGGTTTTTATGGCTCACCGTGGACACCAACTGACAAATGATAAGTTAAAGGCTCCGTTTAAATAGACGAGGTCCAGGCTCTCTTGGGTAACAGTAAAAAAAACTTCCTTTCTTCCTGATTCTTAAGATGTTAACAAAGCCTCCTTCACTTCCAAAAATCGATTCAATGTATGTATGTGTGTGCATTCGACAACTTCCATTACACACACATTCAACAACTGTCTTGGACCAATAGGCCAACAAGCATAAAATACAATCTACTGTCCTAAGACAGAAAAAAGAAGTTTTTTTTTTACAAGGTATCTATCTTAAGTGTTTTGAAAACCCATTTTTCATTATTTCCATTATAGGAGCTACAATGTAGCAATAGTGGTGACATCTGACCTACGCTGGGTCATTAAACATGCCAGACATCCTAAGAGCTTTACATACATGGAGCCATGTAATCCTCCCAAGAGTAATCTGTGAAACACAAAAGAAAAAAACAGGAGGAGGGGTACCAATATATATCTGTGCCTGTGTGTCTGAAGGAAGAGGGTTCAGTAACCTTTTGCGACACAGAAGACAGGACACTCTTTGGGGCGGGGTGGTCCAGACCTGGACTTGGATCTGGATCACTGTCCAGCCATCCCAGATCCGAAGTGATGCTAGACACGTGGGCCCGCCTCGGGCCCTCTAAATCGAATAGGAGGCTCACAGTCTGGGGATGCAGCGGTGCGCAACCGCAGCGTGCGTGACCAGAAGGTCTCTCCCCTCCGCGCGCAGCGGATGCTTCAGCACCCTGGGGTCCCCAGCACGCGCGACCTCCGCCGCTGCAGAGCTCCGAGGAGTCCGGGGAGCGCCTGACAGCCCCGAGGCCCAGGCCCCCACTGCCTCCCGCCCTCGCCCCGGCGCCCTCATACTTAGAATCCGCCGAGAACACAGCTCTCCTGAAGTTCAACTCGCTTCCGCCACAGTGAACCACGCGGATGCTCTCCTGCTCCACCATCTTCGCGCACACGCAGTGGCTTCCGACGGCGAGCTCCGCCCCTGACGGCTCACCCGGGCCGAGGGCGGGGCGTTCTTCCCGGCCGGCCCGCCGCCGGCCCCTCTAGGACGGAGACTCGATGGTGGGCTGGAACTCTATGGTTGGGCCCAGCGCTCGCGCGGCCATCTTTTATTTGGGCAACGTCGAACCAAAACATTTTTATTTCTTAAGAGTGAAAGCAAAGCAAGCAGGCCATTGAGTCCCATGAAGAAACTTCCCTCAGCCGTCGTCAAAGTCGGCCCCTGGGTTCGGCCGGAAGGCAATGGTGTCACGTGACTTTCCGCCCCGCCCCCGAGATTCTTGCCGTGAGATATGACGTAAGCACGCCGCGCCCGTTAGGTCCGTGGTCGCCGTGTTGCGTTCTACGGTAGGGCGGTAGCGCTCACTTTTCGTAGAGCTTTTGCGCCTCTTACTCATCAGCCGTCGCGCTAATATCCCAAACACTTGCCCAGGATCCCCACAGAAACTCCGTGGACGGGGGTAGCTTGTTGTTGTTGTTAAGTGGGGTTCCCAAACCGGGCGCTGGTGACTCACGCCTGGACTCCTAGCTCCCGGTTCGAAGCCAGCCCGGGCAGCAAAGTCTGAGAGACTTACCTCCAAGTAACCGTCAGGAAACCTGAAATGGCGCTGTGGCTCAAAGTGCTAGAGCACTAGCCTTGAGCAAAAGAGCTCAGGGAGAGCACCCAGGCCTTGAGTTCGAGCTCCAGGACCGGCAGAAGAAGAAAAGGAAAGAAAAGAAAGTGGTTCCTACTCCAGGTTTCTTGGTCTGACAGCCTACAATTGTGCCCCAACTCCCGCTACATAGGTTTCTCAAGGAATTTTTTTTTTTTTGGTTGGTATATACTTGGGTTTTTGCTTCGTCACATTAGTGGAATGTGACAAAGCCCTGAACTCAGTATGTAGGTTCCTCTTTTACCAGTCTAAGTTTTCATGTTAGACATGTATCACTTTCGTTTTCCCTGTATGTAAGAGGATGCTTATTTTTAGTCATCTCTAATATTTAATACCTGTGCTGGCTCTGAGCCACCACTAAGGAGAAAGAGCCCTTGCTGGCTTAATCGAAACAGATGCCTTGTACGTTTCACAATTTGAGGTCACAAAATGTGTTCACTCATGGGAAAATAGTATATTTTCAAAGGTAAAGGCATATCTTTAAGGAGGATAAGTGGAGGAAAAGGCTTAGTTATGGAGGAATTGTGGATTTGAATAAGTCTGAAGTGAATTCAAAAGAGAATGGATGGAGATAAACTGGGTATTGAAAATGTATATAACTCTTGAGTTTTTCTGAAAGGAAAGAACTGTCTGAAGTTTGAAGTGGAGATATATTTAAGACAGATTTCTTTTTTTTTTCTTTGTCAGCCCTGAAATTTGAACTTGGGGCCTGAGCACTGTCCCTGAGTCTCTTTGTGCTCAAGGCTAGCGTGGTATTACTTGAGCCACAGTGCCACTTCAGGCTTTTTCTGAGTAGTTTATTGGAGATAAGAGAGTCTCACAGACTTTCCTGCCTGGCTTTGAACCACAATCCTCAGATCTCAGCCTCCCAAGTAGTTAGGATTGCATGTGTGAACCTTCAGTTTCCTGCTGCTTTTTCTTTTAAGTTGGAAGAAATAGGTATGTATGCATGTGCTTGCATGCTGCTGAGAAAGACTCAAGAAAGAGAAAAGTAGAGAGGCAGTGGGATTAGAGAAGTCCTTAAGTAGGTAACAAAGTAGAATTATTGGGCAGTATGACAAAATTCTTAAAAGCCACTAATGGAACATATTCTAATTTAAAACATTTAAAAGGATTTAAAAAAATTTAAAAGAGATAGGACACTCAGAATATCTAGGCTAAATAGGAGCAATGATCCAAATTATATAACAAAACTATCCCATTAGTGATTTCACTGTCACCACACTAATGCACAGGCCCTGGATGCAATGGCTTTATTGGACCATATTTTTAAATTAGTTTTACAAAGCAAAAGTAAGGTTTTATATAAAAAGAGGAAATCAAGTTTAGCAAAAAGTTGACGGGTAAAAAGCTGGATCAAGCTTAGTCTAGTGAGAAAGCTTTAGTGCAAGGAAGATCTGGAAGGCAGAAGATTAACATTTAACAAGATTAGATTAGCTCATGCAACAAAAAATACCAATCTCTGTTCTTCCCTTTAAGAATATCGGATTTTTTGCCTGGCGCCAGTGGCTCACACCTGTAATCCTAGCCACTCAGGAGGCTGAGAGCTGAGGATCCCAGTTCATAGCCAGCCCAGGCAGGAAAGACGTGAGACTCATCTCCAATAAACCACTAGAAAACTGGAAGTGGTGCTGTGGCTCAAGCAGTAGAGCACTTGCCTTGAGCTGAAGAGCGAAGGGACAGTGTCAAGGCCCAGAGCTCAAGCCCTACGACCGACCCCCCCAAAAAAAATATATATATATATAGCTAAAACCAACAAGTTTGTCTCAAACTATTACTGTTTTTATTTCATGAAGTCTAAGAAACATTACATCTGATAATGAAATATGTATTACAGGCAGTGTTATCCTGTAGTTGAGATATTCCTTTTTTAGGGAAAGTCCTAATGTAATTAAAATTTTTGGCCGTTTTAAATCAAATAAAAACTCTAAAAGTATAAAGGTTGAAGAACATATACCTTTTACAGTGTTACATAAAGTTATATTGTCTACAGTATATCTATAGATTACAGATTTTTGACTTTGAAATACATTCTATTGCCTTAGATTTTAAATTTGTAAAGCAGTGTCAGGAAGGTAGTTTAAAAAAGTAGGAATTCCATCACCCTCTCTCCCTCCCTCCCTCCCTCCTTCCCTCTTTCTCTCCCTCCCCTTCTTTTTGGCTTCCTGCCTTCTACTTTTTATGCTAATATAGTGGCAACATGATCAAGCATAGAAGGGAGGATTTGTGAAGATTCTGGCATAGGAACTACCTGTGAAGTGGGACCATTATTTGAAAGTGAATGTGGCTTACTTCTGAATGTTTATTACAACCTCAAGGGCAATCTCAAAATGTAAAGACTATAATGAATGTGTTAAGAGAGCAGAGGAAATGGAATAAACTTGGTTATTTTAAAGAGAGAAAGCAGAAAATGAGTGGAAAGGAGAACACAAAGGCAAAAAAAAATCAAAGTAGATTTTAACACTACCAGTCATCATTTAAACCTCATAAACCTCATCACCAATAGCTGGGGGTGGAGGGAGTCCCACAGTGGGTCATGAAAGAAAAACGAACTGTGTTTTGTCTATAAGAAACCTGCTTTATGCTGGGTGTAATGGTACATGCCTGCAGTACCAGCTACTCCAGGGGCAGAGATTGGGAGGATTGGGCATCCTCCCAGTGGAGCCTGGGAATCCATTCAATAAGTTTGGCATGGTATGTGTGTCTGTAATCCAGTTTACTGGGAAACATAGGTAAGAGAGTCATGGTCTGATGGAAAAATGCAAGACCCACAGTGAAAAATAACTGAAAGCAAAGCAACAAAAGAAACCCACTTTAAGGGCTGGGAAAGTGGCTCAGTAGTAGAGTGCTTGCCTTGCATGCATGAGGCCGTGGGTTCGATTCCTCCGTACCACATAAGCAGAAAAAGCCAGAAGTGATGCTGTGACTGAAGTGGTAGAGTGCTTGCCTTGAGCTGAAGAGCTGAGGGACAGTGCCCAGGCCCAGAGTTCAGGCCCCATGACCGACCAAAAAAAAAAAAAAAGAAAAGAAAGAAAGAAAGCCACTTTAAGTATAAAGATGAAAAGAAAGAGATATCTCATGCTATCACTAAAGACTAAGAAGCTATATTAATTTCAAACAATGCATGCTTCAAAGAAAAAAAAAACTAAAAAAGGGACTAACGATCCAAGAAGATATAACAATCCTTAATGTAAAAAAAAAACAAAAAACAATCCTTAATGTGTTTGTACCTAAGAACATGTCATCAAAACACATGATGTGAAACCTGATAGATCTGCAAGAAGGAGTAGATGATCTCCACTGTTACCAGTGGAGACTTCAAAGGAGTTCAGCCAGCCCAGTTTCAAGCAGAGGGGAAATAGACTCACCTCTCAATGGGAGGAACAATGTATCACTATTGTGGACATCACTGGAAAAATATAAACTTCCAGAGTCACATCTATCTGAAGGAAAATCTCTTTTCTACAAGTGTTTTCCCCCCATTAGAAACATCTTGGCCTTACCAGTTGGTGAGTTCATTGGTCCATTTTTTGACAACATACATTGAAGTTAGTTGTTCTCTATAATGAGGGCCTCCATGCTCAATTGAGGTGCCTGCTGCTCTTGTCACTGCTACTATAGATAGCTTCCTTCCATCCTGTGAAGGAACAGTCTTTTGTGCTTTATTTTCAGTCATTTCTAGGTTATTTAGGAGTCTGTAGTGGCAATATACTCTTTTCATTTTAATGTATAAATGTTTTTGTGGGAATGGGTAAGCATATGATTAGAAATGGCCTGAAATAGAATTGGGAATGAGTATATGGTTCTTCATTTTAAAGGTGTTATCAGGGCCAGAGAACTTTTCTTTCAGGGATATACATTCATGGATTCTGGCTGTTTTTGTTCCATAGCTCTTCTTTTCAATCCCTCCACAAGATAAGTGTCAACCCACTTGTGGAAGGGGATAACTCCACCCACCCAGTGAAATTTAGTAGTTGCATGGATTTGAAGTCTATCACAATATTCTGTCAATATTCTTGGTCAGGAGAATTGTGAGGTAGTTTCAGCACAGTGGAGAGGGGTTTGCCTAATTCTGCTAAACTGCCATAGTTCATTTATTTAGTTGGGAGAAACTTCACAAACTACATTGAAGAATACATTGTATGGAGTAAAGAATGAGGAGGGTAAATGAGGATGAGTATAGTTGAAATAGGTTTTTTGCATGTATGGAAATATAACAATGAGACCTATTAAATAATTTTAAGTAGGGGAGGTGGGTAGGGTTGATCAGGATACATTGTATACATATGTGGAAATGTCACAATGACTCCTAAGAGCACACTGTGAAGAGTGTTGGTAAAGAAATGATAAAAGGTCATGATATGTGTCTGCTAGTTAACTTTGCATGTCAGATCCACTGGAAACTGATAAAATTGCCAGTGGTAAAATAACTCTTGATTTATAATCTGCATCTTAACCATAAGGCACAATAAATATCTCATAAATACCTGATGAAAGGCTGTAATTTTAGCTTTTCTAAGCATAATTGAATATACCCTTCATGTAAGCCATGAAGGGAATGTGAGTGGTGTTCTTATTTAGAATTTGGTCTTCCATTAATCAGTAAAGCTCCTGCATGGCAGACATGGGCAAGATAAACAATGAAGGTAAGTTGAAGTTATACTTTAAAAATCCCAAATCCCCAGACATTATTTTAGGTGAAACTTCTTATGTAAACATTATCTCAGAGAAATCTCTCCAAGTACAGATGGCTTATACAGCTTTCAATCAAAGATCCAACAGATCTTCCCTTGTAAGACTCGAGATATAGAAGTTGATACCAAAGGATTTAGATACTAAAGCTACGTGTCATATTTTTAAAGTGAGGTCATATGTGATAAAAAAGAGGTGGAAAAGAGAGGAATATCCCCATTTAGTAAGTCCATGGTGGACCATGTTTTTATCTTTAAGTGTATTGTAGTTATCCTTTGGTTTCCATAGGAGATGGTTCCAGGACCCCCCCCCCCCACAGATACAAAAATCCTTGGATGCTTAAGTTTGTAAAATGGCATATGGGAAGCTAAGGCAGGAGGATAATTGAGCCTTGCCTATGAATTTTACTTATTAAAATATTAAAATTAGGAAGACTTTTGTATATTCTCATCCTTTTTGTTTAAGGAATGGTCACTTTGTATCAGGAGACTCAAGAAGAATTCTTCAGCATCTTTAATATCCAAAGAGCATTTTGTATCTTGGAGGAAAATTAAGAAAATCATTGCTGTGCTGAATATTAATGTTAATATGGTTTTTTGATAGTAAATAATTGCATCTGCCTATAATGTTACAATCTGAAAAATGATTTAAATTATCATATGACTTTTTTACTACTTTTTTGTAATTATTATTTCTCCCAAGAGGATGCATATAAATTTTCCCCATGTTTTCTGACTGTGAAGATTGAGAAGCTGTTATTTGATCTTCACCCTGTGGATCCTTTATTCTTTATGGTTCTCTGTATCTACAAACAAACAATACAACATTTAAGAAAATATCAACCACATAAGCATTTTGTTTTAAAAAATTATTTTCATGATTTTGAGAGAAAAGACTCACTTCTGGAGTTTTTACTTTTGGCTGGACATCTGAATATCACTAACCTTGCATGTCGCCTGACTTCTCAGCCCTTTGATTGACCCTTTGATTGAGCCCTTTGTTCTTGCCATCAAATTAAATTATAGCCTGCTAGGCACCATGAGCATGAATTTATTGTTACTATCTCAGAACAGATCTCAGTGAAATTTCTGGAAGGAGATCTCATATTTTCTTGGACTCAGTCATCATTGTTTTAAACATCTATTTAATTTTTTTCTCTCAAGAGACTTGATAAGAGACTTACTTGTTTCCTTTGATTTCAAGGACTGAGTCTTAGTTTTCTTACTTAGGGTAAAGGATTAGAGGATCTCTGTTACTAGGTTATTCAGTTTGGGAAATAAATTGTTTTAATGTAAATTCATGTAGCAGAAGTTTTGTTTCTAATATGGAGAAATACATATGTGGAATTAATGATTCACATTACTTGGATAATAGCCTGTCAAAGCTTTACTGGCTTGGCAATAAAGACCTGTCATAATTTGATGACTTTTTCTTGCGTCCTGAAACTTCCCTTGTAGTAGTTATCTTCTAAACATTCTTTGATGATTCTAGATATATACTTTATTTATCATTACTTCTTGTGATACATTCTCCTCTTCCATGAATATTTCAAGCACTTTCCTATTTTATATTCAAAACACATTTTTTACCACCCATTGCCATATAATAACACCATAATTCTTGAGTTGTTACATATTAATTCTTGATTTTCCTGTTTTGATATTGAAGGCTATATGGTCTTTGAGGAAAAGAAAATATTATTCTAGGCATATTACAATACTTCTTGCCTTACTGGCTCTTGTTTACTATTAGCTTATCAGTAATTCCTTGATATGTAAATTATCTGTGGATAAATCTTTTGTTCTTAAACTCCTTAATACTGCTTTCATGTCTGAGGTCTGAAATGATGATAATGGCTTCAGAAGCTATAACTATAAGATGGGAAATGATGGGAAGGGGAAACAAAGGAGGAGAGACAACAATGCTTGATAAGAAATGTACTCATTACCTTGCCCATGTAATTGTAACCCCTCTGTATGGTATTTTCACAATAAAAAAATAGAAGCTATAACTATAAAAAAATACAGATCTAAGCCAGGCTCCAGTAATTCTAGGAGGCTGAGATCAGAGGATCACTGTTCAAAGCCAACTTAGACAGGAAAGTCTGTGAGACTCTTATCTCCAATAAACTAAGGAAGAACTAGAAATGGTGCTGTGGGCTCAAGTGGTAGAGTGCTAGCCCTTGAGCACAAAGAGCCTCAGGGACAGTGCCCAGACCCTGAGTAAAAGCCCCAGGACCGGCAACCCCCCCCCCCCAACACAAAACATCACCTTGACAATAAAATTAAAAAAACAAAAACAAAAACAAGCAGATTTACCACGTGGTGGCAGCAAAGGCACATCATTATTTTTGTAGGGCTTCACTCTCAGAAACTATACTAATAGCAAATTGTGAATTGTTATAAACATCTAACTAGCTAATGAGGAAGTTTAGTAGCACAAACACTTGTTACTGTAAAGAAATGTAGAAAGATCTTTTGTTTTTAAGTTTTTTTTTCCCAAACAAAAGCATCACATCTTTTTTTTTTCTGTTTTTTTGTTTTTTGCTTATGGGGTGCTAAGGAATTGAACCCAGGGCTTCATGCATGAGAGGCAAGCACTCTACCCCTGAGCCAACTTCCCAGCCCTTGCTTGCATCTTAAATGCTAGGAGTCCAATTTATTTTATTTTATTTTATTTTTGCAACCAGATGGATCTTCTTTACTGCCTTTCCCCTCTCTATAATAAAAGTTTCATGACTGGTAAAATGATGTTCTGTGACATTTGTTTTTGAGAGTGGTGGCTTAAAGGATATTATGATGTGTAGAACGTGAACTGATACAAAATCCAGCTGTGGATAGTACGTGTGGTTCTTTTCAGGCAGGCTTCTTCAGCATGGTTCCCAAGTTTAATTTCCATGTGTAAAGTCATACTTAAAGTATGTAAACTAAAACAGATGTTAGTACTCTGAGAATACATTTGGTTCAGGGAGTAACAGATCCTTAGCTGTCTCTTCCACTTTATTTTGAAAGCCCATTTGAATAGAAAAGGGCCTCAGGAGAACCATCTAGAGTCTTTGACCCCATTATCTGTAAGTATTTCATTCCTGGGAAACAGTTGCCCCAAATAAATCTTGTATTTGTTTTGAAATTCTTTTAATTACAGTGTGATTTTCTTCTTTCTTTGCAAACATTAAATTTTCTTCTTTAATTACAAATTTCACACCTAATGAAAGAACTTTTTTAAAAAACTGAACTAGGTCTTACTGATACTACTTCTTAAGTAAAAACTAACTCTCCCCCCCAAAAAAATTAGCAGTAATAGTCATAAGTTTTTACAACTGTATAACTTCTCACTCCTATATATTAAGTACTAACATAATATTAAAGCATTAAAGCAATAAGTGAATTATTTTGAAAGCATTTCAACTTCTGAACTACGTTGGTGATAAATATATATCTAAGTCACAATGACATGTGCTTCCATTTTTTTCCCCAAAGAAACTATGCTCTTAGAACTAACATCTAGTTACCTTCTTATGTCTTTTTATCATCCTCTCCTTTCATACTTGCCTTTTTCTTTCCAACGATATTTGTTGAGCTATGTACCTCTTAGACTAGACTAGGTTACTAATGAAAATAGACCCTATTTTTCAAGACCATTCAGTATAGCCTCGATATAAAATATATAGACACAACCCTATGATTTATTATACTGGCAAAAAAATCACTAAGAAAGTATAACAGAGAATGTGGTGTTGCAGTTGGGTATTGAAAAATAGAGAAGTTTTTATCTTTACATACTTTTTTGGAAGCATATATTCCATGTACCAGAAAGGAATGAGCATCAAATGATGAGTTTGTGGGATACAAGTAGAACTTTATATAGTTTCCTTACAGATATATTGGGGAAGAAAGTAGTATTTCAGAATGAAAAGAAAGGACAATGACAGATTTATTCATGCTGAATAATTTGAAAATATAAGTACATTTTGAAAATTAAAAGCTAGTAGTTATAAATTTTAGTTATTGGGATATATTGTTTCAATGTAACATATAAATTTTCCTTTGATAGTGAACATGTAGACATTAACATAAATTACTTTCTAGTGCCATCCATGAAATATGCCAATTGATTAAAAAATTAGGAAATTCTATGCAGTCTACTTTTCTATGCAGTCTAATTTTTGCTCTTTGAATTTGTCTTTAATCATTGAAGTCCATGGATGTTAGGTTTCTAGACTAAGAAATAAAGCCTTAGTGAAAACTGCCAAAGATGCATGGCTATAATGTTATATTAAAGACTAATGGATAATTTGACCTACCCCCCCTTTCTTGGGAGCATTTTTCTTGTTTGAGCTCAGGCCATGGACTTGGTAGGCAGGGGCTCTACCACCAGAACCATGCCTTTATCTTTTAATTTGTGCTTTAAAAAATTAAGAAATGAACTTCATTTATCTTTTCCTCCACGATGATGTTGAATTTGGCTTTCTCTATGAATTTGATGAAAATGATAGCTGACAGTTATATTTATTAAATATAATTAAGAAATAGCTTAATTATCTATATAGTGATTTCTTCACAAAGCAAATCACATTCAAAAAACAAATTTAGCCAGGCACCCAGTGGGTCAGGCCTGTAATCCTAGCTACTCAGGAGGCTGAGATCTAAGGATCATGGTTCAAAGACAGCCGGGGCAGGAAAGTCCATGAGACTCTTATCTCCAATAAACCACTCAGAAAACCAGAAGTGGTGCTGTGGCTCATGTGGTAGGTGCTAGCCTTGAATTGAATAGCTGAGGGACAGTGCCTAGGCCCAGAGTTCAAGCCCCATGACTGACTCTGCCCCCCCCACCAAAAAAAAATCTGTGTTATCTAGCTTTTAGATCACTGATGGACATTTTTTATTCACCATTTGTTTGATTATTTAATACTAGAGATTAAACCCAGGATGTTATGCATAATAGGTGAGCAATCTGTCACTAAGCTTCTGGTCTCTTGCTCTGTTTTTACAATACATAATACTATTTTCTGTTTCACAAAATAAGTTACATTTCACTATTTCTGATTTTGTATTTCTTACATTCACAAATCATGTATATTTTGTTCTTGACACTAAAGTCTTGGCAATGTGGCAAAGAAATAAGCTATTTGCTGAAACGTGGATTTCTTTCAAAAATGTTCCTGGAAGAGTGTCTTAAAGTACTTTGTAATCTTTTTTTTGTTTAAGAAAAATACACTTCTAAGTTAAGGAAGACACATTCATATTGTGCTTTTTCATTTAATGCCACACTAAATTCGCTCTTAATTTTTTTTTTTGCCTAAATTATAAGACAGAAGATTGTATGTCTTCTACTTTCCACTTTAGTTTCCATCAAGCTGTGGTTAAGGAGTGGATAAAATTCTATTATGAAAATTCTTTAGGTTTTTTAGTCTGTTTGAACTACTTAAATAGTAAGCTACAGCTATTTCAGTTATAAAATCTATTTGAGAAAATAATTGGTTAATTAAATTATCTTGTCAAAATAATGCAGTCCTACAAAGGTTTTTTCTAGCTTATATTGTATTTTTACTGAAATAATTCCATTTTTAGAATTAAGCTCATAAAGGAATTAAGTAGTAATTTAAGTCTGAATTTTTACAATTATTAAAAATTACTTGAGGGGCTGGGAAGTTGGCTCAGTGGTAGAGCGCTCGCCTTGCATGCTTAAGGCCCTGGGTTCTATTCCTCAGCACCATATAAGCAGAAAAAAAAAAGCCGGAAGTGGCGCGGTGGCTCAAGTGGTAGAGTGCTAGCCTTGAGCTGAAGAGCTGAGGGACAGCACCCAGGCCAAGAGTTCAGGCCCCACGACCGGACTCAAAAAAAAAAAATACTTGAAAGTGGAATGGTGGCTCAAAGTGGTAGAGCTCTATCAGCGAAAAAGCTCAGGCATAGTGTCCAAGCCCTGAGTTCAAGCCCATTGACCAACAAAAAAATTACTCACCTCACAATGACAAGTAGTAAAGTATCCTTCATTTCTAAGGCTTCTCAAAAAATGTATCAAGGAGAAACTAGCAATAACTTTTTCATTATTTCTGTTTTTGGTTTTTTTTGGGGGGGAGTCCGGTCATGGGACCTGAACTCTGGGCCTGGGCACTATCCCTCAGCTCTTCAGCTCAAGGCTAGCACTCTACCACCTGAGCCACAGTGCCACTTCCAGCTTTTTTTCTTTTTGCTTATGTGGTGCTGAGGAATTGAACCCAGGGCCTCAGGCATGCAAGGCAAGCACTGTACCACTGAGCCACCTTCCCAGCCCACTTTTTCATTATTTCTCAAAGAATACTATAAAACAATTTTAATTTGACTTACATTTCTGACTAACTAGGACATGTATTCTAGCATTAATAGTTAATAAAATAGAGTAAAATGTATTTCAGTAATGATCATGTGACTTAAATAGGGGTCTTATGTTTCCTTATTGGTTAAACAAGAGTACAATTTCTTTGCAACTCCATATTCTAATGGCTTATATCTTGATCTATAATTTAAGCACACACATCTGGAAAGTAGAACATCCTGAAAAGTTGGAGCCAGATAACATAGTGGTTGTTTGAGCAGCCTTAAGAAATTCATTCTTATTTTCACCATTCGAAATATTGCATCCTGGGTAAAAAGATCTTTCATCTTCTATAACAAGATATAGAGTTTAAATTGGAAGTTACTGGAAAGTTAGCTTTAATATATTTCTTTTCCCAGAAAATAAAAAACAGAAAAACATGTAGTCATTTTTCTGATTAAATGTCAATGGTTACAAATGTCTTAAGGCAAAGCAAATTGAGCCTGTATTTGTTCAGTACAACAGACATGATATCTTGAAGCAGTACTACTATGAGTTAATTTGTTGTTTTAGGAAGAAATTTTGTTTCCATTAAAATTATGCTGGTTAGTTGATTCATAAACTGAAGACTTGGAAAAGATTGTCTCTTGAGTCTATTTACACTCATTCATACACATCTGCTGAGTAGATGGAGGATGGGGGAAGAGGTTTCAAAGGCAGAATATTATCTTTTGTTATTATAACTTTAGATCATGGTCACCTGAAAACATTAACAAGTAACATGAGATAGAAAGTGAGGATTTGGAAAAGGTGGTTGTCCCTTTTAGTGTACAGGGAACTTTTTAATTAGGCATTCTAAACTTAGCTTTTAGCATATTTTAAAAAGCCTTCCCTTTGATGCAAAACAGCCTCCATGTTCTCAGTGATAAAAACATTCCTCAGGGGGCTGGGAAGGTGGCTTAGTGGTAGAGCGCTTGCCTTGCATGCCTGAGGCCCTGGGTTGGATTCCTCAACACCACATAAGCAAAAAGAAAAAAGCCGGAAGTGGTACTGTGGCTCAAGTGGTAGAGTGCTAGCCTTGAGCTGAAGAGCTGAGGGACAGCACCCAGGCCCAGAGTTCAGGCCCCACAACAAGACCCCCCCCCTAAAAAAAATTCCTCAGCTCCTCCCCCATGTTCTTTTACTGTCCAGGCCTGAGGCAATGGATTTGTAATTTCTTTTCATCATGAAATTTCCACAATGATTATCTTTTAGACAAAGTATTACTTTTGTTAAGATGAAGCTTCAACTCTTACTTGAAGCACGTTGCCTAAAAATGGGTGAAAACTTCAAACACTTTCTTATAGCTTAGCTTAACAAATCTTTACATACACTTCCTGCTTAATTAAGATGACTTTGGGCAGCATAGACAGAACTAGTTAATAAACATTTAATAGATATGTGAGATCAAACAAGCAGGACAGTTTGATTTTTTTTCATTTATTTCTTTTTTTTGGCGGGGGGGGGTCCGGTAGTGGGGCCTGAACTCTGGGCCTGAGCACTGTCAGCTCTTCAGCTCAAGGCTAGCACTCTACCACTTGAGCCACAGCGCCACTACCAGCTTTCATTTATTTCATAGGAAGTTTCTTCAACACCTATAAATTACCACATCAATGCTTTTTTTAAAATAAGTTTTTTATTGTGAAAATACTGAATGGAGGGGTTACAATCACATGAGCAAGGTAATGAGTACATTTCTTATCAAGCATGGTTGCCTCCTCCCTCTTAATGCTTTGTTTATGAGCTCTGTCTCGAAGTTAACATGAGATCATTTTGCATTTTGTGCTTTAGACATTGTATGAACAGATTACTAGCTACTTCTTGGCATTTTGTATTTGAATAACATCATTCTTACATGGCTTTTAACATACAAATAAACCAGTATAAACTGATAAGACTGTTTTACCAGTTGCATAGCTGGAGGTCAGAGGTAGGCCAGTCATATTTTTCACAGATTTTTTCCCCTTATAAAAATTTTCTTGTAAGAACTCAAGGAGTGCATTTCATGGTGGAGTTTTGCATTGCATTCAGTTGTTTGACCAAGCTAGTTGTCTACCCTCAACCTTTTGTGTTGGAGGGTAGGGGGATCTACTTTTGCTTTTACTTCAGTCTTACTCTGTTGATCCTACTCTGTGTATTCACCCCTAAATTCTTTCTCCAGGGACAAAGAACTAGCCATTTATCTCTGGTGACATTGTTACTGAGAAATATTGAAGGAATTTGGACACAAAATGAAGATGCTTAAAAGTTCCTTTTACTTATTGGAATAGCAGAACAAGAAGCACTGAAAGATGTTATTAGCTATTGGAAGATGCAGTTAACACAGCATGACTAATGCTTCTTTGTAGATTAGCAGAGTTTGTTTGTGTCAGTAATCCAAGGAAACTCAGACTTTAAATCTTGATGTTATAAACAACATTCCTCACCAGCCTAATCCATCAGCTGCTGGACATTATACAGATACTACTTTGTTCACTCTGACTAAAAATGGGAGTTTAAAAAAGTTTAAGTAGAGATGTTAGAATGTAGAAAAACAAGTCTCTGTCCTAGTCAGTTTTCAAGCTGATTAAAGTATTAAATTATGAATGAACATGTATATAAAATATGAACTTTTCTAACTACCATAGAATGAGACATGATCTAGTCTCATTTACCTAGTAGTTATCTTTATTTACTTATTTTTTTGCCAGTCCTGGGGATCAAATTCTGGGTTTAGCCACTGTCCCTGAGCTCCTTTATCTCAAGGCTAGTGCTCTACCACTTGGAGCCACAGTGCTATTTCCTATCTTTCATTTTATAATTAACTTTCTAAAGTATTGGACTAAATGTTGTTGTTTGACAATAGCATATGTACTAGAGAACAAGTTTAAATATCAAATCTGACTGACTCTATCAGTGTTCTTTCATGTATATAGCATGATGTCACAACTAGTATGAATTTATTTTTGTGTTTTTCTGCTCAAATCCCAGCATAGCAGTGTTTATTTTA
This sequence comes from Dipodomys ordii, assembly GCF_000151885.1. NCBI lineage: Eukaryota > Metazoa > Chordata > Mammalia > Rodentia > Heteromyidae > Dipodomys > Dipodomys ordii. Next base: position 36,031,643 of record NW_012267221.1, on the reverse strand, counting down.
ATCTATTTGTCCGTACAGTAAAGTTTTTTGTTTGTGATATTTCTTCAGTAAACAGGAATAATGAGATGAAACTGTAAGGACAAACAACATGTAAGAGGTACCACAGCTTTCATCAATTTTGTATAAATGTAGTATCTCTTAAGTCCTTCAGGGTAGATTCTTAAACTACCAAGGTGACTGGATAATTTGTCACTAGACTAAATCCAAAGAGAGGGTGCTAAGGAATTCTTTGAGGCAAGATTGGGAAATAGATGGTCCTTTTAAATGTTACCTGCACCATGGGCCATGTGATGAGTGTGATATACTGTACGCATCACTCCTATCACCACTGTAGTAAATTCCCATCCTACTTCTATCTTCTCCTTTCTTATGTCCATGTGCTGCAAGGTTGGTTACAAGCTATGGTCTAGGAATAATGGGGCAGTGGAAGCCACTTGAACTGGTGATAAAGTAGGATGATTTGTGAAAACATTTTTGTCCTATAAAGTTGGAAGAAGGAAGAAGGGAAATTCTTTCCTGCTAGAAATCAGGCATATAAATTCTGTTTTTTTCAATTCAAGGAAAAGGGATAGGTGATCATTTAATCTCCTTATCCTTATATTTTATAGGGCTTAATTAAAATGTCATCATGACATTTTCAGAAAGTGTTTCTTGAGTAATGTACCTATTTTTTTTTATTTTATTTGTGAACATACTGTACAGAGGGGTTACAATTGCATGGGCAGGATAATGCGTACATTTCTTACCAAGCATTGCAGCCTCCTCCTTTG